>NC_069128.1:27533959-27857459 GCF_026914265.1 Mya arenaria
GATAGTATTTACCGTTCGTTAATTCGATAAAGGCAAATATTTTAAAATTAAAGCAAACACCTGTTTTCCTTTTTATCGCGAATGATTCCAACGTTTTAATTATGATTTTTTTCCGCGTTTTCATTAAACTGGTGGAAAATTTCGATGTTTATGCATGATCTAAACTATGTGTATATTTTCATTTTTATCCTTTCAACTTAACATTAATCCATTTTTTATTTATAGTATTTTAGGGCTGTAATTTATTGCATTTATTTGATTCATGTAGTATGCATCCATCCGTTGCTTATGGATATATTCAACCCAGGGTACACTAGTGTACACTAGTGCAGCGCCCATGTAATACACAGATGGCACGATTTTCCAGAAGATATGGAGCATGTAACGATGGTCGATCTGACAAATTATCGTGTGTGTTTTATTTTCTAGCAATCGGCATGAATAAATTGAAAGAAAATTATTCATATCAATTGAGAAATACTGATAACAAAAATAATTTTGCTGTTTAATAACATAAAATTCAGAAAATGATTAATTCTTGTCATTATTGACAACATTATATAATTAATTAATAATGTAAACATATATGTATATTGTCGTCACAAAATATAGTTCGTGTGAATATCAATCAGCGCAATTTGGATACCCATATCCATCCATCCATCCATCCATCCATCCATTAATCCATCCACCCATCCATCCACCCATCCATTTATCCATCCATCAATCTATTAATCCATCCACCCATCCATTCATCCACCCATCAATCCATTAATCCATCCACCCATCAATCCATTAATCCATCCAACCATCCATCCATCCATCCAACGAACCACCCACCCACACAATCACCCACCCACCCACACAACCACCCACCCAACCCATCCATCCATCCATCCATCCATCCATCCATCCATCCATCCATCCATCCATCCATCCATCCATCCATCCATCCATAAATTCATCCATCCATCCATCCATCCATCCATCCATCCATCCATCCATCCATCCATCCATCAATTCATCCATCCATCCATATATCCATCCATCAATTCATCCATCCATCAATCCAACAATCTATCCATCTATCCATTCACATCCATCCATCAATCCATTTATCCATCCATCAATCTATTAATCCATCCACCCACCCATCCATCCATCCATCCATCCATCCATCCATCCATCCATCCACCCACCCACCCACCCACCCACCCATCCATCCATCCATCCATCCATCCATCCATCCATCAATCTATATATCCATCAATCCATCCATCCATCCATCCATCCACAAATCTATCCATCCATCCACATCCATCAATCCATTATTCCATCCATCTATCCATCTATCCATCCACATCCATCTATCCATCCACATCCATCCATCCATCCATCCATCCATCCATCCATCCATCCATCCATCCATCTTTTTTAATGTCACAGTTTATAGTATATATTTCATTGGTTCAAGTCATTATTTTTGCCTTTTTTAATCCCTTTTCAACTTAAACAATCGCAAGCAGAATCGTACGACTCACATTTATCAGTGAGATAAGTTCCAGAAGAATCGTACGACTCATATTTATCAGTGGTATAAGTTCCAGAACGTAATAGGTTTTTACATCAGCTGGAATCTAAGTACTCTTCGTGCGGGAAATTAAGGTACAAGTTAATTATTAATTTGTGTGTAAATGTTTATTGAATTTATTGAAAATATACGATTGAGTTATTGAGTAAAGTATACTATAAAATTCATTGTTTTTATGTATTAAACAAACGATTATAACAAACACATTAACATGACACGTTTAATTAAGTAATATTTTAAAATCAGTAGTCAATTAAATAATACTTGGTTAAATTGACCATAGTTTATATTTTGGTTGGTTTGTACATTTCAATGATTTGAATGGTCTTTATACTTCTTAGACAAGTAATGACCAATCAATTAAGTTTTTAACAAACTTTGACCAATGCAGTAGTTAACCACTTTTATACAAATGACTGCAGGGCTCTACTTGCTACAATGTAAACACCAAAATGTCCGGTTTAATTGACGTAAAGTGATGTAAACTTTTACATGAACGACCTCCCATTTAGGTTTGCGAATCCCGGATAGCACAAAACATCAGTTTATATAAAAAAGACCATATGTTTCGACACCGAAAGTGTAATGACACTTCACCAAAAAATCAGCATTTCAGTACTTTTCTCCTGCGGAATAACATTAGCAGATTTAATTGTTTAACATTATAAAACCCATGTTAATAAAATAATGTAAATGATATCATTCAAGGTATTTTAAAAACTTTCAAAATGTGAAATGTTATCTTTATGTTTTGCAATAGTTAGATTTTCCTCCATTTAAAGTGTGTGTATACCACGTGAAATATTGAATCATAAATGCTGCGTCGGAAGGAAATACTTTAATTTGAAAAAAGAATACTTTAAACAATGATTTCTTCACTATTTCTTCACCATGTTAAATGAAGCAAAAGGCAGTCTACGTCTCTGCTTACGGAGCCCTGCCCTCGGTCTTTTACCAGAGTTTGATTGAGAGATTAGTTTCTCTAAACACTTCGACAAACAATTTCACAATACGGCCGTTTGACGGAGCACTGTCAAAACTTGATTTTGAAAACAGGTTTGTCAAAGTGTTTGATGAAACTAGTGACTTTATATAATTTCGGTAATAAAACAAATGCGGGGCTCTTAATGCGGCATAGACTGCCCTTTATTTCATTTGAAATGATGTTGTAAAAGAGAAGTCATCTTTGATTTAAGTCTTCATTTTATGCAAAATGGTGCCTTCCGACGTAGCGTATATGACGTAATTTAGCACGTTGTATACACACACTGTTTTGGCCGACTTAAAAATACTGCATACAGGATGAAATATGAGTAATGAGGTGTTATAACGTTAACACATTAACATTGCGTAAAATTATAAACTTATTAGTACTTGAATTTTACTTGAACCGGTTTAACACAAACCTATAGGAATCAATAGGTAACGAAATTACCAGATCCCATCAATACTGATTGCTGGAAAATTTCAAATGTGTCATACAAATTATTTAGTGTTTCATCGAAGATAAACAAAATCACCGAGCTTTGCAGAACGATGAATGGTCCTTAAGTTTTCAAATTGGATAATTCAAACACTTATGGGTAGGTCATATATTTCATTCATAGATATGTTTGTGTGGCTTGTTGAAAATGGACAGTTAGGAAGTAGGATAACTCGTTAGTACGTTCAAACGGTATTCTTCTAATCCCCACTAGCGGCTCCTTGAGTAGGGGGATGTCAGGGTGTTCAGCAGACGTCACCAAAATTAACAAAAAACAACAACAATAAAAAACAACAACGACTTTTATTTAGCATACAAGCATTATTACACCTCTGTTGAAAAGCATATACATATAGTCAGGCCTTTAACCATTTAACATATGCTTAGGTGGTTTCAGCTGTTTAATGAAGAAATGAAAAGATCGTTTAGATTCAATAACATAATGTCTGCAATCAACCACATGCATCCTTTAAGAAAAAAATGATTTTAGGTTTGAAAATTATCAAGGATTTCTTCTCCATAGAGATAAATAGTTGCTTTGCTGTTTCCGTAACAAGGAAGTAAGAAGAAGATAACATATTTTCAATATGATTTGAAAATGTAACATCAACAGTCTATGAAATGCTTAAATGGAGTCATCTGAAACCTTCATTCAAAACGTTAAACAATACTTTCTTCAACACAAAATTAAATGATAGTGACCTTTTTTCAAATTACAGTCGATCCCCTTTGGCACGAACTCTCAGGGACCGGCGAAAATACCAAAATCCCCGGCAAACTCGAGTCAAGCGTAAACTTTAGTTTTAAAAAATCGGTCTGTTACATCTAGTACAACGAGGAATTCGAGCCATCGGGGTTCGACTGTCAGCAATGCTACCTTAAGCTTTAATCACTTCTTTTGTATTTTTATCATGATTGCTTGTATATTTTATCTTTTTTAACTCAAGTCCTCCGATCTGTTTTAAAATGTCAAATGTGAAGTTTCATAAATAACATTAGGAGCAACAACAACAACAATTATTACAACTACTAAACCAACAGCTAGATATTTTAAAGAAGTGATGACTATACTTTCACACTTTCACACCGCTTTGACACATGATGTTTCTGATTATCAAAATGGCTCAGGCAATATTAAGAAAAAAATCTTTGTTTCAAAAAGTAATAACCACAATGGAGTGCATAACATAACTATATAAGACAAATAGGTATTGACTGACGAAAGTAAAGCGAGGCATTGTTATACATAATCATGATACTGTGTATAAGAATGTCAGAGTAATAACTCTGAAACTGTGGTAGAAATAAACACAAAAATCCATTATAGGGCACATCTCTGCTCAAAGAGTAGGCTGTGATAGCACACATCGTTGCTAAAAATCAGACCCTAAAAATGGTACCTATGAAGATAGCAATTGGTCACAATATCGGACCTACCAGTCAGGTTTATATATACACTGGGATTAGTTTTTAATTTGATGATCTCCCCTTTTCAATGTTACTAATGTAACTTTCAACTTCAATACCATTTATCCTGTTTAGATTCCTAAGTTTCTTTCTCAAGATACTTGTCTGCATATTGGCATTTCGGATATTTCAGCGAACTTCAACTCGATCTTGCAATGTTTAGTTATGTAACATAATATATAATCTTAAAGTGGATACTGAATAAGTGGATAATTGTTTGTTTCAGTGTAAGATCGCAATATATTTCGTCGTTTGAGCACCAGTAAGGCTATGTTTCACAAATGGCGTAGAATTCAAGAGGTGAAATATCTTTCGATTACTAAATGGAACATATTTTCATTATTACTTTATTCCTTAAACGGATAAAAAACAACAGTAAAAATTATAGTTTCAGAAAAGTGCACCTAGTTGTTTGCGAACGTAACGTCATTTCGAAAAATACATCATCGGAATTTGTCCCCCCTGTCCCCCATGCGCGCTAAAAAATTGACACAGTGAAATATTAATTTTAAGGAAAGCATTTAATAAAGGAAAGTTACATAAAACGTAATTGTTGCCGTAGGAAATGTTGTTAAACGTAAAGCAGCAATTTAGAATAAAAATCACTTCCCACCAAAATCATTATATAGGCTAATCGATCGATTGTACAAGTGATAATGACAACATTACATTGAATGCCAGGAAAAAAACATCTTCAATAAAAAAAGCTATGCATGATTGAGGCTTTAATGTTGATGTTGGTAGGAAAATAACCGAACATGTAATTGTTGTGTTTAAAACTGATGTAGAGTGTAACGTAGCATTTTAGTAATGGATTTTTTTTCCAACCAAAACGGTCAATCTGTCGATTGCAGATCGCTTCATGAAAGCTCTCTAATAGGACATCCGAGAATATCGAACCTCAGGCTTATCCATTCATGCCACGTGACTGGGTTGATTCTGACGCAGAGAGCGGTCACCTCACTGGGCAACATCGATGTAACAATCGTATCCTGATCCGTGTTTCCGTCAAATATCTATAAAAACAAAATATATTGTTTGACGATGTGTTGAGTTTTTTCTTATCTTGATAACTTTGAAAGAACAAATGCAGGAAAAGTATGATCTATAATAATTTATAAACGCCTCGTCCATCACATACCGATGCATTGTGATATATTGGATGTATGTGTCTCTACAATGTGCAGATTCCCAAATATTGGCATTTTAAACACTTTCCCATTCCTACAACCTTTCTTTACCAAATCAAATAAATTCTGAAGATAGTCTTTGTAGCTTTTTATGGACACTAGGAGTTTGTAGTTATTTTTTAGACACTTCGACGTGTCGAAACTCCTCGCTATAATTAAAATTAAAACGTTTTACAAGCATTTTGCATAGTTCCAGCCGCCATTACTTCAGACTACACCTTTTCGACTTGAATTTAAAAGAAAGTAAGCTGGATACAAATCGTTAAAGATAACGTACATGTTATCAGGAATAAATAATTAAGTATAAAAAAGAGATAAATGTGCTATTAAAGATAATTTTTCCCATCCTCTTAAAGGGACTAGACACCAGATGATATCATTGGAAACAAACGAAGGAAAATAGTCCAAAACTTACATAGAATTGAAATCGTTGTCTACAACACATCAAACCTTACTTTCTTACGTATAACATCACTTACAACACATGCATCTTTCGCTTGTTTGCGCATTTTTCCAATACGAAATTTTCTGGATCTGTCAACCACGTAAACCCCAGTAAGTTTTAAAAAAGCGTCGGTATTTTTATCTGTACTAATCACGTGACTTTCACAATCTAATTATGATCTCGGAAACCATTGTGCGCCATTTCTAAACGGATAAATGCAGTCTGGGCAGCGGCAAAATATTATTTTAATCATGCCAAATGATGTATTATCGGCATCATACTAGCTGATTCTATGCTTGTTTTGAAGAAATAATGGATTTGCCGATTTTGGGAACATCTGGCGTCTAGTCCCGTTCGGTAACTCTTATTTTTCAAATATCAAATTTAAATCTATTCGCATCCCACCGACAATAAAGCCAGGATATCACTTAAGGTCTCATTTTTGCAGAGAGAACAACTGAAATAAAGGGTTTATTCCAATTAAACATTACCTTAGCATTGCCATTGGTGTCCACAATAGTGAGAAAGTGAACACAGTCACTACTGTAGACAACTTTGTACGTGGTCACATACTGGTAGCAACAATCCAATCCATGAATGGCGTGGTCCGTGTTGATTGGTCGACCTTGTAAGGCCACGCCTACCACGTTTGTTAGACCATTGAACTGCACCTGTTAGAATATTGAGTTATGGTCAGCAAAATATGAAACACACCGTCAAAGCACGCTCAGACAGGGAATCTTACTTTTAACTGACTTTAACTCTATTTTAGATTGCTTTTTGTATCACTGCGTACAGCAGAAATGACGTCATATCGAGTTACGAACGCTGTTTTTTTAACAATGTCCTTTTTATCTTAAAAATAACAATTTGCTCTTATCTGTCACCAGGTAGTCTCTCAACCAATGAAAATGTTGTAATTATACCAATCGTTTAACAATTTCCCTTTCAGAATATTATCAGACGGATTTTGGAAGGATATAATTCAAATATTTGGTACTATAAGAATATATATACTACATATATTAAGGTGCCCATGTATATATATATATATATATATATATATATATATATATATATATATATATATATATATATATATATATATATATATATAATATATAATTTATATCTTCTGATGTTAATGGACACTGTGTTGTTGTCAAAAAGAGCAATGAAATAGTGAATGCCGATTGATTCGATTAAAGTGAGCGTTGTGTAACTGTTTTAACGCTGGAAACATAATGACGTCAACAAATAAGATTGCTATTCATTTATAAAGTGCGTTATAAAACAAAAATCGTCAACGAATACACATATTAAGACTTACCGGCGACATACCGGTACATTTCCACTATTGATTGGCCGAATGGGTGTATAGATAGTATTTAACACATGCGTACATGTATAAATTTCGAAATTTTAAATCCATACTGTACTTTTGGGATTGATTTTGTGGAAAAGAAATAATGCTGAGCACATGATATTAAACCTGTATATTTTGGTGTTCGTCAATGTTCTTTGCAGTCCAAACCCCAGTACTCGTTTCAGTCGTTACGGCATTCAGTCTGGCACTTGAAGGGGCATGGAACGAATCAAAATATGATGAAGCAGTAATCTGGTCATCAGACACAGGCTCTGGTCCGTTCACTAGGTACATTGGACAGACACCTGTTGAAACAAAACACATTAATTAGTTTACTATAAGGCCAATTCAATTTAATTGCTAGATTTTTATCCATTTTAATGGGAGCGGGGGTTCCTTTTTTCTATTTTTCTTAAATGACTGTTAACTGTTGAATATTTCTTTATGCTATTTCTTATTGTATAAGGGACCATACACATGTGTTTCTATACGAATCACGAACATGATCGTAACAAATCTTTTTATGTGCGAATGTTTTAAAACGACACCGTAGGACAGTACCGCACCGATACAATATTACCTACCTTAGTTCAACATCTGAGTAAATAACATTTAAGGGTCGGCGGATAGAAGAGGGGGTAGGCGAGGATGAAATCAAGCCATTAATTTACAGTCGCCTAAGAAGTATAAAAGAGGGGGTAGGCGAGGATGAAATCAAGCCATTAAGCTACAGTCGCCTAAGAAGTATAAAAGAGGGGGTAGGCGAGGATGAAATCAAGCCATTAAGTTACAGTCGCCTACGAAGTATAAAAGATGGGGTAGGCGGGGATGAAATCAAGCCATTAAGTTACAGTCGCCTAAGAAGTATAAAAGAGGGGGTAGGCGGGGATGAAATCAAGCCATTAAGTTACAGTCGCCTAAGAAGTATAAAAGAGGGGGTAGGCGAGGATGAAATCAAGCCATTAATTTACAGTCGCCTAAGAAGTACAGAGTTTAATCAACCCATTACATATGAGAGAGACACCATGTAGTATCTTGTCCTCGTATGTGCCTTTTTTAGCGTGAAGTGACCAGCGGGTTTAAGATAAAGTTTTTGAAGAGGTCATGAAATATGGAGAGAACTACATATGTTTGTAAATAATACCTCACTAGTAGTTACATTACATACTAATTAATACACGGTGTTCTTATAAACCATAACTAAACTACTAAAATGTAGACTCACAGATGTCGGATGGTGCAGGGCAGAACATGGCAATACTGCAGTTATCCTGTTGTAGACAGGAGTATCTTGCCATGGTACCACTTGGTGCCGACACACAGATTGTGCCAGCAGGACAGGTGTGGTCCATACAGCTGCCCAGGTACCCCTGAAACAGGAATTCAAATGTAGCTATTTTACGATTGCTCCTGTGGCTTTTAAACACTTATTTGTTGCAAAAATGCACAAGCACAAGCACCTCTTTTGTAGGCAAAAATATAGCTAATATACACTATGGCCACACAAAAAGCAAGCAAAACAAAAAACACAAACAAAACTTAAAACCCTTAAAAGCCAGAGCGGGCGAAGAGGGAAATATATTTTCTTCTTAAAATCAATATAAGGAAAATATTTTTAAGATAATTATAACATGTTTCAAGTATAATGATCATTCATTATAAAAAATAACCCTGCTTTTAGGAAAAGGTTTTAAATAACTGATCTGTATGAATAACTTTAACATGCTTTGCAACTGTATTGAGACATGTATTTTGATTGTTTTTTTATGTTTAAAAATATGATGTTTTACACAGGCAGCACCAAACAATTTAGGAGTCAATAAAATTAGCATTGTCTGTTTTACTTAATTTCTATTTTTATATCATAGTAAATACAATGCAAATGTTAACCGAAACAAATGGTGAAAGAGTATTTTTACAATACTATTAAAGGCTGCACTCTCACAGATTGAATGTTTTGACAACTTTTTTATTTTTTGTCTTGAAACGAGCCAATTTATGCAAAAATGCATGGAAACCAGTTATATAAGACTTCTAATTATTAGATCGCAGATTTTTATATTTTAGTTCAAAAAATGATGTTTTATGCATTTTTCTTAAACTGTTAGTTACGGTTTAAGCCATAAAACATTAATTTTCGAACGGAAATATGAAAAAGTGCGATTTTTTTTCTTTTGTCAGCAATCTTTTAGAAATTTGCTCTTTCCAAGACAAAAAATAAAAAAGTTGTAACAATGGTGAATTTGTGAGAGTGCATTAAGGTCAGGTAGTTGTTAGAGAGTTGTTAGGGAGTTAATTTATTCATGCAAGATTTTAGGATTACCCTAGTTTTTGGTCTATCCTGACCAGTGTTCCATTCCATACTAATCGCTAGTACTTGGGACCAGATATTTGTAACTGTTGTTTTGTGCTCAGTATTTGGTCAAAAATGACTTTAAAACATAATTTTCGATCAAACACTGAAACATGTTCCCGCTGGGTTATGCTGTCCTCAATAGCATTGGTGTTATAAACTTAAATTCTTGTTGGGAGTGCTTGAATCAAATTAGAGGTTGTTCATTACTTCAATTTCCATCCACAAAGGAATCATTTATGACACAGTATTATATCAGGTTCAAGTTATATATTGCGTTATTAGTGAAAATGTTGTGCATGTAAGGATGAACAATGACTTCGAGCATCGTCACAACACATTTATTGTCAAAAAAAACATAAAATTTTCCAAAATCGAGCAACGGTTTTGTTACCGGAAGCCGCCATTTAGATTGAAATCATTGAAATCAGTGCTAAACCGATCGATAGACAGTATACATATACACGCATCGGTAACTGCCCTTAACAATCAAAGCGCTGATAGCGCTGCATGAACAGGGTCTTATATGGGTTTTCACCATTATGATTCACGATCATGTGTGTATTAATAAGGTGCTGATATGTTGCACAGTGAATCTAAGAGTCCCTGTGTAAAACAACCACAGGGGCCGCCCCATGTTTATTGAAGCATAATGGTAAATGAAAAATTAATATTTTATTGACAATAAAATTAATGTCGCTGTGTAAGAAGGCAAACAAGGATGGAGAATGTAACCAATCCAAGCAGAACTCCATCTTATGATGTTACATATGAGTATGTATATACTTATCAAACTTTACTCATTTGAAAGAGTTTGCCTATGTTTGCCTTGTTATTCATAAAACAACTTCGAAAACACAACATATTAAAGAGAAATAGTTTATATATATTCTGTTATCCATGCATGTTATCGTCTATAACCAAACCCACATGTATTAGTATATGGAAAGAGGCTTAAATAATATCACGGAACTGCCATTCTCGTTTTAAATACAAAATCTGCTGATGTCGTAAAATTACATGACAAAACTAAATAAATGCAGCTAAATGAAATAATGATCATTCCAATCCATTGCTAACCCAAGACAAACACAAAAGACTACAAATGCAAATCAATACTAACCATCAGAACATCTGATCCAAGTAAAACAATCAAGTTTTCTAAAACAAAGTAAAACAAACATCTCTGTAGACTTCAACTGTGCACGACAATCAATCAAGCTTGAGATTTCCCTCTTCTTCTTTACTAAAGCGAGGGAGAAATCTGATTTACTTACTGCATTATCTCATTACAGGATTATCTCTCTTCGAGTGTAAATTCACTTGGCTTCATTATTGTGTCACGTGATTGAATGATGCGCTTTGAGTGGATAGTAATTCTTTGTTTACCTTTCGATGTTCATTCATTTATTTGGTGCAGGGATACTACTTTAATGTTATCTTTATCTAAGTTCAACAGATTAAATTATTTAAATAGATATTGCGTTATGATTGCTTCTTGCTTTGTCGAATCTACCTCGGTTATTGGAAATATAGCTTGCAATTTATATAGTCTGCACTTTTTCAAACGATATTTTTGGTGGTAAATCGGCTGGCGACATTTGTTACTATTAATAGGAATTTTCTGTTGTGAGTGTCGAGTTTGTGGCTACACTGAACAGGTTTGGAAACAACCCTGTTAAAAAACACCACCAGAACTGTATAATTGATTAATCTAAAGTTTCAAGCGAGCTAATTACCACAAACAAAAATCCGGTTTGCGATAAAAATAAAGGTGCACTTGCACAAAAAACCCATAAAATATCTTTATTACATTTTTGAAGATTGGTGCGATAGATCCGCGAAACGATACATCAGTTTGGTGTGGGCCTAAATAGATTTATTAAGTAAAAGTTTAATTTAGCTTTACTTATGCCCAAGTGATAATGATGAAGGCATTTACAGTCTTATAACATGCTATTATTTTACGACTTATCTACACATTCTTAATGTTTACTTTATTAATAGTACGTTATCGAGTTCTGTTAATCAACCATTATAACAATTCTGGTTTCTTTAAATATATGCCACCTATCTTTTAATATCTATTTACAAGCCAGTTTTCAACCTATGTAAGCATTTGAAGTTTGTATATTTTATGTTGTTGATGTGGTTGAACATAAGTTGATCATATGACGTTCCCCGACAATAGAAGTGTGGAGTACTTTAATTTGCAGGTTTTTAGTTGGAAAAGAAAATCAAAACATTAATATTTCCACAAGCCACCAAACTATTTTGTGAAAATAAGAACGTATTTTAAAAGTCTACATAATCCTGAAACAAACTTCGTACATCGAAGATCTGAAACAAAATGTTCGACATGGATTGAGTGGAATCCACGCGTACATTCACCAGCCCAACTGCGTTCCTATCCCCGATAGTGACATTAATCACGCGATTCATTCTTTATATATATACACCAACAGTTCATTATTTCATTCATTAATTGTTAAAAAACACTTCATTTTATTTAAGAAAACCTTAAAGTAATTCTTTCTCACCATTCTGTGAATGGAAAGACACCACCTTAACCGGAAACATTTTATCAAATTACGTCACAATAACGCGAGAAAAGGTCAATCACTTCAAATCACTTTTAAACATTTAAACACAAATGACAACAATATACTTAACATATAATAAATTAACACCTTTTAACATGATAACTAAAGTATTTCGGAGCCTGCTAACACAAAACAGACAATAACAATATAAACATTGTTCAATTTACATGTATATTGTTATGCGATGATTCACGATCCGAACATATCCGAAGCTGTTGTGTTCATCGGAAAGTATTCGCAGTTGCCGAAAGGCAGTTCATTTAAGGAATGGAAATTGAGGTGTAAACATACCTGTATTTCTCCCATCTTCATAACGTCGACGAAGACAACTTCTTGGAATGTTTGGAAGTTGCTCCGATTCACGGTACGCTCGGTGTTAAGTTCACAGGTTTCCTCCGTTTGGTGAAAATTGACCGACTTGCATTGTTTGTCCCTTAGACATTGGACTTCGCATATTTCCAGCTTAGGTGATTTGAAAGTAAAATATCCAAATCCACGTAAACAAACATGTTGGTTTTCGGGGCGTGGTTCAGTAGGTCCTAGTCTGTGACAAATCCCACTTACTTTTCGAATGAAAATCAGTATTTGGAAAACAAAACAAACGTTGAAAAGCATTGTTGCCGTGTTCAACAAATGTTAACATATGTATTAGATAACACTCAATGGCATTTCATTCTGGTCCGACACTGGTGTCCGAGTGAGATACGCAAAGCTGAATATGGGAAATGTCAAGAAATCATCGATTTGACGCCAACGACATTCAATTGAGCCGCGGTATGACAACATTTATGTTATTTCAAAAGCTCATAGTTAAACTGGCCTCGTCCTTTTGTTTAGGTGGTATTTAGTTGTATTCACTCTCTCTGGTCATCATCCATTGAAGTCAAAGCATAAATTGTTCAATTGTTCTCGTTTGTAAATGATGACATTGTGTAGTTAAAATACATTATTTACAGCCAATACTGACATCCGTCACAATGCCTTGATATAAAATAGTAGTTGCGTTGTTCCAATCCCATGAAGCACAAAATAATGGATTCTCTTCAATCATTCTAACAATACATGTTCTGAATTGGTTTCCAGGTATTTTATCAACGTTTTAAAAGCATAACGTCCACATTATTAAAAGTTTTTGTAATAATGCATTAGCACATTAGAATTCCACTACTGAATATTTAATCTTTATTTTAACACATGGCGTAGACGGGGCGTTTTCGTGATAATTTGACCAAATGTATTATAACAATTCTTGAGCAGCTGCCGGAAGAAACTGGATGAAAATCTAGAGAAATACTGAACATTTGAAAATGTACACGAAGAAATTAAGCTCCTGTTTCTAAAATAAATGTGATGCAAAACGTGGCTAAATATTAGGAGTGTTAAAACTAAAACACCAAAAGCTGGAATGCTTCAGCAGATGTTGATATTTGCTCAAATTTCGTTTATGAAGACCACAATTTTCATATTTGCGCAAACAGCTTTATTGTTTGCATAATTGGCTAATTGGCATAATAACGTGCTGTTATCAATGTCTGATTAACATGTCAAAATATCTTAAATTTATAATGATAGTCCTCTCGTGGACTAGTGATTCAATTGACTGTTAGAGAGGATCATGTTTTAATAAAATAATGATAAAAGTGGTTTCAGATGCTTAAAAAACTATTTAAAACCAAAAGGTCTTCATTAAAAAATGCAACTCATTAGGTATTCAGATTGTCACGTGATATGCAGATTTCGTAATGACGTTGTGTGCGCTAAATTTAGTTTATACTTATAGAAGTACTTTTCGGTTTTGTGGCTTTTTGTTATTCCGATTAATCCATTTCTTTGGTGCAAAAAACGTAAAAAAGGTTAAGAGATGTCATTTGGACAAACATACAATATTTTTTTTACATTACTCAAACATAAAGGTACTTTAAGTTCTATATCAACTGTGCCTTTGGTTCTTATCCTCAACATACACATTACCACTGCTATAATAAAAACACATGTCAGAGAAATCAGTATAGCGCACATAAAAGAAACCCGACTGTACATATCTTCAACTAGGCCATGTTTTAATATTTTTTCTTTTCTTTTTGGTAAAAAATAGGAATTTTCTAAGTTAATATTGAGTATTGTAGAAATGTCCAGGTTTATTTAAGGCCAATTTTGCATGTTCTATTGTTAATTGCTGAGTTATACTGGTATTATCAGAAGAAAATAGCAATCCTATGTGTATATACGTCACACCTGATTTAACAATCCTGATTGTTGTCAATTTAGTGTGCACTATAGTTGAGATGTATGTATTTCATGAGCCGTCTTTTAGAGAAAATGGTTTCAAACTTCTACGAGCTTGTCAGCTAGCTAAGAGGACTGCTGTGACAGAGCTACAGATAGCTACGATAACTAGAAATGTGAGCGTGTGATTGCTGTAAATATTGCTTCAACTGCCATAAATTGATTGAATGTCTGAAATTCAAGTCATAGTCACCTTTGAATCGGTTTTGACTTTTTTTTTAACGCAACTGAACTTCCCAGCATAGACCAAGTCACAGACTCTTGACAGTCATAATCTGTGGTCATAAACTTCCGTTCATGAATTTTGGGTCAGGGTCATGTACATTAAAAGCAGAGTCAAACATTTTGGCATAAACTTTGAGGTCATACACTACGGGTCAGGGTCATAAACGTTGTGTAAGGATCAAACAATTTGGTAATTAACTCTTATTTCTCACGGAATACGCATCATATTATGAAACTCTCTGCAGAGAACAAACAAACTGCTCAAGGAATGAAAAGTAACAGATGGAAAAAAGATTATTTGGTAAGGAAACTGCCTCATTTTAAAAAGACCAAAACGGATATTGGATCATAGAACTCTCCCTAGATAAAAAGTCGCAGACAACTCCCTACATATGAAGGCACAGCGACCAACAATACTACGGGGCAGACAACTCCCTACATAGGAAGGCACAGCGACCAACAATACTACGGGGCAGACAACTCCCTACATAGGAAGGCACAGCGACCAACAATACTACGGGGCAGGAAATTCTCAAAGGTCAATAAAAATACTAAAGGAATACTACACAGTACATGAAAATTTGCACCTTGAAGCAAAACATAACATTTGACGCTCAGAACTAGATAATTATACAAACTATTCCGTATTTTTTTAAATTGTTTAAAAATCAAATGTTTACTGTAACTGAACTATAAAGGTGAACGCGATGATATACACACAATGGATACACTTAGGTCAATACTAACGATGTATTGTCAGATTTTCCCGGTGGAAATAAATTGCTCACACACAATTGTTCCAATACAAACGACTGTCGACTGTATTTAAATGATACGTTAATGTTCCGCTAGATAATAACGATCCTCCATTTGTAAAGCTGTTGTTCATGTATGGTCGTAAATAAAAACACATAACAATGTTAAGTAATGGAAGATCTGTATAGTTTGTGACAAATGACACTTACTTCTTGAATGAAAATTACTATTTTGAAAATAATACAAACGTTAATACGCATTGTTGCCGTGTTCACCAAATGTCAACACAAGGGTGTATAATAGATAACAATTAATGTCATTTGATTCTGTTCCGGCACGGGTGTCCAAGTGAAAAACACATAACTGAATATTGGTACACTCGACCTTTCAGATATTTATTTATTTATCAATTAATTGAAGTCAAAGTTTAAATTATTCAATTGTTCACGTTTGTAAATGATATAGGTGAAATACATTCACAACATTTCATAGATAATTGGTTTTTAAGCCAATGCTCACAAGATTCACAATGCCTGTATATAAATTAGTTATTGCGTAGTTCAAATTCAATGAAGCAAAAAACAATCGGGACTGTCTTCAAACATTCCAAAAAAAACATTTCTGAATTGGCTTCCAAGTATTTAAGCAGGGTTATTGGCGCCGCTCAGAAGAGCGCGCCTATTATGGAATGGGAATTTATTTTAGTTAGTGGTAGGAGCGGTTTTTAAGTTGATTGACAGTTGGGTTTTACTGTTATTTTATTATGATTAAAAATGCAAATGGATGGCGATTGCATTGGTGTTAAAAATGCTATTTGTGGTTGAATACATTGTCTTCAATTTATCTTCAAAACATTATATTTGAAGAACGACAAATAAGTTTAATAACTGTTCCCGTTTCGTTTACGTTTTCCGACTGGTTAACTGTAAAATCATGTGCCGGAAATGTAAATATTTCCGAATGAAATGTAAAATGTGTGGACCGGTAATTATGTGAATGGGAATAATTATGTTTTATGTTGTTTTGTTATGTTTACTGCATTAATAAACAATGGGGTAAGCTGTTTTCTTTAATTTAATCGATATTGGATTAAATGTTCACCTAACTTTATTTTTTAATGTGTTGAAGGTGACATTAGTAAAATTGTATTACGATTGTCACCGAGTTGTTTTATTTTTAGAACACTACACATATCCGGATGTTGCTATTTTTAGAACCAGAAGGTATTTCCCCGCTATTCATAGGTCAATAATGGAATTTCTACATCGTCGATTAATAGTTGGAAACTCGGTTTTGTCATGAATATACGTTTAAAATAAGTAAACACTAAAAGTGCACACTGACAGTTGATTACGATACATCTAACAATTTGAGTCATTACAGTAAAATATGGATTATAAGTGAATTATACGCGTAAGAGAAGATTTTCTGTCGAAAAAACTAATGTCAACAATCAGCATGGAATTGGGATATTCCTATCAAAGGGCTATTCATGTAAGTATCCTTGAGTACCCGGTAGTTGTGTAAGTTTATGTGTTCAAAAATGTTTGTTTTTTAATTTCTTTGGAATTCTTAAATCAGTTTTATTTGCTAAACGTTAAGACAGCGTTTTAATATTTCTACATGTACTATAAATGTACATGTTACATACTTTACATCTACTTATAATGCACCAGTCAATTGTAACCAAAGCCCCACCAGGTCCGAGGAATAGCTGGGACTTTGACTTTCTGTCCAGCCAACCCCGGGTAAAATCCTCGTCCTGCGGGGACGAACTGATGGTCAAATCCTCGCCATATGCCCCGTACCCCAGGGAGCCTAGGTAAGGCATATTCCCTGCTATATCTGGCTCAAAGACAAAACCACCGTATTCACCCGGCACTGTGAGGCCACCTGAAAGTTAAAAACACAGCCCATTTCCCCGGCATATCCCCAGAACTGGAGGGCCGTGGTTACAATTGACTGGTGCATTATGTACATGTAACATATTTTTAAATGTACTTATGTACATCATTTATGTATATGATATGAGTATGTAATCTTTTATTTGATTGTTTTATCTTAGAAAAATATTAGACTTAAAAATACCCATTATTTGTTTACAAACTGCATATTTTCAAAATAAACCTGTATTAACAGATGTACATGGTTTCGGGCTGGATGCCACATCAGCTTGGACACAAGCGACATTCATTTGCTTGGTGTAGGTCTCGTTGAACGCCATACTGTTGTGAATCATTATCAATTATATGCACAACATCTACACATTTGTGCCTACCAACCCTTACTCTTGGCTAAAACGGATATTAGTGCAGAATGTATAATTAATACATTTGCATTTGTATTTTACGGTTGTAGTTTCTGTTGGTTAATAATCAGAAGTCTAATTTCTTTCAGGCAGGAAAAGGACTGAATATTACTATTATATGAAGAATTCCAGCCTGCATTAAATACTTTGTTGGATCGTTGAGACAGATTTGACATCCATGTATATCCACATCTGATAGAGATGATGTGAGTATTTCATATAAAACATATTTGAGTTGGTGTTTGTTGTTTTATAAACTCACTGTTTTCAATAATCCAGTGGTTGTGGTGGTGGTGATGGTGATGGTGGTGGTGATGATGAATTTTATTGATAAATTTAGTAATTTTCTTTATATTATATAATGTATCAGCTTATTGTTGTTGTTTTTAAATAATGTTGAGAAATATTAAACTGTTTATATTTTATTTTGTATATGTATGGCAGTATTATTATCTATACAAATTAGTTAGAAAGTACTTTTTTTTCTTTTACAGCACTAAACATTCTAGATGGGTAAAGACCTGTTAAATCAGCATTGACTCAGCATTGAGTAATTTTCATCTGTGCAGACACTACAAGTACAAACGCATGGGAACAAACCAAACTTCAAATGTTGAAGAGTGAAGAATTATTGTGAAAAGTTCTAAATGTTAGAATACCATTGACTAAATAAAACAAATAGACATCGATTACCAGCAGAGACTGTTTACATGTTATAATATTAAAAAGACATTAGTTGAGAACTTTCACTCTGACATTTTTGGAGGGGCATTACCGCCTTCTTAGTGTTCTTGTTTCTTTGCATATTTTAATTTAAAAGTACATTCATTGTTTTTAAATCTGAATTCTGAGTTAGTATCATAAGTAAAATTCATTTATTTGAATGATTACATTTTATGAAGTCCAATTGAGCTTTTTACAAGAAAATGGTTGATTTTTAAGCATTTTATTAGTTATAAAAATGTATAGTTACATGACATTATGTATATTTTCTTCAAAACTGAACGGTAAACTATCATAAATTGTCTTTTGAATTGTTCATTAGACATCATAGAAAATATTTAAATGATTTCAGCAGGTTGTCTTATTATTAACTATTTTTTATGAATTTATAAAACTGCTATATATTTTCAAACATCGAAATACTGCTCTGTTCCGAAGACTCACAAGATCAATCAAAATGATTTTTTTTTTCATGTGTATCAATAATATGTTCGGTTGAACGTAATTTTTCTGTTAACTGAAGTTTATTTTACCAGAAACTGTTGTGTTTATTTCATAATCTCTGATAATGTGAAAAAAAATCAAATAAAGATAAAATATTTTTAATTAACAGTAAAAAATCTTCAAAATTTGGATAAAAGTTCCATAGTGTACCATGATAATAACTATGTTGTCCGTAAAAGCTTTATAAAAGTGTGTATTACTTATACCTTAATTCAGTTCAAATAATTATGGCCTTTAAGGATTTGTGTTTTCATAATATAGACTTCCTGTTATATTGAGCTTTGTCAATTTGTGTTGATGTTTTGTTTTATGTACAATTACTACTTCTATTTCCTAACTTTTGTCTCATTTGTCAAATTGAATTGTTACATATTTAAGTGAAAAAACACACACACTATTTTTAAAGATGCACTCTTACTCCCCAATAAGACTTATGATAATTAATATTATTGTTTTCATTTTTCAAAATGGGTTTATAGATGTCAACAACAATGTTTCTAATGAAGGAGTTCAATTTGCTAATAAGAATGAACTTAAAACATGGTATTTCTGCCTTGTGATACTATAGTAGACCACAGTAAATCTTTTAGCAATCACCAATTGATCATTTAATATTTGTCATGCATTCTGCTATTATAAACAGGGTGACAAGCTTGTTATCAGTATACGATATTTTAGTAAATGCATTATTTAGTAAGTAGTTATTGTTTTTTCACTCAATTTGATGTGTGTTATATATACAATTATATGTATTGATTTCAAATAAGAGTTTCACTTTAAAGATGCTCATTTAAAGATAATGAACAGACACACAAAACTAAGACACATTTGATACTAATTATACCAATGATTATTGTTTTATATATAGGTGACCTCTGATTTGTTTTGGAGATATTCATAAATGGGTGTTATTCTTTATTGTCTTCAGTTTCTTATACACTTAAGGATTTTTATAATTGCTTTTCTGGTATATATTACAATGTAATTTAATGCAAATAAAAACACACTTTAAACTGGACACATTTGATACTAATGATATAAATGATTATTGTTTACATGTACTCTGATTTGTTATGAAGATATTCATAAATGGGTGTTCTTCATGTTATTATACAATTTGGACTTCATTTAGTATTGGTTTTCTGGTATATATTCATTTAATGCACAGAGAAATTATTTTAAGTGTTCAGTATCACTTTCACACATTGTTTACTATTTTATTTTTTTGGATATTTGGCCTATTTATGCTTATATGTGCATTGTTGTATTTCAAAATAGAAACAGTATTATTTCCTTCATACATAGTCTGATACATATTCAGTTTGAATGCGTTATTTTTATCATATTTGAAAAAAAATGCCATTGTCCAATAAAACACATGCTGTTTTTGTGTTAATATCAACTAAAACATCCATTTTCATCCACTCTTCTTTACTATGTAAATGAAGAAGTTAACATTAGTATTATTAAACAGCTAAAAACAAGGCATGTTATGTTATAAATGCATTTCATCTAGTAAACAATGTTCACTTTTTATATAACAGTTCAATAATTATGTTCTATTTATGTTTGCAACTTTACAGTTCAATAATTATGTTCTATTTATGTTTGCAACTTTTGGACGAAATGATAATGTTTATTAAAGTACTACACAAATTGTTGAATTGTTATTTCATATCACTTCTTCATGATGAATGAGGTAACTTATTCTTCCCTACAAGTTGTCATTCCAGCATGGTGACGTTGCCCCCTCCCCCTATATGATTAGAACTGCAGTGTACATGAACAATAACTCTATTTCAGCGTATTGCAAGAGTTATTCCCTTTGTATCTTTTCCTGTCCGGAGCATAACTAGAAACTTTTTTGGAATTTCATTAAACATCATTCAATGGTATTTAGCACAACGAGAGGAAGTGCAGTGCACAATGACTATAGCTGTTTTTAAGCTAATTACATCATTATTGCCCTTTGCCGCTTTTTCTTGACCAGAGCATTACTTTAAAACTACTTATGGTATTGAAATAAAACTTGGTATATGTGGCAATGACAAAAAGTACAGTGCACAAGCACCCTAATTCTGTCGTGTTCATTAATGTACCCCACCCCTAATGAAATGTTCAACTTGAAAATCTTCAGTTTCAATGTTTTTGCCTATGTTGTCATGCAGAAAACTACAAACATTTTGAGAATTTCATAGATACGGTTCAATACACCATAATATGCTTGTTGGCCTTGACATTCCTTGTTTTTCAACATATAACAAGTGCATAAACTATTAAACGGCGCCCTTTGATGCTTTGCATCAATGGTCTTTCTTGTACAAGCATTACGTTCAATTGATTGAATTTACACTAGCGTATTTAGACGGGCGCACACGGCTCGCTTTTCCCCTTTAATACATGGCGGAGCCGGATCGTTGCTTGATACTTTGCCCGAGTGTCTCATAACGGCCCGCAACGTTGTCGAGGGACGCTATGAGCAAGATAGCCATTTTTTCTATTTTTGTAAATTTGCAAATTTCCTCTTAAAGTTCACATGCAACAATCTTGTACATTCTTATTTACTTGAGGCTTGACCACGGTGAGTAAACTTACTCTCAAATTTTAATTAATGTTTAAAAGTAAGCAAAGTTTTGGAAACAGGCAAAAACATTTTGTAGCTAAGTTATTTTCCCATCAATTGAAACATCATCTTTCTTTTAGTGTCTTGTAATTCACAATTCAGTTTAATGAAAATAAACTTCAATATTTTTTCAGTTTAAAACGCCGACGAAATATTCTTCACTGGCTATCGAACATTAGCATATTTACTTATCTGTCTTCGCGTTTGTCTCCCTTTACGGTTTCATAATTAATATGTTCAAGCATCTTAATTAAATATGCGAGGTCGTGATTATAACAACACAAGTTGAACGCGAATGCAATGTGTTGTGTGAACAATCGAAGGTATATATATTGTTTCCTCCTCGTTTATAAACATGTATTGATGTGAGAATTTCACAACGAGTTTGTAACATGAAAGCTATATCAAGTATGGCTGTGACAGAAAAAACCATATATCACATAGAAGTCGTAAACCCGATTTTAACTCAGTTCCGAAAAAAAAATCTACAGGATTCAATTCACCATATGAAACAATTATAATATAATAATGAATTTATTTTTCTTTTAATTGTTTGTCCATCGTGTTTCTTATACATTTGTTATGTAGTATATATTGTTTATCATTGTTTAACAATTTTAACACTTAAATTACTCCAGCGTTGATATGGAAGAGAATATTATGAGAGAAAAAAACTGTAGAAAAAATAATGTTTCATTTCCTTTTTAAGTGCTATATTGGATGGTAGCAACGGTAACCTTAAGTAAAAATGTTAAAAACTACAAAAACAAACTCAATAGCAAACTCAATAAGTTTAAACATAAACGCTGTTTAATGGCACTGGGTAAACACCAAAGACATAGAACACAAAAACAAACAAAAAATCACAAACAAAAAACATTGAAGAACAGTGCAAAACTCCACAAACAGCACAGTGCAAATATACTATAAATAAAACACCAGGTATGTTTATCAACGATCGTTAGGTACCGCCTTGGAACGATCAGTAAAATGTAAAACAGAAACGAAGTTCAATCAGGTTATGCAGACAATTACACGGTCTGATAAAACTCTTGGTTATTACTGGAAAAAAATTAAATATTGATAAATTGATAGTCTCTGTACTAATCAATAATTATACATTCAGCTCACGTTCTATTCGTAGTGACTTTAAACTGTATTCTTAACTTTACATTTATTTGATTCCTGTTGAATATGATGTCATTGATTGGATAGGAGTTCTGCATGTCATATCTTGTGAATTAAATTAAAGAGTCAAACTGAATACTAAAACTGAAGGCCTATAACAACAACAATAAATGACAACAACTAGTTTTAAATCTGCAGTTTAAGTAACAATGTATTACTATCCATAAGGCTATTACATCACTGGCTCATACGCAATCAGTTTTTGCAGTAAAACGCAGTAAATATTCTTAGTAAAACGCAATCAATGTTCTTAGTGAAACGCATAAAAGTTTCGTAAAAGAAGGCAATTCTCGTAGTGGATTGCACAAAACCTAAACAAATTACGATAAGCATAATTATATATGATTCGGCTTCAGTGCCTTTCCTATTCCCTGTTTTGATGGAAATTTGTACTCGATTCAGGAAGTACAATAAACGATTTAAATGTTTAATAGTTTCTTCAAGTGCACCGAATTGTAAACGAATCTTAAACATTGAGCAAAAAAACACCAACAACTACTTTTTGAACTGATAACGCAGCTCTATAATACGACCAAATTCTTCTTAGTGGTTACACTGTATGACCTTATCGAAACTAAACTACAGTGAATCTTTTGCTTGAAATGATGCCCTCAATTACCCCTACTGCTCACTGTACTGATGTGTCGGCAAAACACGTTTCCATGCATGTCTTATCATTGACTATCATACGCACCTAGTACCATTTGTATGCAGACAGCAAATTTACAATCATATCTGCAAGCTGGTCATATAGACGTGCGGTATTTTTTTTAATTAAAGGGATTCTCTATGAGATGGATTTCAAAATCAATTATCCATATAACTTAGGAAAAAGTTCAATTGAAATTAATATAGGTGGACAAAATAATGACAAAACATCATCAATTTAACGCGCCGTGATTGCCTGTATATCACATGTTGTATACCACATCTTGAAAACTACTACTACAGTTCACCTTTAAGGTCACCACGACCTTAAACTTTGACCATCTTATCTCAAGTGGAGATTATCTACTGGTCATGACAAACTCGAATACCAAGTATAAAGTTCATGGACTCAAAGAATCTTCCCTTATTGGGCGGAAACCGTGTTTTCAGCCCAAAGCACCCACAACCGTGACCCTTTATTCACTGATCTCAAAATAAATAGGACTTATCTACTGAATATGACCAACCTGCATAGTATGAACTTCTTTAGTCCAAGACTGAAGCAGTCTACAGTTATATAAGTAGAAACGAAGTGTATAGTACGTACTGGAAACGAAGAAATCATATTTCACCTGTAGGTCACTTTGGCATTGCCTTTAAAATCATGACCACCTTGCAAACCAAGAATGAAGACCCAAGGTGCAAGCTTTTTTTTTAAGTTATTAAGCTTGAAAACAGCTTTTTTATCTTAAAGTCACCCAGACCTTGACATTTGACCTACCTATCTCAAAATCAATAAGGAAAAACTTTAGTTATTGAGTCGAAACAATTATTCAGTTTAAGGTCACCGCAAACATATCATTTTTACCTGAAGGTCAATGCGACCTTGACCTTTGACCTCCTAGTCTTAAAATCAATAAGGGGTATTTAATTTGTCATGATCAACGTGTATACCAATTATTATATATAAGTAGTAAATAGTAATAAATATTTCAAAGTATGATGTTTCTTGGTCCAAGACCTGTTATTAACGGAAAACAATAGCCTGAAAAATGTAAATCAAAAGCATGAAACTCTTAAAAGCTCCCAGGAGATTATAAGTATCTTCCATGGCCGAGAGTGTAAGATAGGTTCATTCCGACCCGAGCGTAGGGTGTTTTGCGGAAACGAGGTTTACCGAGTTTCCGCAAAACACCCTGCGTGAGGGTCGGGATGAACCTATCTTACACGAGCGGCTATGGTAGATGCTTTTTCTCCCACCTCAGTTAAACAAAATTAAGTAAAAATGTATTTTTTTGCTGGAACTCTTTTGTGCTTAGTGAAAATAATTGCGTACGGATATGCGATAATTCGTGGTTGTCATGGATATTCGCGCAGTGATTCAGAGTATGTAAATGGTCTGATCGGTCTATATATAGTTCTTAGAAGAGTGAAGCATTATTTCTTGAAAGGTGCATAAAAACTGTTAACTGGTGACATTTGAAGCGAGAAATAATTAACAAGCGTTCTAAATATTGCCACAACACAAGGTTTCCATGATGCTGTACAGAAGACAGTATTCAACAAGGGAGGTAATTACAATGTGGTGACCATTAAAAGAAGTTCCATACAGGCATTTTATCTTCGCCCGTGGGCAAGATAAGAATTTCTAGCATGGTTAAATTAATGGATCTACTTATCTGAGGTGGGAGAAACTTAATTTCAATTGAAAACATCCGATACGGTGGTTAACATATGATAGTCTACCTAACATTTGTATCAAATATGATGCTCAAAACGTTATACATACGAAAGGAATGCAAAATAGGGATCATTATACCGATCCATAATGAAGGAAATGCTAGAACGTATCGTTATTATTATAAACTAGTAACGCTATTTCCGGCAGTGTACAATCCGTTTGAGAAACTTATAAACAAAGGTCAAACAGAGCGGTGCTAAGTACACTTAATGCCTTTTCCAAATCAACAGCAAAACATGCGTATCAGAAAGCCATGGGCTCGATAACTACATCGATTATCCGACAGGAGGCCATTTATAACAGGCTCGAACACAGATCCTGATTATTCTCGGCATTTCTTGACCCAGCCGGCGCGTTTGACAACGTACACCACCGTGTCCTGTATATTAAGTTGAAAGGACATGGTATAAGTGGCAAATTTCTTAACTTGCTGTTTAATTCATACACGAAACTGCAAGGGGCTGTTTTTTGCAAACTGTGTAAGTAATGTCGCTTTCATGTATTTCAAGGTTGCCACCAATGCGGAGTGATGTCAACGTGGAGTTATCTACTCATTATCGATGATCTATTAGATGAACTTTCAATGCAAGTGTATTGTGATTGGCAAAGTTCCAATGAACCCGATCTGTAAAATTTGATGACAGATTACTCAATTCAACTGATAAATGTATACATGTTGGCAATCAAACATTATCGTTTCATGAAGCTATTCAAAACGGCTTACGAAAAGCACGTTCCTTTCTATTCTTTGTGAAACCCCTTACTCTTGCATTCAACTTAAAAAAACTTGTTTCCAACAGTCCTTTACGGCACTGAATAATGCAACAGTATTTCGAGGGCAGATACTTTACTTCTAAAAGATTTGCTCGGCTTGCAGCGAAGTGTATTCAGAACCTTCTTTCGTAGGGCAACACATACATACAAGGCACTCTGTGTGCTCGGATTGTTTCCAAAGAGTCGGATATTGACATTCTAGAAATTGCGCACAATGAAATCTTCGACTACTACTACTACTACTACAACTACTACAAGTTCTCCACAGGAAATAAAATTTTAACAACGATGTTAATGCTAAAGTAACATAACATAAACGAATTTTAGAGCTAGTACCGATGCAAAAAATGCACCTCGTGTATTGCATACAGGTATAGATCATACAAAAACCTAATTGCTAGTTTGACCTGCATGCTAGGCTGAGTTGCTGTCATTAAATTGCTAAAACCTGACACCACTGGGTTTTCTTACCACAAATATTCTGCATTATCGATAAATAGCCGGAAGTCGGAATTCGCCGCTAAGATAAAATAAGTAATGGTTCACTCAAAAGGAAATATGGCTATTATTTGTATTATTTTAACTGTGTCTAAAATAGAACTATGAATGAGCGGGTACGTGTAAATATGAACTCCTTTTTGTGTTCTACGTCATCAAAGTAAGTTCACTTTGTATACGTTTTAAATGGCAAGTATATTAACACGAGGAAAGTGTTTTCTGCGAGTGCCAGCGAGCCTTCAAAAAGTTTAAACTGCAAAACACAACTGCACATATAGCTACACATCCAAGTAAACATACACTTTACGTTTGCAACCTCTTTTACATGTCTAAATGATATGAATTAATTTCCACCGCTCACCGAGGTCAACATATCCAACGGAGGAGATGTTCAAGACTCAAGAGGTCGACAACAGGTCACAGAATAATGTATGTTAACATGAAATTGTAGGTATATGATTAAAAACGCCATCCTATATATACTTTTACTAGAATTACCGGAACCTTAAACTATCATTCATTTATTATAATCAAAAGCGTTAGGTATTGTAATCATGAACCAATTGCATTTAACATATCATGTTCTCATAATCACGTGCAAAACAACAACATTTGTGTGAGATTTAATGACACTGTAGATGGACAGTCAATGGAGTGACGTACGAACAGACATGGGCATAAAACCCCTTTCTAACCCCGCAGACTTCGACACACAGGGACACAAAAAGCTTTATACTCACGAATTCAATTTATTTATATTCGTCTTTACTGATGTCTTCTGCTCTTAAAACAAAACATGGCACACATGTGTGAAATAAGTGTTACGTATTTGCAGGGAACGTACACCTTTTCATTTCCAACTCGGCAAACTCTGTAAGGCCTAATTGTTTTACATCATTCTACTTTGGCACTAACAGGCCTCCGTATAGTAAGATGTAGCTTTATCGTTATCAATAACAGTACGAAGTATAAAAGCTAGATGTTGAGTCAAAGTTAAGTTCAGTGTCCGCAATGAAGGTCGTTCTGGCTTTGTTTGGAGTTTTCTTCGGTGCAAACGGTATTTATCTTTAAACTCAAACTTGAAGGATTGCTGTTTCGAAATAGATGAAAACAAATCATAGTTAAATAAAGAAAATTTAAAATGACTGTTTTGATTTAATGACTTTGTTTTAAATTTGTGCAAGGAATATTAAGTGGTCAAAAGTTCAGTATGAAATTTGATGTTTGTATCATTTCAAAGTGATAAATGTACTGAGAAAGAATATTTAAAAAACTATACCGAACAGTATAATACAAAGACCCTTTCTTTGGTCTTGAAATCTGGCAAAAATAGGACATTCCACGTCCGATTTCATTGATATAATGGACAAAAATACAAACTGACATGACTTTTTACAACTTGATGCAACTTAAAATGAGGCAAACCCCTTGAAATGAAGCAGCTAGGTATTAATGCATTAAAAATACTATTAAGGTTAATGGCCTATCCGGGGAAAAGCTAACTTGTGGGTCTGATTCTTTAATTGAAATAGGGTCAGAGATGTATATAATGTGCTTTCTAAGGATCTTCCTTCCGAATTATGTATAAAAGATAACCATTGTACTGGCCCAAATTTCTTTCGACAATTCTTAAGCATAACAGGTTTAAAAAACTTATTTCAATAAGCCAAATTGCTTGCTTATACTTGATTGTACGTAACAAAATCTTAGTAATTCTATCTAAAATTTCTATAAAATGACACTCACAATAAAACAAACAAGTTAAGCAAATGATACCAAACCAAACATATTGGGCTTACCTTGAAATATAGCGAAACTACGTCGACGAGAAATTATATGGTCCGTACAGCGGAATAAACCTCATCAGTCAATTACAATGTACAATAACGTTTTGACAGGTTTCCTGGTGACACATCAGGTTTGTTACAACGAGTATGGAATCGGTTGTTTTAGTAGAGACTTTCCCTATGACAACGCCGGTGGATTCCTTCCTGAATCACCAGACGACATTCAGGTTGTTCTTTTATGTGTTAGGCCTTAATGCTGCACTCTTACAGATTGAACGTTTTGACAACTGTTCAATTGTTTGTTTTGGAACGAGCCAATTTATGCAAAATGCATGGAAACCAGTGATATAAGACTGCTGACAAAAATTAGATCGCAGATTGTTTATATTTAAGTTAAAAAAATTAATGTTTTATGCATTTTTCTTAAACCGTTAGCAACGGTTTAATCCATTAAACATTAACTTTCGAATATGCAAATCTGTTATCTGATCTTTTGTCAGCAATCTTTTATCATTGGTTTGCAGATATTTACACAAAATTTTGCTCTTTCCAAGACAAAGAATAAAAAAGTTGTCAAAACGTTCAATCTCTAGTCCTCATTGTTTTATAAAGTATTCGAGTCGTAATATACATATTATCTCGATATTACGGTCCGATATAACGACTAGACAATTTTACCCGAATCGTACGTAAGAGTCATAGAATCGTTATTAAATATAAATCAAATAAATGCTTGTTAAAATGTGCAAGTTATCTTTCCGCTAATTACATTCAAGCGTGAAAAAGAGGATTTGGGGCAATAAAGTTAGTTTACCAACCAAAACAGTCGGAAGATAAATGCCAGTGTTATGGCAATAGTCGTAGATACCTATACTTCTATTGCGTGTTGAGAAGTATCAAGCTACATTTATGGTACTAAACAGAATTAATTTTCTCATTTGTTTTCAAAATACCACAAAGAAAAGCAGCAGGGAACACCACAGTGAGCATCATCTTAGTTACAATTATCATGAATATCAGTTATTAGAATTATAAGTTACCTCACGTTTATCAAAGGTGTAACCATTGCCCTCTCTAAACACAGAAGGTTTATATCCCTCAATTATCATTACCAATCCAGTATATATTGAGACCAATCTGATTAAAATCATATCGTGACGTTCACTTCATTTCATTACGTTATGTAGCGTAACGTCGTGAAGCGTGTATTGGGGATCTGATTTTAATGAGATTGTATTGAGACTTGAGCTCGTGTTTACGGATATTGCTTGTTACAGATAAGGTTCATACTGTACACACGGACTAGTTC
This sequence comes from Mya arenaria, assembly GCF_026914265.1. Lineage (NCBI taxonomy): Eukaryota > Metazoa > Mollusca > Bivalvia > Myida > Myidae > Mya > Mya arenaria. The sequence goes on from NC_069128.1 coordinate 27,563,828, forward strand.
CCACTCACCTCAAATTGTTGCAAAGGACGCCATCTCCATCAATCAGTCATATTTCCAAGGAAACCGTCGAACTATCTTTGTTATCCATGGATACATGAGCAATGCCAATAATCAATGGATGAGCGATGTTGCACTTGGACTGTTGAGAAAGGTAACAATTTGCCTGTTTATAAATATGGGCGTTTTTCTTGTTAATAAACTAGTTTTGGTTTCATATCTGTTTCACAAATTGTATATCTGTTGTAACAGTTAAAAAATGGAAATTAGTTTTATTGTTTGCTTTACGAAAACCGAAACCGGAGGCATTTTCGTCGGTTTATTCCGTCCGAAAAGTAGTTCACTTTAAAAAGAAAATATGGCGGACAGGGATCCAACACGTGTGCTGAAACAACATTTACATATAAAAGTTAAACGACCATCTACGGTATTATTGTTATGAAAGATAATGTCTTCATGCAAAGGCTCCAACATATTGTTAAAACTGTACACACAACTTATTGTTTGTTACTTTTGGAAAAACCTTTCGAAACATGTTTCCAAACCGCCGAAACCCTTCGAACCAAAACTTAAACTAGTTTGGTATCAACAAAAAACGCCCTTTAGAAGTACATGGGAAACATATCCGTTAAAAATGCTGCTTGAGTACAAAAGTTATTAATGCCAAATTATTAAGTCTCAAAACATTGATGTACTTGAAAATTTTGTAGAGCCCCTTTTAACATTTAACCCCATTCGTAACATACTTAAGCTAATGCTGTATTGATAGAAAAAAGTAAAACAATAAAGACTATTTTATTACAAATGCTTTTCGGTGATTTATTGAGATTTGTCATTTAAATAAAATTGATATTTAGCCCGTTCCCACGTCCAAATCTAACTTCAGCGCGAACAAGCCTGGATCACAAGTTTCAAGTTTTTCAAGTTTGATTCATGCTCCTGGCCCACATGGGCATGAGAGGTAACAAAACATGTATCAAAACATACAACAGCGAGAAAAATAGAAATATGAAGTGAACAGATTAACAGCAAAAACAAACAAACACATATCAGCATGTCATAAAAAGTTTAATTTAGAATAAAATTAAGGCAGATGATTCAAATACAATTCAGCATTATTGCTAGTGCTAGCAATTTCACCGTTTCATTTCCAAAATGAAATGAAGTTCGCATACAAGTAAGCGATTCTTTAAAAAAATGATATCAAATGTCATTTAAATTCTTTTTATGCGTATACCTTTTCAGAGTAAGACCGCAATATATTTTACCCCGTGAACACCAAAAGTGAAAATTGTATAACTTTGGGTGCTCATTCGATGAAAATATTTCACGATCATACACTGAAACAAACAATTTTTCTCTATATAAACTGACAAACCTTTTGTAGGAAGACGCTAACGTGTTCGTAGTTGACTGGGCCAAAGGTGCACATAAACTGAACTACGCCCATGCTGCAGCCAACACCCGGGTCACGGCTGCGCTTCTTGCTCAGTTCATCGAAGCACTGCACGATAATGGCGGTCTACACTACCCTGATGTATACATGGTTGGTCACAGCCTAGGAGCACATGTGGCAGGCTATGTAGGAGAGAGAATTCAGGACATTGGCCGTATCACAGGTTTGATAAGAGTTTGAGAAAAAAAAAACATATTGATACGTTTACATGCAACGTGTATTTATCGGTTTGACAATTGCATTGTATACTACATAATTCAACAATTTTATCAATGAAGATAGATTGTTTATTCTGTAATTTCTGCTTTGATGAGAAGATCGAACAATTCATCCTACATGTATATAGGATATGTCACCTGTCGTCATATAATGACCACTTATAATCAAGGAGTTCAAGAACTTTGTTAGTTAGCGTTCTTGTTAGTGACGTCATGCCCTGTTTAATAATTTGGAGTGATGACCATTTCATGAACTGAATAGGTAAAATTTACGTTTTCCCCTTATGATTTAGATGGAAGAGTAACTATTTATTTCAATTAAATCCTCGGCATGAAATAATAATAAGAAATACACGTATGACTTGCTGGAATATAACCAAAAAGCAAACATTGTTTCCATTCGTGCGGAGTTATGTACAGACAAACATGTGTTGGTTATTTGCAACCGGACAAACGGTATATCGTGTGATTGTGTGATTTCATTGTTGGACGTTCTAATAGAATACACCACATCGCTTTTTTCTGTTCACACAGTAACTTAGTATCCATCCGCAAAACATATTCGACATTATTGCGGAAACGATTAATTATTTTGTGTCTGATATCCTTCTTAAAAAAATGTTTTGTTATTGATATAAATCAACCAAAATTGTAGAAGTACAATAGCAAATTTCTAACAAAATCAGTCGATAGGTTTGGTCGTATCAATGTTTCTTGCATGCATAAGGTTGCATCTTTTATGGACATAATGCAAGCTGTTTTAGGTTATTTTACGAGATTTATCAAACCTAAAGTAAGCATTCCTTATCAACTTGCAAACTACATACACAAATGTCAAATCGTTTCTTCAGGACTAGACCCTGCCGGGCCACTGTTTGAAAATGGAGACCCACGTACACGTCTAGACCCAACCGACGCCACCTTTGTAGACGCGATTCATACCGACGGTGATGCATTGAGCGACCTTGGTGAATATAGTTATAACAATAAAATGGAATCAACGCGGACACGCCCTGCTGCCAAACAAACAACGATTGTTAAGAGGCACAATGTTTTTCGATTAATAACTATTCAACGTGAGACACACGTTATCCGACACAGGCACGAATGCAAGCACGCAAGCACACACCACAGACACACACGCACACGCACACACACACACGCACACACACACACACACGCACACGTACACACACACACAAACACGCACATACATGGTCATGTACACACGCACACACACGCACATACATTGACATGCACACACGCACACACACATACACGCACACACATGGACACGCACACATGGACACACACACATACGCACATACACACACATACACACACACACAGGCACATACATGGTCACGTACACACGCACACACACACACGCACACACACACACACGCACACGCACACGCACACACACACACACGCGCACACATACATGGACACGGACACACGTACACACACACACACACACACACACACACACACACACATACATGGACACGCACACACGCACACATAGATGGACACGCACACACGTACAAACCCACCCACACACACACACACACACACACACGCACACACACACACACACACACACACACACGCACATACATGGACACGCACACACGCACATACATGGACACGCACACACGCACATACATGGACACGCACACACGCACATACATGGACACGCACACACGCACATACATGGACACGCACACACGCAAACTCATTGACACTTAACATGACATAAACATATCATTATCAATGATCAATTTCCATTTTTCATGCTTTGTGATCTTGGTGCCATCAAACAATACAACAGTGTTTGGATGCTTATTTTGACCCTGAATTCCAATGTTATAAGTTGGATGAACCTTTTTGACCTTCACAAATGAGCAACATTTGTAGCGTTTTTGCTATTCTTTTACTTGCATAATGCATGAAGCTGAACAAGCCATCTAAGTGACTACGACTTACAGGTATCGATAAACAAGATTTAACAGCAACGATAACTTTCATTCACAGAAACGATAATTTTCATTAACAGCAACGATAAATTTTTATTAGCAACAATGGTAAGTAGCGTCGGTGCTCAATGACTTTAACGGTATTTATTTTTTTCAAGAATATCTGCGTTATAATGAAACATCACAAAATACCTATGTAGCATACAATTTTAGCAGAAATCAACATAATTTATTTTTTCAACAGGGTTTGGACTTGAAACGCCGGTTGGTGATTTTGATTTTTACCCGAATGGTGGAATGGACCAGCCAGGATGCCCGAACCAGACGTCAGGGAAAATAGTTAATATAATTGCCACAGGCTTAGGAGGTAAACAAATGAAACATCAATTATACCATGGCTACAGTCTGTTTCAAATAAATTGGCAACAAGTGGTCAAACTATTTTAATGAAACAGACATCTATATTATACAATGGCTATAGTCTGTTTCAAATAAGTCAGCAATAAGTGTTCATACTATTTTAATGAATCGAACATCAATTATACCATGGCTACAGTCTATTTCAAATAAGGTGGCAATAAGTCATAAAACTATTTCAATGAAACAGACATCAAATATACCATGGCTACAGTCTATTTCGAATAAGTTGACAATAAGTGATTAAATTAGTTCAATAAAACAGACGAATTAACATAGAATTATCATACACACGACGAAAGAAATATTTTTATATACCTCTTTTTATGAAAATGGCCTGTATTTTATTAATGGTTTACTAACTCATTTTAATCCAATTTAGGATGACTCGGATCAGTACATTGAACGACTTATAAAAACATTCTTCGCCAATTATTGTTGATAAAAGAAAAAGTTCACCTCAGTTAATTCTTTGTGAATTATGTTTTATAAATTGCCATGAGTCACATTGAAAATATTGGGCTGCACATTCATTTCATTTATAAAAGGTATTGCCGAAGTACTTGTTTATAGTTTGTAAAGGCGGATAAAGTAGCTCATGGGTTTGTTCCATGTTCATGTCCAGCTACATCAATACGAAGACCGCTGTCATCAGCAACTTTTGATCTTACTTTTCTAAGATTTGTTAAAGTAAGTTCTTTGTGTCGACCTGCTGTACAGTTTGTCGCATAATAGTATATGTGCGTGCAGAAGGATCATTTTAATGACATTGTGATCTCGTAAACATTTTTTTTTACTTTAACAATTACTAATCGATTTCTAAGAGACATTTTTATTTATTTATTCAAATGTTTGTTCATCAACCAGTCATGAAAGAATACAGCCGAAGCTCGCTATGTCGAACTCGTTTATCTCGATGTTCTGGTTATATTTCAAATATGTTGGCTAAAGTCAGACATGTTTGGTATTTTGGTTATCTCGAACATTCGTTATCTCGAAGCATTTCCCGAGGTACCAACGACTTTGACAACGTGAGTTGTGACTGTATTAACTATCAATGTTATTAATGATCTCGTTATTTTAAACTCAGGCTTGACAGAGGGCGTAGCATGCAGTCACCAGCGTTCTGTGAACCTGTACATAGCGTCTCTGGATACTCCGTGTTCATTCACTGCATACCCTTGTCAGTCTTTGGTGGATTATACCGCCGGTAGATGTACTTCCTGTGGCAGCGGATGCGCGATTATGGGCTACGGCGCTCAGACAGGAAGCTCCATTCACGGCGTTTATTATTTGACGACGTCTAGTACAACTCCGTATTGTCAGAATTGATTCAGTTTATTTCTTAAATAAATAATGTAGAATTCAATTTTATTACAGCGTTGTTTTTATGGCTGTAGAATAAAACTCTTATACAACTGATAATGGATGTTTGACAACCAGTATTCAATATATATATGGTAATAATTATATCATTATTATTATTATGAAACTTGTATAACTGTAATTACATTTATTCCTCTTTCGTATATGTCAGTTTTTACGTTATCTTTGTGCCAACGAATGCGTTTTATTGGTTACGGCATTTCAATGATCACTGTCAGACACTGCGTAAAATAGAGGTTAATGATTGGTTGCTGCTCGCCATTACGCAATAATCACCGGAAGATGTCCAACATGGCCCTAGTGAGAGTGGCTAGGGGATATTATGAACACGAAGGTGATTGTTGTGGTGAGAACCAATCATAAACGACTTTGTTACATAGATGTGTTTCCTTTCCTCCTACGTCGTTTTATGTTGATTCATACAATTTAATGAAAATGCTATGATTATGTAACTACCATTTAGTACACTTTTCAGTGGATATGGTCGTTACTTTATTTACCGGTAAGGTGCATATTCAAGCCATGTCAATTAGAAACTTTTCCTATCAACTGCAATATAAGTATTTTCAATGCCAAGCGTATATTTGTTAATTTTACTGTTTAACTTCAGTTTGCATTTCTTGTGGAGTCGGGTATCTCTTTCCTCGGATCTGTTCGTCAGTCTGCAACTTGATACCCTGCTTTAGTACATCGATCTGTCCATATATATCTGTTACCACATTCTTAATTCTAGAACCATACCTTCAATTTCTGTTGTTGGCTTTCGCTCCGTTAATGTTTATGTCAAAGTCTTCAGCAGTTTCTTTTCCGACCAACCTAGGCAAATCTACGCTGATAGCTCGCGATAAATCAAAAGATTCATTGGCGCGATCAACGAAACACACGGCTCCTGCATCAAGATACTCCTCTAAACACACGGCTCCTGCATCAAGATACTCCTGTAAACACACGGCTCCTGCATCAAGATAATCCTGTAAACACACGGCTCCTGCATCAAGATAATCCTGTAAACACACGGCTCCTGCATCAAGATAATCCTGTAAACACACGGCTCCTGCATCAAGATAATCCTGTAAACACACGGCTCCTGCATCAAGATAATCCTGTAAACACACGGCTCCTGCATCAAGATATTCCTCTAAACACACGGCTCCTGCATCAAGATAATCCTCTAAACACACGGCTCCTGCATCAAGATATTCCTGTAAACACACGGCTCCTGCATCAAGATAATCCTCTAAACACACGGCTCCTGCATCAAGATAATCCTCTAAACACACGGCTCCTGCATCAAGATAATCCTCTAAACACACGGCTCCTGCATCAAGATATTCATGTAAACACACGGCTCCTGCATCAAGATAATCCTGTAAACACACGGCTCCTGCATCAAGATATTCCTGTAAACACACGGCTCCTGCATCAAGATAATCCTGTAAACACACGGCTCTTGCATCAAGATAATCCTGTAAACACACGGCTCCTGTATCAAGATAATCCTGTAAACACACGGCTCCTGCATCAAGATATTCCTGTAAACACACGGCTCCTGCATCAAGATAATCTTGTTTGTCTATATATTCTTGAAGCTTATTTGCATGAAATATTTTAGGTTGCCATCCATTTCAAATACGTAGTTTGTCTCATTTATTTTAGAAATAACTGTGTACGGACTGCATTAACAGTTTGTTATTGTTTGTTGGTAGGAAGAGAAGAATACGGTCTCGCGCGTCAAGGTGTCGCATTTTCATTTGCTTTCCTGCATACAGCTTGTATCTCTTGTTTGCCTCTTGTAGGTGTCCTTGTGCTATATTCAGTGTACTATCAAGCCTGTCTGTAAGGTTAAGAACATTGGAGCGTTGACTTTGCTTCGTCGTCTTGACTTTCACCGGTCAAAACCTCCTTGAGTAAAGACAAACTACCTCTTATAGCACGTCCGTAGATTGGTTCAATCTAAACTTTCCTGGACAGAGTCTCTTTCTGCAAAAAGCAATGCTGGTATGAATCTGTTCCACTGATTTGATTTCTCCTCCACCATTTTTATCAACATCTTCTTCAGTTTTCTTCTATTGTGCTCTTCATGAAATGTTTCTTATCCATTTCGACTTATTATGTCAATAAAATATTGTTTTGCTTCGGAAACGATTTAGTCAGTACGAAACGATTCTCATTTTGCACATATAATTGTGTTACTTCAGAATTGCTCAGATAATGCAGATTCATGAAGCGCCTGTGAAAAAGACAGCGTATGTTTTCAAAATTGAAAGAAACATTGACGTCAGAGCGTCGTGCGGTTCATGCAATATGGGCGCCGCGTTGTCTTTTAATAGAAACGTCTAGAGCGATAAATATGTTTCTATGATAAATAAGCCACATTTATTTTATTCTCGAAGGGGCAAACTTTAACACCGCATGTAGAACTCATTAAGGTCAGTAAATATTTATCGAAAACATCTCTTTTTGGTCGTGCCAAGTGATACTCTGGCTCACTTCGAAACCTATAAGTGCGCGTCATTTGGTACCGGAAATGCGTACAAGTGATATGACGCCGAGGAATGGGGTTTTAACCTGATTTTGAATTCGAGAGTCATTAAACAGCTATGCGAAACGTTTATTCATTTAATCTTAGGAATAAGAATTTAAGGCCTTCCACAGTTCAAACGTCGTTTAAAGTGACACTCATATTTAAAAGCAATACACAGACATGCATAACAAACATAAATTTTCAATGATAAGCCTTTAACTTCTTACTAAATAATGCATTTATGGAAAATATTTATTACTGATAACAAGATTGTGACCGTGTATTTGAAAGCTGACAACGCACAAATATTAAATGATTGGTGAGTGCTTAAAGATTCACAGTGATCAACTATCGTCTCAAAAGGTAGAATTACCGTGTTTGCTGCACCTTTATTTCAAATTAAACACGGTATCCTTAATAAGAACCATTGTTTTCGATATTAATTTTATTTTCCGTTTCGCTAAATTAAAACAATTGTGTTATATCTTATTAGAGAGAATGGTGCCTCTTAATAGGACCAAAACATAACATGTTTAAAAAAGTCATTTTTGTTTAGTTTTGTGGTACAATATTTATCTAGCGTAATACACACATCCGTTGTAACATATCTAGCTGTATTAAGAAGTTTTACGAAGGAAGGCTTTATCAGATGTCTTATCAAAAGCATTTGCATCTTTTCGGATATGTCTTTGGAAAAAATGAATGTGTTTTTGTGTCAAAATAGTCAGTACTTCCCAATCAAGAATGTTTTGAGGCTTAGTGGTAATTGATGATATTTTAATAAAGATATTTGCTTTTCAGTAATCAGTAAATGCATTTTATCCACTATTTTTCATTATTTTATTGAATAACTATCTTATTTGAAAAGATCTCATCAATTACTCACAAGTTATTGTTGATTAAGAAGTCTGGGGAATATTGACACAAGAACATAGTAATATTGTCGCAGGCTTTTCTGTTAAAATTTCTCACCATTTTTCACGACGCTAACAACTCATCCGCACATTGTCCCGATTGTTTATTAATATTTGTTGCAGGTATCAACATTGATCAGATTGGGCCACGCCATTAATAATCGGGATATATCATCACGATGTGGACATATTTTAGAATACAAGTACTTGACATGGTCGTCTTGTTTGCTTTTTCGTAAAAATGTACTACGTACATTCAAAAAACGCAAATATTTATAATGCAGTGTACTCGTACAGATTAAAAAAGTTATGCTAATGTTAAAATAAAGTATGTTGTAATAACTTAGTGAGATCTGATATCATGCTTAGTTTGCACATTTGTTGTTATTTCTGTAAAGTGAGCAAACATTTTCAACAAATTGAAAGTAAAATTGTGAAATCAAGTTATAGTTGTTTTACGGTAGTATTGCTATGGTAACCTTATAAATTGCAGAATAGCATACACTTAATGCGATAAAAGATTCCGTTTTAAATCATACTAAGCATACTTCGAAATCTGTTTTGAAACGAAATCGCCTAAAGTAATTTAGAGGTTAGCAGATATCGCTCAGGAATGATAAAGAGGTACACGCGAAAACTCAAGGGTACAAACTCGGTACAAGGTCAATCTCATAATCACGACACACAAATATTGTATTATTTATTCCAACAACACACGTGGTTAATACAAAATGTCTACATGTACACATCAACTCAACTATATATACATGGATAATTAATGCGTTCAACTATTGCTAGCTAGTCATCGATTGTTGCGATTAAACGACTTGTCGAGACTTTCATCTTGTCCACTGTATTCTGCAGGAGATAGTTTTAATAAAGATCATAGTCGAGTGTTGTCGTAAATTGAAATTATCTTAATGTTTTATTAATTTGCTACAAAGGTCCTTTAAGTGAATTGAAACTTTAACCAGTATCAAAAATGTACACAAAGTTGAGAAAATAAAGCAAATCCGTTCCGTCGTTTGTGAGGTTTGTACAGATATTATATAAATACAGTAACGATTAAAAACCTTTATTGAAACGATCAACAGGTACTTTCAAAACCGGTTCCGGTGTAAGCAAACGCATAAAAAAGTGCTCTCCCGATTTAGTTTAAATAATGTGCTTTAATTTGTGAATAAAGCAAAAGTGTTTGGATATTTAGGACAATTATTGAGTCATCTAACTTTAGCAGAAATGTCATCGCATTTTGTAAATTGATAGCAGAGATACAGAACATTTTAGTAAATCTCTTTGTTTCCACTGTACTTTTGAAAGAGCCATTTTGTGTCACTTGTAAAGGTGATAAGTGTTCTTTTGTGCCGCGTGGACGACTCTTAATGACTCCTTCCCGAGATCTAAAAAGGATCAAGAAATGTGTCTATTTCCTCGTTTTATTATGAGATGAAACACTTCGAAGTCAACAGTAAAAGTGAAGTACATATACATGTATCATAAGTATTAACAGCATTTCATAATACAGAATAATAATGATTTCAATATTGTCAAATAATAAGTTTCTCTTAAATTACAAATTAATCTTGATTGACAATTAGCAATTAGATGAACCAACAATGTATTGCAAAGTCTCACATCAATTTCTGAGTTAGTTGGTTTCAAAAGTATACAAAGAAGCAATATACATACATGTCAACATCTTTTGCTGTCTTAAAAGAATCAGATAAGCTTAAAACTTTTTCACTGACAAATTTCTGCTTTTTTCTCAATCGCTTCCTGATCATAGAACGACTAAGTTAACTATCTAACGAAAAGCTAACAATGGAGCCAAAAGAATGACCGAAAAGTGTACAGCGCTTAGATGTGACTTGGGTGTATAAGCCATAGACAATAATATGCTTCTTACATAAATCAGTTATACATAGTCAGTACATGATAATTATAAGGAATGTATGAATACATTTATAAACATATCAAGACTGATTTTCCATTCTAAATTATCTTTAAATACTTAATACAATATCATTGAAATAACTTTATAGCATGTTTCTAAAACGGAAACATTTAAGTCTCAAATACAACTGTTAATCATTAAAAAAGATAGAACAACCTTACACAAATAAGCAAAATTCTTTCCTAAAAAGGATCAAGAAATGTGTCTATTTCCTCGTTTTATTATGAGATGAAACACTTCGAAGTCAACAGTAAAAGTGACTCGAGCGAGGAAAGACACAACTTTTTAGAGAATTGCCAAAACTATCATCATCCAATGACAAAGGATGTTACAAAAAGTCATGCCAATACATGGCCAATGAAATTGAGACAATTAATCCAGACGCAGGGGACACTAGGGGCTGGGCACTAAAAATGTCATTGTCTGACTTAATCTCAATTATCAGTTAAGACGGGCATTCTGTTTATATTACAATCTAAAGTTTCGCAACAATCTTTAGCGTAGTGATAGGTTGTCAAGAAAAATAATTCCACAGACTAATTGATAATAAAAATGCTATACGCTGTGTATACTATAATATAAAGTTTGACAACTATGTTTGGATAGAGTAATAAATGTCATGAAACCATTTGGCTATTATCAAAATTCACCTTAAGCACCAGGAATGTGTTTCTAACAGACAAAATATTCTAAAATTATGAAACATGAAAAGTATTAATGACATTTCGTAAAACTTCATTACACAAAAGTACTCGAAATTTTACAGCATAACAGTTCACCTAATATGATTGAAAAATCGTCACGCTTGAATGGACAGCAGTGCGTTTAATGTAACGGGAATTTCAATGCCATTAAATTAACGGTTACTAATTACTACCATTATTAAGTACTTAAGAGCTCAACTCGCAGTTAAACGCAACGGCCTGAAAACATGGATGATACCGACCCAAAGACGTTGATAAATTGCAGCTTAATACGTATTAAGCAAGAACGGTGTAACAGTGGGAACCATAATAATTCGTTGTGGGACGATGATAGCTGTATCACTGAAGATGAAGACTGCTCCCAGACGTTTCTACCCCAACGGGTTTTCCAAGACATGGACAGCAAACTAGCTGGCTTGGCCAAAGACTATGTTAGACAGCTATTAAGCGTTTGTAACAACAATTATCGTCGCATTGACAGCTACAGGAATGTACTCGCCGACAGAGCGCGCGAACTACCCGGATGTCCACAGACCCGCCTTATAAATCGCAAAACATCCTCGCAGACATCACGAGAACGGAAGTGTGCTATAGACTGCTATGTACTTAACGCATACATCTCCGGAGAGAACACGAAGGATGTTTACGCCGTATTTGCTAACACTGCCTCTCATGAAACAATCATTATCGATAATGACCTTACGCAGCAAGAAGTCACAAAACCAGATATCCTCGCCTTAGAAACAAACCTAAGTACTGAAGTTCTGAAAATATCTAAGCAGCAATCATATGACTCTGCGCTTCTCAAAACCATCCAATCTGATGTTTCGAACATTGTGAGTAGTTATGGGGTTCTAAATGGGACAATGAGAAGTGTGCTAGCGAGATTGCCTGAATCAACTGCAGATTCGCAGTTAAATAAGCTTCAAAATGATGTTAATGGACTGGGGTCTGCGATTGCCACTGTAAATAAGAGACTTGTAGAGGCTAGCCACGAACTACCCGAGCAGCAACCAAAGACCTACGCAGAGGCGATCAAAAGCCAACCCACGCAGCAGACGGCCGACGTTACAACAAGCCCGCGCCCCAAATCAGTGACTGCTCATAATGTGTCTTACAGTCCGGTATTAACTGAGAAGAATTGCTTTACGGCCAATAAGATCATTAACAAGACTGTGTCAAATAATCAGAAGCCGGAAGCTATTGCAAACGTGGTCGATAAACCAGTCAAGACAAGCAGTAGTAACAACGACACTCATGCATATAAACCAGTGGAAAGTACAGAGCCTCCAGCAGCTCCAGCTTCACTGGAACGTCCGCGCGCAACGTCAGGAAAAACAGGGTCCAGTGAACATACCGGTTTCACTGCCGCCAGAAGGAGAAAGAACGTCTCGTACTACATCCGGAACATTGATCATAGGACCACGGAGAATGATATATACACGTATTTCAAGGACAACGATGTTAATGTATCCTACATTCGTGTCTTCCATGGCCGATTTGGCTCATCGGCGAAAGTTAACGTGCCAGAGAATCTTGAACCAATTATTGACGACGCGTATTTCTGGCCTGACGGCATTTCTTACAGAAAATGGAAGTCCAAAGAAGACCATATTCGCGAGCGAACATCAAATATACGCTCGCGGTCCCGTTACCAACACCAGCGTAATGACAGTTATGATGGATACGGGTACTACGAAGATGACAGTTATCACTTTAAATCGGCATCTAACGATCGGTACCGGTCCGATAGATATAGTGACCGCAGAGGACGCATGCGTGACGATACTTGGCATAACCATGATAACAGTTACAGTGACAACCAGGAGCGACACACGTACTGGGATAGACAACAACCGGATGAGGACACTGACGATTGGAATCCTGCATCATACTAGAGTGATCTGCGCTTATTGATATTTTATATATTTTTGTATAGTGTCAAATTTGAATTATGTTTAGGTTCACGATGCTTGCGCACCTACTTATTTTAATCTGTGTTATGTCATTGAATCTTCTTTGTTGGAATTGTAGGGGTGTTATGTCATCAGCCTACCCTTTAGCAAAAATGTTAGATCAGTATAACGTAGATATTGCACTTATAAATGAGCATAAACTTTTACCTAGATCTGCAATGTTTATGAATAGCATTCACTCAGATTACGATTGTTTTGTTCATACTGACGAAATTGTAGATAATTTTTGTCCAGTTATGTGCGGAAAAGCAGGCACAGCGATTATGTTAAACTTTAAAAAATCACTCTCATTTAGCATAAATCAGTTACCTTATAAGGAAAACCATCGTATTCTTGGAATTGAGTTTAAATGTCATGATAGATTGCCCTTACATATGTTTTGTGTGTATATGCCATCGTGTAACAACATAGAATACTATAAGTCGGTTTTAAGTGAAATCCAGTCATTAATAGCCTATTACACCCAGGTTGGGGACGTTTTACTGGCAGGGGATTTCAATGGACAGCTAATTGGAAACCATGAGTTCAAGAGTGCTAACACCAAGTCACGATTACTGACAGAATTAATAATGAACAATAACTTGGTATCATTACAACATGTACGTGGAAATAGATACGACGGTACGTTTGTGCCAACGGGGAAAGTAATCGACCACATATTGCTTGAATCATCATGTGTTACTTTGTGTACTAACTTTATAATTGAAGACAGTGCAAACATTATAACATCAGACCACTTGCCACTAGTCTGCAGTCTGAGTATGACTCCTATTCGAAAACCGGATCCACCATTACGTGTCAACGTTGCTTGGAATAAATGTACAATTGAAAATTATCATAGCTATCAACATATGTTACAAAATGAACTGAACTGTATACTCATAGTTGAAAATACAAAATGCTGTCCAGACTTTCTTAACGACTTAATAACTAATGCAATACACCGTGCAGCTAGTATTCTTCCAGTAAGCAAATATAATAAAAGGGCGAAACCCTACTGGTGTGAAGAAGTAAAAGCCGCCCACACAAAGGCGCGCCATCTACGCCGAGTATGGATCAATGAGGGTAGACCGAGAGGCTATATCAACGATTCATTTTATGGATACAAAGCCGCTAAAAGGGAATTTAGACGAGTTCAGCGCTGTAAACAAAACGAATTTCAAAACAAAGCTATCGATGACCTGAACATGGCTGCAGAGCTAGACTACCGATTATTTTGGAAACTACTCCGAAAACGAAGCGGTAAAAAACCATTAATGTGTAACGAATTATCTGTAGATAACAAAACATACGCAAATGAGAACGTTATAAGAGGTTTTGAAACATATTTTACCAGGGTGTTTGAAGATAAATTCGTGAATAAGGATGAAAAACATAACGAAGATTTACAAACATTTTTAAGGGAAGATAACGATATAGCAATGTCACTAGAAATTACGAAAGAAGTTACAAACGAAGAAATTACCAGCGCAGTGAGAAGCCTGAAACTTCGTAAAAGCCCCGGAATCGATAACGTTGTAAATGAGCACATAAAACATGGTGGTGAAGTATTGACAAGAGCATTAGCTATTCTTTTCAACTCTGTGCTGTACAACGAACGAACACCTAACAAATGGAGCAACAGCCTTCTTATCCCTATTTACAAAGGCAAAGGCAAAGACAAGGCCGACCCAGGCAGTTACAGGCCCGTCTCCCTCAGTCCATGCTTAAGCAAACTATTTGAAAAGGTTATACTTAACAGGATCAATGACGTTATAAAATCGCAGCACATAAACTTTCCCAATGAACAACAACAAGGTTTCCGTAAAGGCCTCAGCTGTGTTACCACCGAGTTTAATCTACAAGAGACTATTTATCAACAAATAGAACGAAACAGCAACGTGTACGTAGGCATGCTTGATCAGAAGGCTGCGTTTGATGCTGTGTGGTATGATCGACTATTCTTAAAGCTTGGCCAGTTTGGAATAGTCGGAAAAGCCCTCCGTACACTTAAAGCATCTTATAGCAATCTTAAATGCGTTGTTAAGCTTAATGGCGATACATCAGATAGCATCAACATACAAAAATCAGTTCGCCAAGGAGGTGTTTTATCTACATTTTACTATTTAATCTACGTCGACAACCTTCTGAAAGATCTTGAGATCAGTAACAAAGGCTGTTGTGTTCTTTCAACCAAGTCCGGCAATCCTGCATACGCCGATGATATTGCCCTGTTTGCGTTATCTCACTTGAATCTTCAGAAATTGATGGACATTGTATATCGCTACTGTAAGTCATGGCGAATAGACATGAATGTAAACAAGTCAGAAATAATCGTATTTACAAGAAAACGTGATCCACCCAAAGTTGCAATAATGTATGGTGACCAGATACTCCCTCAAATTAATAGTGCGAACCACCTGGGTGTGAAACAAGTTTCTAATATGAAGTGCAAAGCACAAATTGAAGAGATGCCAAAAAGCTAAAAATGCATTTTTTTCAATGACTGCTCAAGGTGTACATCCACATGGTCTTAATCCATTAGTTTCGGTTAATCTCTATGTTAAAATCATAATGCCAATTGTTCTCTTTTGTAGTGAATTATGGAATAATATTGTACAAAGCGATATAACTTCAGTTAATCGCTTACAGCATTTTATGGTTAAGAAAATTCAGGGATTTCATTTTCGCACGAGATCTGATATGTGTGAATCAATGCTTGGGCTTCATAAATTGTATTCATCGGTGATCATTAAGAAATTGCTATTCTTACATTTGATACTTTGTCTAGACTCTAAATGCACCACTAAGAATATTTTTCTACGACGATACTTTCAGTTTGTAACAGATAGAAATGTTTCTTTAGGTTTTATTCCTGATATATGTAAAATCCTATGTACATATGGACTTCAAAGCTTTATCAACAATGCTTTAGTTAATCCAGAACGAATTCCCTCTAGACGTCAATGGAAACATACAGTTAAAACTATTGTTTCATTGAAATATACCTCATTATGGTCAGCACGAACTTTGTCAGACGAGGATTTTAGTCTATTTAGAATTTTGCAACCGCGTGTAAGTAGAGCAACAGTGTTTGATATATTTGACTTAAACTGTTATAAACATATTCGAATGTTTATTGCAAAACTGTGGTGCAAAAGGCCACCACAATTGCCACAACGATGTCATGGATGTCAAACAGTTACTGACAATTTGGATATACACATCATTCACGGGTGTACCAAACATGAGCGTAAAAGGTGGCGTCTAATCACTGACGTCATGGAAATGGACATGGGCCTTGCGCAAGAACTGTTGTCAATGGATAGCGATATGTTTTTCTTAGCACTTCTTGGGGCAGAACTAAGTGTACAGAATTACCAAGTAGTGCGAAAACAATTCTTGAGACGATCGTTTGTATTTATTTATAACTGTCTCGTGAATAGTGCATAATTGTGTTCGATACAAGACTTATACCTCAAAGTTTGATGCAAATGATACAAACACAATCTCAATATGCATGTTGATATAATATGCTAATTATTGTGTATGTACATATATCATGTATATAGATATCATGCCTTCATAGTAACTATTTGTACATAATATGAATATCACCGCTAATGGTGGAGATAAAGATGAGTTGAGTTGAGTACACTCTATAATTGCTCAACTAAATATTAACAACATATAAGCTATATAAAGGCTGGAACTTTTGGATAAGGTAACTAAGATATTTATCGATCCAGAACCAAAATGCAATTTGTGTTTTGTAATAATGTTTTCTTAAGTACAATTTGAATTGAAACACAATTTATTTCTGAGTTTGTTTGTTTGTGGTTAAAGGTATTTCCGAGTATTATATATTAAGTATAACCAAGCACATACACTGGTAACACGTTTCTATATACAACACATGTATTATTTACATAACACTTTAAATCTATCTTAAATGAAAAAGCAATTGACAAACATTTACACCGCAATTTTCAAAATAAAACAAAAACACAATAAAAATGTTATAGAAATAACTAAACATGTATTATAGATAAAGTTATTGCATTTTGTAATGCTGTGCTTTATTTCAATTGAAATCGGATGGAATATATGTAATTTTGCAATCTTTCGACACCATAAAAGCTTGGTTGTAACTTAAATTAATACAAATTGTATAAAGAAAAATCTACGCAACACACTCTTTTAAATGGATCCTAAATATTATGTGGTCACCAGGCACCTAAGTTTGGCATAGTTTCTTGAAACACACTTGTACATCTTTATCTAAATAAATGTTAACTTAATAAGGGCATATAAATAAAGAAGGTGCATTACATTAAGCTGTTAACAGATCCCAAAGAAAAAGATATAAGCAAGAGGAAAATCGAAACGACGCATGGACTTAATCTATTGGTTGCGTTGTTGTTTCCTTTTGTTGCCTGAGTTGTTGAGCCTTGTCGAAGCAGATCAGCCTCGCTTTCCCATTCATCTGTTTGTGAATTGAAAGCAAAGTTTTCTTGTACGCCAGACGCTGAAGCTTTCACTGGTCTCTTAATGAAAGGCGGCATTTGAATATGCGGCAGTTCGGTTATAGCTAGTGCCCCGATTTTAACGCAAACATCAATTTGACATTCATCGACGACAGCCGCTAAATGCTGACTATAACTTGTCGGGCAATATCTCTCGTCGGCGGTGTATGGGTTTTCAGAAGAACAGCTGCGGAAACCGGCAAAGGGAACAGAACTTTTGGAACCGAATTCAAAATCAGTGCTAACACAGACTGACAACTGTGCAACTTTTAATGCGTAAAATGGCTCTGGGCAAGAAATAGCCCTTGTGATGGGATTTTCGTATTGTGGTGTGAATGTTCCGCCAAACAACATACCGCTTTTCGGGTTTGTAGAATTTTTCGCAGCGCACCAGTAAGCAGAGTAAGAAGCATAAGTTGAATATGTTTCTTTTTCATAACAAGTTTTATGCCACAGAATTCCACATCTGGATTCTTTTGTAACCACACATGAGCCAAATAAGGAGCCTTTGTTCAACAGAATTGGTTCGTATGTCTCTTCACAAGAAAAGTCACCGGTCAAAGGATTTCTCGTTGTTGCACTGTCGCATAAATGTTCGCCTTCGCAGCCATCACGCATGGCAAGCATAGTACAATGTTGAAACACTCCGCCAAATACGAATGATTCTGTGGGAGCCCTGCAAGTTCCATCGTCGACATTCGCGCTGAAATCAAAACCTGGAGAACCTATAATTGTACAACCTTTAAGTGTGTTATGCTTGTAATATGATTCCACGGCGTCTTTTACTTACTCGTACGTTTGGAAGACAGCGGTCGATGGCATATCCGGTAGGGTGTATTCGTTTATAAAATGATAGATCGGGTCCCCTTCCTTGTCGATTGGCACCTGGTTGTTGTTTATCGATTCGATCCAACCTGTTTTGAACCCTTCAGTTGATCTGAAATATATCAAACATCGCATTGAAGTACTGTTGATGGAAATATGATAGACGTATTCGTATTAGAAGAAGTTGCACTTTACGTTCAAGGTATAAATTAGTTGAAAGGTACCGTGTATAGATAACTTATGAAAGCGATCGTGAATTGTGTTTTTTTATTTTAATTATTAAGAGAAAATACATACATCGTACAGCTTGACAACTATAAAGCCACATGTAGCACACCAATATGTATACAATTGTTTATAGTCATTAATTTTTATTGTATCATGTTTCGGGCTCCGAGTTTATTTATAACTTATACTGTTGTATAAGGTGATGTTGTTAATTCATATTTACAGAAATAAATATACAGAAAAAAGACAAATAATGAAATGTTAACGTACGTGTATTCAATTCCACCAAGGGCCAAGATGTCGCCAGCTTGCACGTAATTATTGTAAGCCTTAATACTCTCTTCCATGTCTGTCGTTGATGTTTCAATTCCAATCTTTCCTGTAGTTATTATATTGAACTTTGCTTCAGCTCCATTGATTATCTCTTGTTTGTCAACAGAGGAAAGCATAAGAAATGTCGAATCTAGATAGTCTACCTAAGAATAGATAACAATATATGATACATCACATTGAAAGATATAAAGATATAAACAATCTTTAAAAGGCATTTTAAGTGTTCGGTTGAATACTCAAACAGTAGATCAAGTATCCCATTCAAGCTCCCGTTACGCTAACCGTTCAAGGGCGGCGACTCCAATATTTATTTATTAATAATATCTGTTATGTGTTCCCGTTTCGGATAGAAAAATCCGACCCGAGGGCACCTGCGTTGCCTGGTAACGAGGCTTGCCGAGTTACCGGCTACGCAGCGTGCCCGAGGGTCGGAATTTTCTATCCGGAACGGATACACATGATAGATATTTTTTCAAGCATACCTTAATTATTTTTTGTGTGAAGAAACTGCATAAAAAAGCTCATTTTTGTACATTTCACCAAAAAGCGCGTGCGATAATGTTTACTGACGTCATGACGCGCAGTATTTTTATTCACTGTCAACGTCAATAAGTTCCTTCGATATCAAGTCTTTGAAGGGTTATTTCGTTGTTGTGAAGATATATTTTGCAAAGTTAATGTTTATGAAACTCATCTATTGAAATCTCATAATCATGGTTACTTAAAGTATATAATAAAAGAGATAAAAAGTATTACGTCACAGCGCGTGACTCATCTGGCATTGGGGGATGCCAGATGGGATTTTCCAGCACGGCTGACGTCACCGGAAATGCCTATCCGGTGTGCTAGAAAATGATATCCGATGCATGTGTTACTCTCCCTTAGTGTCTGTTAGGCCTATCCTAGTCCCCTTAAACAAGGTATTTGTTATGTTTTTGGCTACTGGGCATTAACTAAATGATGTAAAGGAAACATAAAATAATATTGCAAATACCAATGTACCTGAACGATCATCGCTCCCAGCTCGACCCCTGTAACCACATGTGTTCCGTATTCCCGTACGAGTATCTGGCTTTCGTATGTCGCGAGGTCTGTTCGGTTATGCAGTAAATGTTGTCCAATTTTGTTGACCCTTTTTTTGAACGAATCCGTGAGTGTGTTTACCGATTCAATTTTTGTTTTGTATTTCGAATATCTAGCCTTGAAGAAAAAGAAGTATGTATAAAACGACAACACATAACAGCGCTGATATTTGTGAATATTGTAGTTTAAACATTTTTAAGACGTAAGCATTTTTTCTCAAATAAATAAACCGAATAACGGTGATTTTGAACAAAAACCTGGAATAAATAACACTCAGTTGAGATATCAAATATAATATTGTTCATGTGTATGTTCAATGTCAAGACTGCACTACGCCACGTAACGGGTACGAGGCATTTACTATACTATTGTTTGAGTGATGGTATAATAATGCCTAAGATATAAACATGATTAACTCCCTGTGTATAGAAAATATAAATGCATTGCACGACGTCACAATAAGACATTTTAAAAAAGTTTAAAATCAATAAAGTATACGTTTTAAGGGATCACGCAACTTTTCTTAAACTATTTCTTAAAATGCTATGCAACAATTGACAATAATGTCTTAATTATGTCCTAAAACAAGAAAGTATGCCAAGAAGCAGCTTGACGAACGGAATATTTTTATTACAGAAATATATTAGACATTTTAACTCTACGATGTTGTAAGGTAAAAGAAATGTCATCTGACGGTTCAAAGATACGTGTCGTAGCTTTTTGTGGCAAGCTAGTTGTCCCTAAATCACCTTCAAATATCATTGCAGACCTAACACTGAGATATATTCATTATGACGTGCCGATTTGGTTTAACATGTTTTTTTTAACAATCATAGAAACACAGAAGTATTCTTATCATATCAAAACATATGTCCTTTAAAGTCAATATAAACAGTTAGAATAATTCGTATCACAAAAATTGAATGAGATTGACAGGCGTTTTGCATGCACACATTTGGTAGGCGCTATATTTATATAGAACATTGCAAAGCAACATATGAAACAATGATAGCCTCAAGATCTCAGGAAAAATATAAATACTTACTTGGGATCTTAACGATATCGTTTTTCCAAAAAATTGCTTTTTCTTTATTTTTGCATATTCGCTTGAAAATTTTCCGCTTATTTTGACAATGCCTGGGATTTTTAATCCGACTTCAGCGTTGATTGAAGAAGCCGTAGAACTTGTAAAATTATCCCAGTGTTCCATGACCTCCGAAAATGTGTGTAATTGACTCGTCTTTGTTGGATATACCGCAAGACTATCAGGAATCAAAAACTTTTGGTCTGCTGTTGTTCGACACTCGTTGTATTGGTGGTCGATGACCATATTTCTGTCTTCATTTTGAAGGTTATCCCATCCTTGTCCAGGTAATGTTTCTAATAAATAAATGTCTTTTAGTCCAAGCTCGGTGATACATGTGTGCGGGTGGCCAGCAGGTAGAGAGTATGCCAAGGAGGACGGCAGCAACAGTAGCAGCCAACATAAACTAGAACCATACATCGTTGGATTTGCAGCAGATATGAATCAACCGCACAACCAGGTAATTTATACTTGTTTCAAAAACGTATATTGGCCGTGCACCGTTTACAGAAAACGCATTTTGAATTCATAAATGCAATCAGATATGTTTTTCTTACTTCTTATCACGCGATTCATTTTCCGTAAATTGGAGGCTTTTTATCAACACAATGGAAACCTAAACCAAGCGCAATCGCATGTAAAACATTTCATGTTTTTCTATTTAAATCGTTCTACTTCACTTTACTGCTATGCATTTGGTTTAAACAAGATGATACATTTTAGCTCTGTATGAGCGATTATCTCATTACTTAATTCTGATAATAAACCTCTGCTAATAAGATCAGCTAATTTCTGTATCAAGGCTTTGGAGATTATAAGTATCTTCCATGGCCGATAATGTAAGATAGGTTCATCCCAACCCATGCGCGAAGGTTGGGATGAACCTATCTGACACGAGCGGCCATGGAAGATACTTTTTTCCCATCTCAGTTAAACAAAATAAAGTAAAATTGTATTTTTTCGTTGAAACTCTTTTCGGCGTAGTGAAAATAAATGCGTATAAATATGTTATATTTCGTGGTTGTCATGGATATGCGCGCAGTGATTAAGATTATGTTAATAGTCAAATCGTTCTTGAAATAGTTCTTAGTAGAGTGCAGCATTATTTCTTGAATTTAGCGTGAAAACTTTTTATGGTGCATTTGAAGCGAGAAATAATTAATTAGGATTCTAAATATTGCCACACGACAAGGTATCCATGATGCTACAGATTACGGTCTTCAACAAGGGAGGTAATTGTGTGATGACAATAAAGAAGAGTACCATACGGATACGTTTTATCTTTGCCCGTGGGCAAGATAAGAATTTGTAGCATTGTCAAATTCGTTGATCTACTTTTCTGAGGTGAGAGAAAAAGGTTTTCCTTGGCGATAAACACTTTCCCGTGTTTTGCACGTTCATGGTGATATACAACATTTAAATGCCAATTTCCAAACATATTCTTGTCGTTTGTTGATTACTTACTAGCTAGGGATATGAGAGTCATAGCTCAGTCTGGTATAATACAAAAAACACTTTCCGGTGTTTTGCACGGTGACTTACCTATCTCAGGTTGTCGTGGCGATGTACACTTTCCTGTGTTTTGCCCGGTGACTTACTTATCTCAGGTTATCGTGGCGATGTACACTTTCCCGTGTTTTGCCCGGTGACTTACCTATCTCAGGTTGTCGTGGCGATATACACTTTCCCGTGTTTTGCCCGGTGACTTGCCTATCTCAGGTTATCGTGGCGATATACACTTTCCCGTGTTTGCCAGGTGACTTAGCTATCTCAGGTTGTCGTGTCGATATACACTGTCTCGTGTTTTGCCCGGTGACTTACCTATCTCAGGTTGTCGTGGCGATATACATTTTCCAATATATTGCCCGGTGACTTACCTATCTCAGGTTTTCGTGGCGATATACACTTACGTTGACTTACCTATCACAGGTTATCGTGGCGATATACACTTTCCTGTGTTTTGCACGGTGACTTTCCTATCTCAGCTTGTCGTGGCGATATACACTTTCCTGTATTTTGCACATTGACTTACCTATCTCATGTTATCGTGGCGATGTAAACTTTCCTGTGTTTTGCACGGTGACTTACCTATCTCAGGTTATCGTGGCGATTTACACTTTCCTGTGTTTTGCCCGGTGACTTACCTATCTCAGGTTGTCGTGTCTATAAACACTGTCTCATGTTTTGCCCGGTGACTTACCTATCTCAGGTTGTCGTGGCGATATACACTTTCCCGTGTTTTCCACGGTGACGTACCTATCTCAGGTTGTCGTGGCGATATACACTTCCCCGTGTTTTTCCACGGTGACGTACCTATCTCAGGTTGTCGTGGCGATATACACTTTCCCGTGTTTTGCCCGGTGACGTACCTATCTCAGGTTGTCGTGGCGATATACACTTTCCCGTGTTTTGCCCGGTGACGTACCTATCTCAGGTTGTCGTGGCGATATACACTTCCCCGTGTTTTCCACGGTGACGTACCTATCTCAGGTTGTCGTGGCGATGTACACTTTCCTGTGATTTGCCCGATGACGTACCTATCTCAGGTTGTCGTGGTGATTGACACTTTCCTGTGATTTGCCCGATGACGTACCTATCTCAGGTTGTCGTGGCGATTGACACTTTCCTGTGATTTGCCCGATGACGTACCTATCTCAGGTTGTCGTGGCGATTGACACTTTCCTGTGATTTGCCCGATGACGTACCTATCTCAGGTTGTCGTGGCGATTGACACTTTCCTATTATTTGCACGGTGACCTACCTATCTCAGGTTTTCATGGCGATTGACACTTTCCTGTGATTTGCCCGATGACGTACCTATCTCAGGTTGTCGTGGCGATTGACACTTTCCTGTGATTTGCCCGATGACCTACCTATCTCAGGTTGTCGTGGCGATGTAAACTTTCCTGTGATTTGCCCGATGACGTACCTATCTCAGGTTGTCGTGGCGATTGACACTTTCCTGTGATTTGCACGGTGACCTACCTATCTCAGGTTTTTATGGCGATTGACACTTTCCTGTGATTTGCCCGATGACCTACCTATCTCAGGTTGTCGTGGCGATATACACTTTCCTGTGATTTGCCCGATGACGTACCTATCTCAGGTTGTCGTGGCGATTGACACTTTCCTGTGATTTGCCCGATGACCTACCTATCTCAGGTTGTCGTGGCGATGTAAACTTTCCTGTGATTTGCCCGATGACGTACCTATCTCAGGTTGTCGTGGCGATTGACACTTTCCTGTGATTTGCACGGTGACCTACCTATCTCAGGTTTTCATGGCGATTGACACTTTCCTGTGATTTGCCCGATGACCTACCTATCTCAGGTTGTCTTGGCGATGTAAACTTTCCTGTGATTTGCCCGATGACGTACCTATCTCAGGTTGTCGTGGCGATTGACACTTTCCTGTGATTTGCACGGTGACCTACCTATCTCAGGTTGTCGTGGCGATATACACTTTCCTGTGATTTGCACGGTGACTTACCTATTTCAGATTAACGTGGCGATATATACTTTTCCTTGTTTTGAACGGTGACTTAGCTATCTCAGGTTATCGTGGCGATATACACTTTCCCGTGTTTTGCCCGGTGACTTACCTATCTCAGGTTATTTATTGTTGCGATGTACACTTTCCCGTGTTTTGCACGGTGACTTACCTATCTCTGGTTGTCGTGGCGATATAAACTTACCCGTGTTTTGCACGGTGACTTACCTATCTCTGGTTATCGTGGCGATATACACTTTCCCGTGTTTTGCCGCGTTACTTACCTATCTCTGGTTATCGTGGCGATGTACACTTTTCCGTGTTCTGCACGGTGACTTACCTATCTCAGGTTGTCGTTACGACATAACCGTAAAACAAAAATGTCTTATAGAACCAAAATAATCGAAAAACGTTCGGCATAACCGGAGCATCGAGCTTACAGAATTCGACATAGCGATTTTTGATTGTATACGTTATGTTCCCATGTTATCACGTTGAGTTATGTTATTATGACGTTTCATATTTCCCGTGGAGTCACAATTATGTTTTTCCATCGTTATTACGATGATATGTGATTTAAACAACATTGTCATTTTTACTAAAATTCATTTGTATTTACACTTCAGAAGATGAAGCAAATCTCCCGTCAAATGATCATGCGGTCAATCCAGCCATTGAAAATGGCATTTTATGATTTCAGCATACATTGGCCAACCTGCACCATCAAATAAAGAAAATCCATTCAATAGATCAGTGGATCACAGCTTTGTTCCGCTTTGCAGCAGACTATAACCTCATCCAATACCCGCCTGTGGGTTCAAATATGCGGAATCAGATATCTCGCAGCTGGACGCCTGGCTCTTTCCTCCAAATACAATACTCAAGTTCGTATGTTCAATGATCGGTGTCCAATTTCACGGAGAAATGGCTTCAACCATGACTCAGCCCTCTCCTCTGCCCTTTTGTAAATTCCAGGCCCAGCCGCATTTCTCTTGTGGTGGTTTTTGCCGCCATATAAGCCATCAACCTGTAACAAATGATGTATATAATTGTTACAGCATTATAATACATGCCCATTTACAAACATATTCTGTTCGTTTGTTGATTTCTTACTAGCTAGGGATATTAGAGTCATAACAGAGCCTGGCATAATACATAAATAAAAGTTTATGGGACATAAAAGCATTTATGTAGCTTGCTAACAAAATTTCACTCATTGGTATGGTTATGTAAACTGTTTCGTTGTAACGACACGCATACAGGGCTGGGACACAATTTCAAGGGCGTCATTTCCGAAATGACCTTACGTTCACATGCAATTTGGTGCAATATTTAGGCAAATTATAAAAAAGAAAAATTGGTGTCTTTAGCTCAAGATCGCAATATATTTCATCCCGTGAACATCATTAGTGAGTATTTAACTTGTGACAAACAACACTCATGAAATATAGCTTTTGTGGCTCACTCCAGTAAAATATATTACGATGTTACACTGACACAAGTATATATAAACTCAGTAAATACATTATTTAAGTTGAATTTACTTTTTGTTAAAATCTTAGAAAAACTATAAAATTAAAATACATTTTCTACATAAAAAGCTTTTTTGCTGCCATTTTCTACCTCAGTTCATTATTTTTGTATACTTGATATATATCAAAATGATCGGCAAAGTCTGTAATAAATGGAAGTGATGGCTTAAATTTCAAACGCTTTGTGTTCCCCGAGTAATCTGAGATGGCCCCCTTTATTGTTAATGGCCACGATAAAATTTCAATTCAGTAACAATGTAATGTTTATTTTTTGCAAATTTCTTTTCTAAGATAAGGATGAATATTCACATGGATGTTACTTCTCTAAAATAGTACTTAAAGTATACCTCGACATTGACCACTGCAAGGTACATGTAATGAACATTTCAAGGTCAGAGTATGAAAAATACATTTTTTTTAAATAACCTTTTCTTCTTTTTAAGTTTATTTATCTATTTGAACTTTCTTTGCGACTGAAATGCTGTCAAAATGGAATGATTAAATTTCAAATACATTTAATAATAAAAGCTATCTCTATCCTATTTCAGCTGATACTTAGAGTTATCAACTTGAAACACATTCATAATATGATTCATTTTTTTTATTTAAAAGAAACTTAATACGTGCAGTTTAAATGTTTTCTGACAGGACAACATGCGTTTTTATTTCTCTTGAATTACGTCAACATAGTATCGCTTATTGAATAAGAGTTATATTAAATACAGATATTGATATCTTACATGAATAAATTAAGCTTCATCATTATATCTAATGTTCTTTTCAACAAAGTCTTATGGCATTTTATTCAATAATCAATGGTATCAATAAACAGATAAACGTATCCAAAAATACCCCAGTTGCAACTTTGAACACGGTTGACTAAATCGCAACACATCGTTATGAATAGATGATATCACTGTTTCATAATGTACTTCATACTGACATTCACAATTATGCATTTCAAAATCAAGGTCAAAATCATTTAATGTCAAAATGCAAATATAATCAATACCGACAGCGCTATTACTTATTTCTTCGTTTAATTTAAAAAAGTCACAACATTAATAAAATCACCAACCAGTATTAATCATATTACATCTCTTTTCCCATATTAAAAGAAAAGTCAAGTCAACCATAAAAGGTCCCTACTTAAGATCATACAGTGGTAAGTATGCTACATATACAATATTTTTGTGAGTTTCATGTAAGCCCATTCATTTAGAACTTTCACCTTTAAAGTCCATCTTGTGTTTTTCCAACCTATTTTTACTATTCAAGTACCATACAACCAAATAAACATTTTCCCCAGATCGAAACAGTATTTAGAAAGTCAAAACGTGTTTCTATAAGTCCAATGAATTCCTCAAACCCGATAAGGGCGCAGTTTTGAAATGTCTCCTGTAGACACATAAGGACTCTAGCAGCCCTATGTATCCAAATTGTGGTTACAGTCAAGCCGACTCATTAAAAGAGCCCCAGACGGGCTCTATAAAAGTGAAGCCAGAGCTTATTGAACCTCAGTATGGCTACTATCAACCAATATCTGCCATTCAGTCACCACAGACAGACTGTTCTCAAGTTCACTGAGTGTTCAAAATACCTTTGTTCCAAACAAACAATAAAGGAGCTCTAGGAAACTCTATTAAGTGCCCAATTGACAATAGACAAAATTTGTAATACTTAAGACCATTTAGTGTAAAGGAATCAAGTCAAATCAATGCCCTGAAAATTAAAATTCTGCTGCAATGAAGTTTATCTAGTGTCAAACTTACCACAGAAGTGCTCTTCTACATTCAACTCAGTTCAAAATAATCAGAGGGTCGAAACTTAATGTGACACTCTTATTCAAAATCAATACATATACATGTATAA
The DNA here is from genome assembly GCF_026914265.1 of Mya arenaria. Classification (NCBI taxonomy): domain Eukaryota; kingdom Metazoa; phylum Mollusca; class Bivalvia; order Myida; family Myidae; genus Mya; species Mya arenaria. The sequence continues at coordinate 27,592,304 of NC_069128.1, forward strand.
CAAACATTTATTTTGAGTGATAAACCTTCAACTTCTTACTAAATAATGCATGTATGGCAAATATTAATTACTGATAACAGGTTTATAACCGTGTATATAATAGTTGAAAACGCAAAAATATTAAAAGATTGGTGAATGCTAAAAGATTTACTGTGATCTACTATCGTCTCATAAGGTAGAAAACCGTGTTTTCTGCACTTTTCTTCAAATTAAACGCAGTATCCTTCATAAAACTATTGTTTTCGACATGTATTAATCCTTTTTGGTTAATTAAAACAATTGTATTAAATATGGTAAATCTAATTTGGGAGTACGAGAACATCTTTAAGCCAGTCCAGTTCTCTATTTATTTCATTATGACTACAATAAAGCACATTCGGGGCCAAACAAACGCGTGTGTAGCTTTTATTAACCTACCCAGATAAAAATTGAGCACATTTTGGTAACCATAATGTCCATTTTAAACCAAACAAGCTCATGTACAGCTGTCATTAAGCATACGCCATATGCTGGTAACTCATGATTAAGCCCATTCACAGCTAAATTAACCCATGTGCTTCTCACATTTTGCCTTTCCATTGCCAAATACTACATATTCGGGCAACCATTAAGCCCATTTAAGGTCAACCAAACCCTTGTACAGCTCTATCATTAAGACTAGTACTCAATACCATGTGGTAGCCATCTTGGATGTGGCGGACATATTGGATATATCCTCAGTGGGTCCTTACCCTAGCCATAACATGGTAGTTTACCTAATTATATTAAAGATTCCATAAAAAAGTTAGCTAATGTAAAGGAATATTCAATTTACATTAATGTCATCACAAATTGGATACAAAAAAAATATATTAGCATAATACAAGAAAGTTATACAGGAACTCACAAATGTTGTGTCATTTTCGTGCTTTGACCTTGAAATGGCATTGACCTTGAGATAGTTAATGCAGCATGTTAATTTAAAGTACATTGGCAATATACATTAAGATACGTATATCTATTTATTCAAATATGTGACATATTTAGAGATAGAAAATACTCAATGAGATATTTATGGCGGCCATCTTGAATGCCATTTTGGATTTCTTAGTCCTCAATAAACATAGGTTACACGCAATTAAATTCAAAACATCTGCAATACTACATACATTAAATGCTTTGCAATAAGCATCAACTAATATGAAAATATAGGGTTCTCGGGAAATTATGGTTGTCAGGGCGCCATAAATCTTGTTTTTGAGGAATATTTTTATGAATTTTGAAACAGGTCAATTTCAACATCTTAATATCATTAAGCATCACTAAACAAGGCTTTTATTGAGGTCATTGTAAATATCTTAACTACTTATTAAAGTAATTATGGTAATAGCGGCCATTATTAATTTTGGCGGCCATATTGGATGAATCCAGAGTGGGGCGTGATTTATATTCACGCATATTTATATTTTCTGCAAGTGCACCATGTTTCAAAATTTTAACCCAATATGCTTGAATTTTTCACAATATCACCCGATTATATGTATTGTTCAATGCAAGAACTTGGAGAGGGCCTGTTAGTCAGTGCCGCTTAGAACATACAATATCGCACTTACATTGTGTCGAACAATCAACCAATATCATACGGGACACAGGCGCTTGCTCTCCATCGTTTCATTCAAGGCTTGAACAGAAAATCATGTGATTTAACGTAGAAATTATAAATATATAGGAGATCTATGATGATTTCGGTGGAGGATCGAATTTTGTTTACCTCCTTTGCAAAGTATCTTATTCGGCCTTGTAATAAAACCTGAGCATAAAAACCTATTTATAACTTAATTCGGTTAGTGTAAAAAGACTACTTGTATTTTCAGAAAAAATAATATCGTTCAATGTTGAAAGTACAATTTTTCGTAGAAGACCGGAAAAATATGCTAGCATTCATAACAAGCATGTCTTACAAATAACCCTGACCATGCCGGTGTAACATACAATTTTAACGTTGAAAATGAGCCCTTACACCATTTCAACATATTTTTTTTATCAAAACAGTCGAGTATAGGGGTCATTTTTTAATGGTTTATGAAAATTAACATAAACCTCACATAGGGAATGTTTGTAGAGGAAAAACACCAATTAGTCTCTGGAAAGACAGGGACTTATCGGCTAACTTCTTGACAAGCAATGCCGAACTAGAACCTATGACTTCTTAGCGATTGATCAAACCATCCAAATGTCATAAGATTAAGTGTCAAAGAAAATAAAATTAGTTACTAAGTAATGCCATCCTAGGAGACAGGGAGCGACGGGTTTACAGGGGACATCAGGCGGTTGATGACTTTTGAAGGATTTGTGTGGGCCTTTATAACAGGCACGTCAAGACTGCCACACTGGAAGTATTCTTGAGCGTATTTTAAACATGGATTCAAAATACCGACCTTGGATTTAAAGAAAGCACATTTTTGAATATTGGCATTTTACTTCAGTTCATTCGCTTTACGCGGAATGACATACGGTATGGTCCCCCTCTGCAAGCCTGTGACTTTCAAATTATAACCCCAAGAGAGTCATAATGAATGGGGATATTAAGAATAGGTGCAGTGTGCAACAACGCAGATCCTAAAAAAAATCGGCTCGTTTTGTAAATATAACTTGATACCCCCTATCTTCTTTGCTTGATGTTGAGTTATATATCTTTTTTATCTTACTTAAGAGCAACGAGCCACCGAGTTAATGCGACCAGGTTTACTTATGTATACAAAACAAATATTATTTTCTGCGTTTGAGTGAAACAAATTAGAAGAAAATTTATTTTCCCTGTAATAGAATAACACCCAAGGTGGCGTTTTATATGCACGAGTGTGTCATAGGCACGGGTATTTCGTGCGCATATGAATGTAAAGGCATTTAGCGCTGGGAAGCCTATACGCTCACATCGATACAATTGATTGTAAAATTTTACAAGCAAATGTTTAAGGTGAATGTTTTCTGTTATTATGCAATTTCATCATATGAATGATCTTTTTGTTCTCATTTGTATACATAGAGAAGAAATTGACACTTGTATAACTTGATATAGTACATGTACATGAATGATATAAATGATATGTATTTTATACCTAATTGTAAAGCAGCTTACGGGTGATGAGGCCCGACATCTAGTGGTATGAGACAAATCCTGTAAATCTGGATAACGGACGGGTAGTTTTCCCCAGAAGTAGGGTTTAATCTCAGTTTTTCCTCGGCCAGTCGACCACGTCTGTGAGCTACATTTTTGTCAGGCAAGTTGTTAATAAGACATACTTTGCTCATGTTGCAAGTTTATGCTGTATATGATAATCGGTTTCCCAAATCGCTTCACTGAGACTTCCAAAATAATACCATTGAAAAGTATTGATTTTGTTGTTTTCTATAGGATGTAAGGTTAAAGAATGGTTTTAAGGAAAGTCATGTTTAGTTTTTGTATGAAATGAAGTCATTTGTGATCGACTTATGCTCCGTTCAGTCCAAGAATAGGAAGCGCAATTCTTAGGATTATCAAAAAGGTTATAATAGACATCAACCATGTTTCAAGTCATGGATGTATACGGATGAGTGAGTTACTGAGTTATGGCCCTTGACTATACAAACACATGTTTTTTAGCTTGCGGCATGCTTCAACGTATAACGTTAATTACTTACAGACAAAACATGTTGATCAATTGAAAATGTTATATGTCGGTGAAAAATGCATATGATTTGGAAAAATACTCGTATCGCATGCACTCAGGCAATATATGTTCTTTTTAGGTGGTAATCATGGATTGGAGCATAAAACTTAAAAACAATTTAAGACTAGAAAATCAGAATTTTGCGGCATATATAAAACCATATGGATAATTTTTGCTTATGATATATGTATAATATGTACATTTTTCTGGAAAGTTTTATACATGTTGCATTCACATAACTTATATATTCGTCACACATTTCTATTCAATAATGAAGTGCATTACTTTTTAAAAACCTTAAGGTAAAATAATCTATTGTCCAAGGCGGTAACAAATAGTTGGTAGATATTAATCACCGAGACCATTCGTAGTATTCAATTATTTATCAGTTTCTCAAAATGTATACAAAACTAATGACATATCCATGGGTATTTTGATTTCTTTAATATTCACAAAGGATATTTCTTATCATGTTGGAACTGTACTTGAATAATTTTTATTAATCCAGGAAAAATCCAGGAGGTATTTTTTTTTTGTCAAATAATTCATCTTTTAAACGAACTGCATGTAGTTAACTTATCTGAAATTGTTTTTATTTTTATATTTTACACGAATACAATCTGTATAAAAACAACCTTAAGTATTTTCAGTAATTTTATTTTATGATTATGGTTCAAAGCTATTGCAGTCAATTTATCCATATTTCTCGATGCTTTTAAGCATTTATCACGTAAGCGAACATTTTGTAACTCCATTTAAATAATATATTCGATCGTATAACCTTATAACAGGAATTCAATTGAAAAGGACACTCAGAGTGGGGAAATAGTTCTTTCATTTCTTTATTCGTCTAAACGTTGTTACCGGATCCGACACTTCTCAAACTACCACCACGTCTAGCAATTGGGGCCCAAGATAAGTTTACAACTGCGCATGTTGACAACTCATTCATGTGGGAGGGTTAACAATTCGTTTCAGGTATGCGCCTGAGACCACATTGAATTATTGGTAAAAGGGTGGTAGAAAAATGCATTATCAAAGCCATAAAGGCTTTGAGATATGGAGGCTATTCGTTGCCAAAGGTCCAGACGTGTATGTGTGTATTTTAGGTTTGTAACATTGTTGATTTACCAATGTACATTTTACAAACGCCAACTCATCGGTTGTATGTTAACATTTCAAACTGTACATTTTCACTTTTCATTGTGCCGATTGCAGTTTTATTCTCGTTGCATATATTCAACAGAAGGTTCAGTCGTGTTTATAGAGTCGTTTATGGTAAACACTTGTAATTCTGTGAAAGTCACATGCCGATTTTTACGTTGCGGTTTGTAGAAGACAGATTTTAGTTCGTAGTTCTACAAAGTACATTGTATGGTGGTGACTTTTCATTCGCAGTTGAACATGTTTACGAGATGAGTTTAATTTTATTTATATATAGCTCCGCCATAACCATGTCTTAACTCCTCCTTACGTCTTCCGGAAATTTCCGCTATCACTCGGCTCTATTTAAACCAATTATTGATACTTTGAACCATGGACATTACGAACCTTATTATGGACATTACGACTCATCTATATTATGACATTATGGACTATGATTTGGAAACAGGATGGATTATGAATTATTTCATGTCGAATAAAATAATATATGATATTACAACATGTGTTTGTCTATATGATAGTAATAAATACGCACATATGACATGAAATGAGATGTATGCAAAATGATACTTGACTCAAACACAACAAAATGTAAGTCATTAGCATGACTTCAAGAATGAAAAGTCCCATTGTCTTATTTTTCTTTTAAAGCTGCACTCACACAGATTGACCGTGTTGACATCTATTTTTTATTTTTTGTTTTGGAATGAGCCAATTTTTGCGTAAATGTCTGGATACCAGTGGTATAAGACTGCTGACAAAAGATCAGATACAGTTTTTCAGTTTTACGTTCTACCTTTTATACCCAACCCACTCAACAGTCAGGGCTTTTTTCACATTTAGGTGAAGCGGCCCTAGCCCTTTTGGAGGGGAAAATCGCGCGTTTGTTTTTCTAATCTAAGACTCACGATATCTATTTTTTTCATGTTCTTGAAATCCCCCACTTGATTGTTATGGTTCACAGTGGCAGATCCCGTAATTCATAACTGGGGGACACAAGTGGGTTGGAGGGCTGTTCTTCCATCCACATGGATATTTTGTTTCAATGATGTATTGAAATTACACGTTTACACCAGACATGACCCACTCTATGGCCTTACTTTTGTTGTGTTGCCTGCGACAGTTTTCATGCCCTATCATTTTTTGTTTGTTTTTAAGGAGGGTGGTGTGGCAATGGGGTTGGTCATTTTAACGCATCTGCCGCCTGTAATCATTCCATGCACAACATTATTATAATTCATGCAATATAGTATGTGTTCGAGATGCTGGTTGCTATAATTTTGTAAAATTAGTGATTATATATTAGTGGGTGGAAATTGGAATGATGAAAAATGGCTCTTTTATTTGATTCAAGTCATGATACTCGTGATAGGAATTTGACCTTATGACCTCGATTCTGTAGAAAACAGTTTAGCTCAACAGGAATATGTTTCATTGTTTGGTTCAAAACGATGTTTCAAAGTCATAAATAGTGACATAAACAACAGTTGCGAACAAATATATGGTCACAAGTAGCGAATTGTACAGAAATTCCAGATGGAACACTGGTACCAATAGACCAAAAAATAGGTAAGCCTAACCTAGGTTAATATCCTTAATTTATGTTTTCTTTAACAGCATAATCTGGGATGAATAAAACAACTCCCTGTCCCTATTAGTATTTTAAACATACCGTTATACTTGCACGTGCCACTGCATTCAATTTAATATTTAATACGAAATTAAGTCAAGAAATTAAAATGAATTTTGCCCCTAAATTGTTAGATGCTGCCTGTGTAAAACTTGATTTGTTAAACATCCAAAATCAAAGTCCAAATACAGATGCAACACATGTAAATTTAAAAGTGATTCAGGCAGATAAGTTGTTTCGAGCATTTTGCTAAATGCAGTGTTATTTTATTATGAATGATCATCAAACTAAAAATATGTTACAATTGTCTTAGAAATTTGATTTATTCATATATTGGGCTAATTAAAAACGGATGAATAAATATGAATATGTATTGGAATATTTTTTATTTATGCAATAGAGACTGATTCCGTTCAATATTGAATTCCAATGATTGAAAAGCAATTTTGCTGAACAATTTTCCGTCTTTATATTGAGTATATGTCATAGGGTGTGACTTTTATATTTCAATAAAAGTGTTACACATATATTTATTCGTATTTTATTAAAATACCCTTATTCTCATTTATTACTCCGCCCCGTAAATTATCAGGTTTGGTAAATTTTACATATAGTGTAGTGTAGTTTGTTAAATATCGAGTAATAGTATATATTAACCTTAAACTAATACGTCAGTGTTTTAAATTAACTAATCAACTTATTATTACTTTCACTTTTAAGTCAACAAATCAACACGTACAACGCCATTTTTATACGGTGCTTTTCTATCCAATTTGTGCAGCTACTTATTTAGAATACTGCAGGTAATTCATTAAATCCCGTTATTATAATCTGTTATCTTTGTATTGATCTATAGTGTTATAGGTTTTTGTATGTCGTGAGATATTTACATTATTTCAATGTATTGTTTAATGATCGCGCCATTGTTTATCTGAAATTCTGTGTTCGAGTATTTGTACATGTTCTATGTTAGATTATATACTTTATTATACATGCATTATTAAAAAAATAGGAATACAATATATAGTTGCTAAAAACTTTTTCCAAATGATCACTCTAAATAAATATTTGAAATAAAGTGTCGTCATAAACTATAATTTGTATTTCACTGATCACATGAACACATAAAATGACAGTCTCAAACTGAGAATGAAACGATTAATATTTGGAAAGTATTATCAAAACATATTTTATAAACAAGTATAAAAATATTATTTTGTCAATCAACCGTTGATGTTTCATTTGATTTATTTACGTTTTTAATTTCCTTACTGGAATTCCCTTCAACTGGTCATTCGTTTGTGCTCCTGTTGTTCATGTGCGGTACTTTCGGAAGAAAATCACCGCGAACACGACGAAAAGGATACTTGATAATAATGAATAACATCCAAGGACGATGGTGACGAGTTTATATATGAATGGTGTGGCTGAAAAAAAACAACAACCATATAATTACATTTATGTATGTAAAGTATAAAGACACCATACATGTGTTGTATGTTATTGATTTGTAATACCTTGATAAGATAAAACTAAAGACGATTAAGTTTTACCAGTTATTATCTGATTCATTTTTGTACCTTCAGTGGAGCTGTTGAAGAATAATTCAGATAGAACTTTAAAGGTGCAAGTATGTCTATTTTCAAAGAGAAATTATTATTATTATTTTCTCCAAATCAGGGCCAACGTAAGTTAATGTACGTAATATTACCACGTCGAAAAGTTATGTAACGTTGACGTCATAGCAATGCATGTTCCTAATTATTATGCGTGTAATACAAAAATAGATAAGTGTAAAATGTAATTGTCAACAATCAAAGCTTTGACATAAAACTAAGTTCACATTTAATATAAAAAATCCCTCAGTAAGAAGATATGCAACATGTATATGTGTAAATGTGTAAGGCTTATATGACAAGCTATATACAAGATATTTCTTCATAACACATGTTACTAACTGAGTATGTTTTTTATGTGTATGTTCATATATGTATTAGTTTGAAATGAACTGAAATGATAGGAACAAAAACGGTCATATTTCAATTGTGTTTTTGTAATGGATCAATCGGCTGTAGCAATTTCATGCATACTAAATACGTCTGTGGGAACTGAGCAGTCCTATAACGCCGATGGAGAAATTATTTGTTATAACACTCTTAAGTAAGCAAAGTCTGAGTCTGCTAAGTAGGAATACACTAATTATTTGACAGTGTCTTCCTATATCAGCTTACTCGGTCCAACACTTTCGAGCCAGATGACCTTTGTATATTTAAACATCGATTTCAGTATAGGATAGACGAATGGCCGTATCTATGAATTTTCACAAGCGTAGTTATAGTATATATTTCATAGATACATCCACAAGGTGGATCCGACTAACACCACATGAATTTTAGCGTTGATGCTTTGGTACATGTTCCTAGGCATATTTTTGTTTGTCTTTATCACGAAATTGCCGTGTTGAGAAAATTTGTTCAAAATACATTACATTACAGTTTTTCAGCCATCAACAACTAGCTCATTTCTATCCTCTCAGTGTCCTAGGACGAGTTGGTTTTGAAACGGGTGATCGGAAAAATACTTTATATGTGTTTCTACAATATCGATAATAATCGTTACTTATGTTTACACGTTGCACCTTGCATTTCCATTTAGTCGTGAACTGATCAACATGAACAGTGTTGTGCCTTATGCAACGACAAGGCTATATTTGTTTTTTCTAGAACAGAAATGAATAAAATTAATTGGATGGTGAGATGGTTTTTTTTTTTGGTTTTCACTGTTTCATTGTTCCTTATGTTATATGCAAACGGTTTATAGTGTTTTATAATTGGGAAGTATCTATTTATCTAACTCATGCAAACATGGTTTTATTCAGACGAACGTGACATTGACTGGAAAGTAAATATTGAATTTTACTGGGAATATTCGTATTATACTCATTTGACTTTAATGATCAAAACAAAACAAAAGATATGATTAGTGTACAGTTTAAGAAATACGCCTTTCTAATGCGTGCTTTAAAATAAAAGAAGTTATGTGACCACAATTCCCCAGGTAAAAAGCGCAAACATATCGCTTATTTTTATCGGTACAAAATCATAATAAATTATGTTTTTTGTTTTTGTTTTCATTAACCCATAATGTGCTCCTTTAAAGGTAAAAATGTGCGAAACAACTAACTTCGAGATGCCTTAATAAACAGCACTTTTATCCAAACATGATGTAGATACAGTAATAATATGCACTGCTGATAAGGTAAGAAGAGAATCTTCAAAACAGAGTAATTTTTTTTGCTAGTTCCATTTTTGTTTCTGGGTCATAATCATTCCAATACGAATGCGAAAGAACCGCATGGGTCGTTTAAACAACTATTTCAACTCACGTAAAACCTGCAAATTCAAACTGATATTCAAACTTTGCACATACATTTCCAAACATTTCAATAAAAGCAGTATCTTCGGAGAATCTGTTAGATCAATTACACGACGTTTGTGATTGATTAAATGACGTTCTATTGTGGTAAAATATATGCAACGTCGATTTAGAAAGTGACGCCATTGACAATGCCGCTCTTTACAGCTGAATAGATAGATACTCCATTAAATCTTTTTAAAAGTGTTCCTTTTCAGTCTTGTAGTTGGATTAGCCCAAAGAAAGTTTGCCCATAATGAGTGTAAAAATAAACTTTGAATATTTGAGATTTGCAAGTTATCTTTGTTAAAAAATATTTAGTAAATTGACGGATATTCTTGAAGTTCGTCGGACTTTATTAACCGTGCACTAACCACAGATTATAATTACATTAAATCAAAATTCCTGATTGATTTATTGAAAAATAAAACGCTTATACCAGTTATTAATATTTATAAGTGTTTGCAGGGTTTCATTTTATTTTGTAACGTTATGAAATTGCAACATTAGCCAAGCACTATATATTGTGATGTTATGAAATTGCAACATTACCCAAGCACTATGATATATTGTAACTTTATGAAATTGCAACATTACCCAAGCACTATATATTGTGATGTTATGAAATTGCAACATTACCCAAGCACTATGATATATTGTAACGTTATGAAATTGCACCAAACCCATGCACTATGATATATTGTAACGTTATGAAATTGCCACATACCTCAAGCACTATGATATATTGTGATGTTATGAAATTGCAACATACCTCAAGCACTATGATATATTGTAACGTTATGAAATTGCAACATTACCCAAGCACTATGATATATTGTGATGTTATGAAATTGCAACATACCCCAAGCACTATGATATTATTGTAACGTTATGAAATTGCAGCATACCCCAAGCACTATTATAATATTGTAACGTTATGAAATTGCAACATACCCCAAGCACTATGATATATTGTAACGTTATGAAATTGCAGCATACCCCAACCACTATGATTATATTGTAACGTTATGAAATTGCAACATACCCCAAGCACTATGATATATTGTAACGTTATGAAATTGCAACATAACCCAAACATATTACATCAAACAAAGGTTAGTCGAGATAGAAATTAAACCCGGGTGGGTTTTTTTTTTAAAGTTGTTTATCTAGGTTGATTTGAAATTGAGTGAGCTTGTACGGGTAAATACAGTCGAACCCTCTTTGGCTCGAACTGGATGTAAATGACCTATTTATACTGAAGGTCAGCATTCCTACTTGGCTCGAATTTCCCGATGTTCAAGGTATTTTTGCCGGTCCCTGTGGTTTTGAGCAAACGGGCTTCGACTGTAAATGTACACATACAAGTAACATTCCGCGAGTTTTCTATGGGTACACTAGAATCAGTATTTGCGCAACGTTCATAATTTGATAAAACAATCCACTCAGCAATACGTGAATAAAACAACAACAACGGTGCATTCCAAAATTGTTTTTAAATAGTTGGTTACAGATTTATTACAGAAAACAAAGAAAAGATAATGTTCTAGCGTTGCTACGTTTGATGTCTCACTTCCTGAAAAAGAAAGACAACAACAACGTAGCTGATAGTACTTATGATGGCAAAGAAGTAAATGGTCAGACTTGTACATGCATGTACGTATTAAAAACGGCATTTTAGCATTCAATTAGCCTGCCAATCACAGGCTGCTTAAAATATATTATTACATTTATATTCATTCCGTTTGTTACAACACAAGGAATTTCATGTTAAAATAGTATATGTAGAGTCAATGAAATCAGTTTTAAATAAGTTTATACTTCTATAAATTGCTGTCCATTTTTTAATCTCTGTTGATTTAGGGAAAGTTCGCAAAAAAGAGTCAAAGTATTTTTGCTCGAAAAATTACAGATTTAAAACTTACAACAGATATTGCATGTTTTTGGGCAAGCGAAATTCGCATATGTATGATCTTGGCACCGACTAGTGTCTGTTTGACATGCAATGGCATCGAGGTCTGAGCATGCTTGTGGTACTCCAGTGTTACTGACGGTGGTTGTGGCGTGAGTGGTTGATGTAGCGGCAGTGGTCGTCCAATCTTAAGGACAGAGATTTGGAATCATACTTGCATGAGTGTTTTTTTAGTAGACAACTGTTTATCTGTGCAACGTTATTCCAGCATGTGTACATTGTACAACATTGCATGTACAAATGCACATATTATGACTCGCTTTGACACTGACGCCCATGGATTGACCTAGCATGTACGTTAGTTTTTTACCATGAACCCAAGTGACCCGACAACAGTAATTGTATCATGAATATGGTCCAAAACCGCTACTTCCACCAATATGTGTGTAACGAGCTGCTCAATTTGCTATGTTTATTTTCGGGGATTGAGCCCACGGCATTTTGCTCTGATGCGAACAGTCTAATGCGTCTTTATAAAAGATAATTATGTTGTTTGGCGGAATATTCATACCGAATTACGAAAATGTAATCAACAGTCTTTTTCTTACCAAAGCCATTTTACTAATTGACAATTGCAAAGTATTTGTCAGTCTGTATAAGCACTGATCTTAAATTTTGTTTCAGCTATTCTTTTCTTTTGCCATTTTCCGAAGCTGCTCTTCCGAAAGCCCATACATAGACGACAAGAGAAATTGCCAGACAGGTTCAAGTCGTCATTTGGCGGCTCTCGTCGATATATGCGAAACACATGTTTGCGTCAATTTCGGGTTATTAGCCAAACGCATGCATACTGTACCTTCGCAAAAGCATGGGTCGCTGCCAGCGTCCGGGTATCGTTCTGGAACATTGATAGAACGCTTGTTAGGGTCGTGCGTGGATTCGAAAAAAAATGGTGGAATCTGAGCATACGAGCAATTCATTTCGATTTTTATTAGATATCCATAAACTATACAAAAATAAATAAAAAATGAAGTAATATTAATAATCCTACCAACAGCTCTGTAAATCATATCGCTCATACAGTCGAAGCTCCCATAGTCACTTATATGGTAAAGTGTGGTCCATACTGCAACAAGGCAAAATAAAACGGCATGATAATTTCCAAAATATCCACTGCATGCCCTCCCTACTTTAAGAGAGGTTGCTAAACCCTATATGTCGGGTAGATGTAAATGCGGCCTACTTCATGTGTACTGCGTCATCAATTTATGTGAACAGTGTCGAGGTAAATGTGTAAAATTATACGATATACCCCTTTTCATCCCAACTAGTACACGTTTGCTGCCCGTGAAAGCTTAAGTTCACGTCTTGTTTTGCATTCTCTCTAATGACAATGTATGTCATTAAAATGTGTTTAAAAAGAACATTCTTTCATATTCATGTCAAAGAATGAGTATGGTATTCCGTTAGCGCGTTTGCTTTTCAACAGAACGTCCCAAATTCGATTCCCGGCCTTGGCGCAAGTGAGTTTGGTTTGTGTTCACCAAGCCGGTCAAGTGGGTTACCGCCAAGTACCCCGGTTACACACACACAACACAAAACCACACTCTCGAGTACCATCGTGCAAACGAGCATAACTGATATAATGTTATAATAAGTTGTTGCACCATCGTTGTTAAATTAATAAACTACAGAATCTGAGCAAATTAGAACAGTCATTAAGAATTCAACGTTGTAAGTACTGGTTATCATATAAATTTAGTCTCCTGTTTGGTTGAATAACTTACAATAAATCAGTGTAATATACAGAAACAATAATACAACGAAATACAGGGTATCAAAATGTCTAGAAGAAATATCTTGTTTAAAGGCAGAGAGATTTAAACTATCATCCAAAGCCGATAAATAGCAATTGCAAAACAAAATACCCAGAGTAAGAGGCTCGTACACTATTCGATTATTTGAAGTTAAGGGAAAACACAACTTTGAGTTAAATAAGAATGGAAATGTTTTCAATAATGGTGTTCGATGTTCACGGATTGCCGAACGATATAGTATTATTTAAAACTTAAAATGACGCCCATGCCGTAAAACCATTCAAGATCGACCAACCCAATTGAGCGATCGTTCGAGCTTAGCGTTATTTTCGTAGGTTTTTCTGCAAATGTTATCATTTGTTTAAGTGTTTCTTCGTATGACAGTCTTTTAAGAAAATAGAAAGCGCGTGTCCTGGAATTAAAGGCACAAATCAAACTTATAAATCAGGTGAAAATTGGCTTACACTGTTGATGTGATGAACAACCCGCATTTTCGACTTGCTCAAACAGACTATTGATGAGTTCTGAAAATAAGATGAAAATTAACTTAACTTACATGAACACTCATTGCTTCCAACACACTAAAGGTTTGGTCATACGCGATGCATTCATTTCGTTGTTCCTTTCCTAATTTAAGTATATCACTGGTTGTATAATATACAAACATAATACTTTCTAAAATACATTATTTTTACTGACTATACTCGTACAAACGTTTATATTAAAATCGTTTAATAATGATAGCTAGAGCCAATCGTTCAAAACTATATTAACTCCGTTAACAACGTTGTTAAATTTAAAAGGTGAAAGTTTTAAGATGTGCTCATATATTTGCAAAAAACAAGTACCGCAAAATAGTTACCTAAAACATTATTAAAACACTGCGGATCACAACTTCCTGACAAGAACGATTTTAAAATTAACAACAATGACGTTAACAATATTGTTAACTTTAACAAAGTGCTGAAAAAAACCGTCTTATATCTATAACCTTTACATATGTATATATTTGTGCGAAAAAGAATACTTGCTTTCGTAGTCGTTGTCGTGTCGACGACAGCCGTCCATATCTCCAGCCACTGAAAAATAAATCAAATGTGCAGGTTCATGATAAGGGTATATTAATATCTACTTTGGTTTCTATACATGTGTGTTTTTTTTCTTCTTGTTGACTTGTATACTTCAATACTTATTACATTGTTCAGAAATGTTTGTCACGTCACGTGATCTATCATGCCAATTATGTTAATTGATCATGTACCACGGAACACGTATATGTTTACTGTTTCAATGTCCAAATCTTTGAATGAATTCAAATCACACTCAAAATGATGTTTATGTATTTATTATCATTTTTTTTTTATCATTTTTAGACGAGATAAGGGAAAATGAGTCCTATGGAGGAATGAAACGTCTATTTTTCCTGATTTCGTAACTGCCTTTACAGAACCTTTATTTGCTTACGATGTATGTTTCTTAATGTCATAACCATATTGTCGAGTAATAGAAACCAAACACAGATTAAATGTCAGTGATAGGACATAGTGAAACTTTAAGTTAATTATGTATGCTCTCAATGTTATTTAAGTCTAAATGAGTTATTAACATGTGAAGAAAAGAAACTTGAAAATGACATAAAGCCAAACCACTCCGATATAACTATTTATTCCTGTTAAACCAATAGAGATAATGTCAAGCCATGTAAAAACATGACACCGTAAAACCCGATATAAATATTAATCATAACTGTTTAACCAATGCAGAAATATACTAGTCAATGGAAAGCCGTGGACAAACACGTACATATGGACTAAGAATCGCTATTTGTTTGTAAAATACGTTATTATTATAATTGATTTAAAGAAGGACCTGGTGTCGTTTGCACGAAGCATCATATTTGATATTTACTCAAAATTGACACTTTCCTCAACAAATCTAATTTTCAATTCAGAATCGATAGAATTTTTTCGTGTTCTGATACTCTATAAAGGTAGGAGAGGACGGGAGCAAATATCTCGTGCGGACATAGGTAAACACACTATCAATCCTTATATTAACATTTAAAATAAGTATTCATCACTATCAAAAATAATTGACATGTGAAAAGTAAAACTTAAACAATATGAACGTCAATGTTTCTTTATACACAACACTATGCGTAAAAACTATGTGAATATTTAAAGATTGGTTGATTCTTTTCTTGTGTTCATGCTGTATGAACGAATGCAGACACGCGTTCAAACTCTATCAAGCGTAAAAATTACAATATTTAGTATTGGTGATTAATGACCCCAAATAAATTTAGAATCATTTGAAAGGATATTGATTGCTCATTTTAAGTAGGATAATAAATTATCGAAAACACATTACTGATAAAAGTAATGCATTTCATGATGTTTTTTATTTCAAGTGGTATGACTTATTTTCAATCTGTCCATGTCATTAATGTGTGTTTGTAATATTGGTTTCGGTTTATTTGCTACATATTCCTTGTCCACATATAAACTCTTTCAAATGAAACTAAGTACGGGGTCACCGGCACCCACTTTTCCCATTTGTTTACATAGGATATCTTAACGTATGCTTACATAAATGTTGTACACTATTTTGGACGTGGAACCTCTTACTACAACGGCAACGGACGTGGACTGATTGATGCCGAAAGAAATCTGCAAATTGTCGATGGATATGTTACTATCAAGCGTCAAGGACAAACACTTTCGCCAAGTCAATGATTAAAAACTGTTCTAAGATAACAAATGCCAAATATATAAAATAAAAGATACATATTGTAAATACCTCTGAAAATGGATACTTGAAAACTAAGTAAATGCAAAGCACGTCAATATTTTAATACACGACCGAAGTTATCTAAATTGCACAATTGTTAGCGCAGTCGTTTCTCAGACAGGCGTTCCGAGTTTGATTCCCGTCCTGCGCTTATGTGAGTGTTGCTGGTGTGCGCGTGATACTCTACGCTGATAACTCTAATCTGTACAAATATACCCAAATATGTTTGTCGCGATTCTTATAAACCTTACCGTACATATCGTTTACCAGAGTCTTCCTGCATGAAGGATTACGCAGTTCCAGATGGTGAAGCAAACCCCAGACTGGTAAAAAGTTTGTACAAACATAACTTTATGGTAACTGTTTTGTCTATCAATTTTGCAATATAAGATTCTGTTAGTCGCGGTTCTAATAAACATTACCGTACCGTACATTTCTCTTATAAGCGTTGCTATTTAGTTCTAGGTAGTGAAGGAAACCCCAGAATAGTAAATTGTTTGTACAACTATAATAAAACGGTAAATGTTTTGTCTATCTATTTCAGTATTAAAATTTATTCGTGCTTAAATATTTAGCGATGCATACATACTTCATGACTTTACACGGTGTTCATTTACCAAAGCTCATGACAACATTAAACTAAATTATGTTCTACGATATGAAGGAATTGAATATATCATAATAATAATTATACCATGAATATTTATCTAAAGGTCATGTTACAAATACAAAGATAATAAGTATGAAAACCATATATAATAGACAACAAGAAGGCAATGAATAGATTTTAAAGGAGATTAATTTTGATATGCACATATATTTCAACTCGGTACATATAAAACATGAAATGTGTATTTAACGATATACATCAACATACCAGAGTTTTGACTGAGGCACTTGTTTCCTGTTTTAATGTCCATCAAATCTGTGGTCGAAATGAAATAGTACGGTATTTGTATAAGATAAAATTGATGACGAAACAGCAATATAATGTAAAGTCATGTACATAACATCATTTTCATGATTCATGTTACAATTACAACCACTCTTTCAACTACAATTTCAAAAACATACCTGTATAGCTTGAAATCTGTGAGCACTCTGTTTGCAATGTTTGTGACTCTGAAACAAACCAACGTTCTATTAGTATTTTACAAAACAACGCCACAAAGGCGCACATAACACGTCTACACTGTTGGCGAAATGCCACAAATTATACTTAAGTGATTTTATTAAAGACCGAACAGACACTAAACGAGACGGTTTCAACCTACACTGTTGGCGAAATGCCACAAATTATACTTTAGTGATTTTAGTAAAGACCAAAAAGACACTTCACGAGACGGGTTTCAACCTCACAAGAAACAAAAGGTATCCATAACTAATGTTATTAGTTAATGTTAGGTTAAGCAGTTTGGTACTTTAAAAGAACACAGTAAGCAGTCGCTGGTGGTTTAAACAAGCTTATAGTGCTAACTGTCGCCGTTGTCGAATTATGATTTAAGAATGAAACGGACACAAAACAAGACGTTCAAGCAAAACCCCACATAAAACAACAAAACAATGAAACACTCATGCTCTAAATTAAGGTATTCGACCAACAAATATCTAAATTGTGGATTTCATGTGACAACCAAATTATTTTTGTGTAAAATAGAAAATTAAATTGGAAAACCGTCGTTGTGCAAAGTGGCAGAATTTTTCCACCAGAATTAAGTGACTACCTGTCGTAAGCAGCCAGTTTGACCTTTGATAATATGCGCCCCATGAACTTATAGACAATGAAGAATACGGTAAAACAAATCATATAAACTAAAGCATTACTTTGACATGCACATCGATCCCTGTTGTGGGTGAAGAAATCTAAAAAAAGAAAACAAATCTGTACAATGGGTACATATGCAAGGCCTCTCATAAAGGACACCAGTACTAATCTCTATACAGGGAACGGACCATGGGTATATATGCAAGGCCTCTCATAAAGGACACCAGTACTAATCTCTATACAGGGAACGGACCATGGGAATATATGAAAGGCCTCTCATAAAGGACACCAGTACTAATCTCTATACAGGGAACGGACCATGGGAATATATGCAAGGCCTCTCATAAAGGACACCAGTACTAATCTCTATACAGGGAACGGACCATGGGAATATATATGCAAGGCCTCTCATAAAGGACACCAGTACTAATCTCTGTACAGGGAACGGGCCATAGGAATATATGCAAGGCCTCTCATAAAGGACACCAGTACTAATCTCTATACAGGGAACGGACCATGGGAATATATGCAAGGCCTCTCATAAAGGACACCAGTACTAATCTCTATACAGGGAACGGGCCATGGGAATATATGCAAGGCCTCTCATAAAGGACACCAGTATTAATCTCTATACAGGGAACGGGCCATGGGAATATATGCAAGGCCTCTCATAAAGGACACCAGTACTAATCTCTATATAATAATTCATATCAGATGTTTGCTGTTTTCACAATCTGCCTACAATAAATTAGTAAATACTGAATGAATTGGACATTGACTAGAAAAATACTTCACCAACAACTATTCAACATGTAACTTCATTCAATCTTATAATCAATCTTGGGCAGAACGATGTTTGGCTTTAAACACCTTTCTAACGAGCTCAGTGTGCAGAATCACGTGACTTAATTGGGTTTTCACATGGGTCTCCACGGGTCACAACCTATGTAAGCAAACAAGTTTGTGACGTTAACATCTAAATAACCCTTTTGACAGATACGATATGAGAATAGTCTTAGCCTTTTAAAAGATTAAGCTATTTTCTGCTTATACACGTGTGGAATATTTTAGAATTGATTGCACTTTAATGATGCAATCCTTTGCCAAAATTTCAGCTTGACGGAATTTGTAGAACGATGCAACGATAAAATTTTGGCCAAGGATTGCATCATTTACCAACAAGCAATTCTAAAATAGTTCACACGTGTAGAGGCAAAACATAGCATAGTCTTTTATAGGCTAAGAAATATTTTGATATCTTTTCTGTCAAAAAATAATTTAGAACTCAACGTCACTTACTTGTTTGTTTACATTTTTGTGACCCGTGGTGACCTATGTGAGAACCAAATTCAGTCACGTGATTCCTCACCCTGGAGCTATAGGTCAAGCTGATTAATGAATTGGTGCTTGTGAATTCACCATGTACCCCCCAACTTTAAACGAGCGTTCAAATGTTATATACACTTACAGTTAAGATGGTATACAATGTCGATAAGGCAGCTGGTTGTGCTACCACCGGCAATAACTGCTGTGCTCACCCGGGAAAGGTTATACCAAACTGTAACGAAATAAAATAGGGTTAAAAGGATGCATGAGTTTTACAAGGAATTTCCTTAAGCTCAAAATTTCGGAAAAAAGAATAAAAAAATAACGTATTTCGTGGACAGATGGGATTGATATGTATAAGTGACTGTTACCACTGAACCACAGTTACAGAAGAAGTTTTATATATGAACATACTTTTGAACAAAGTTATCATTGTTGTTGATTTGTATCGGTATAAGGCGTTCATTGGGCCAGACACAACCAGTAACTCTTTTCTTTTTTCGTAAATGTAAACAAATGCACACGCCAAAATGTGCCTTTAAATAGTGCAACAGAGGACATAGTTCCATACATAATCATACGAATACAATATATAATGAAATCTCTGAAAACCTTAATATACTGTAAGTACAAGCGTGTTTTTACTCATATTACAATTCCTTTTACAGGCAATAAATATCGCATCCATTTGTTTTAAGTGACCCAAACTGTCAGCGATAAGTGCCCGTCATAATCAAGAATAAGTAATGTAAATTGATGAAAATATAATACAATTAGCTAGTTTCTTAACAGTGACTAATAAACCTAGATATGAGGAGTTAATTGCAAGCGTAAAGTTAATGGAATGAAACCCGATATATTTTAGTTTAATTATTTATTCCTTCACCAAGATTTATTAGAGATTCTTTTGCTTGCTTTCAAATTCACATTAACTTTGTAATCTTATGAACGTATTTTATAATGTTTTTTGTCCGCACTATTTTTATCAATACGTCCCATTTTGTAACACAGTCGCATTAATTTATTAACAACTCATGTCAAAAAGTAGATCTAACGATACCTGATATCGATTTGCGTTACTTAAGCCTACAGTCTAAACATAAAAATGAAGGTGCATATGAGGATAAAGATTTGTACAAAATTGAGATGAGAACAAAATACTTACGTGAGTGATGTGTTCTACATGAAGGGGCGTTGTTTCCGTTGTCTGGGTAAAACTGGTCGTAGATACCTAGATAGTATGATAGTTTCTGAATTCAGCTGCAATTCCATTTTTGTATTTTATCGATAATAGCTGAAGGTTGAAACTAATTATTTTTAAGAAATAACTAGATCATCTTGTAGCATTGTTAATATTTAAAGAATAAGAGAGAGTGTCCATGGAAACTATATAACGGAGGTAACTTTGATATTACAGCCATCAGATGTAATACTTTTATCATCTTTATAAAAACTACTACCTTTGTAGTAACTGTCTGTATGTAAACATTGCCTTCTCACGTCGCCTGTCCCTGAAACGCCAAGTTGAAATGAAATGGAAGCCGTTTAATGCATTTTATTCCTTCTCCAAAACTAAGTTAAATGTGCCGGTGATATCTGAAGTTCGTGTTATTTATTTCGCATTTGAAACGGATTTAAGGTTGATACGTACACAGTTATCAAAATGCTGTGTTAAGAAGTAAATAAATAAATAGAACGACCAAGTTTAAAAATCACAGTAACTCTAAAACGTTTTTCGGTTGAACCACAAAAAGCCACTTAAAGTAAATAACCTTTTAGTCTTTGGGGACATAATAACAAATGTCAATGCTACTGTTAAAAGGGACAAACGGGCTGTTTCATTTAGGATCATGACACCTCATTGGTAGGTTGAACCTAACCAGTAAAATAGAACCAAGAAGTAATAGGTCAAACATTATAAGTTCAAGCAATTAGAAAACTTTATTGGCTGAAAACTCAAGAAATATTTGACTCAGGACCATGATATATAATTCGTATGTTGTACGTGGTGGGCAGTAAATGATATTAAACAAATCGACGTCAAGGTCACTTTTATTGTAAACTTTTCTAAAAATATCCTTATTGCTAACGTGACGCCGCATAGGGTAATGCTGTTCTTAAATTACTCTCCTTATTTTGCAAGGAAATATCTAGCGACCAATGCAAATATAGTAAATCTAAATCTACTAATTTTTCTTCGAAGTTTATTATTCTTGAACAATATTATTCGATTATCAACAGCAGTATCTATTGAACGGACGTCATTGTTGACGCCAATAATTTGTAAAATATTTTAGGAAGGCACAAACCAAATATACTAATAACATTGAAACAGGTAGGTTACTGGAAACATGGAAAACCATAATTTTGGCGCACAGCGACAACTCTATTTTGTAATTTTATTACTAAGTTGTTATCTCCCGTATCAATTGTAATGCAAGTCTAGCATCTAAACTGTTTTGTTCTTGTTTAAAAGTACACAACAGAACATCAGACTCTTAACAACAAAAGCACTAGACATAAACATATAGCAAAGGGCATTTTAGTCGTAAAGGGCTTTCTCGAAATGAAGATAATTTCTTCATAATCTAAAGCGAAACGTATCGTGAAACTACGGTAGATTATTTTTTACGAGGAATTTTGTTTTCGTTTGATATTTGTTTTCAAAAAATGATCGGGTCGTGAATTTATAAATCCTAGCGATATGTCTAGCAGATTATTAACGTTGTTTGGTTTAACCAGTATTTATTGCAGAAAATATTGAACAAAATAAATAAGCATTTGGGCTACAGAAATGCATAACATAAACATTGAGTAAACCACAGAATTGAGTATTAACCATAATTTAATTGTTTTTACTAAATCTATCTTTGTTTTCATTGTCAGGGATAAGATGAGTACAAATAATTGAAAAAATATATTTCAGGAATTGTTTTATTCACTTCTGCTGGTACGAAGTGATTGAACTATTCAAAAATAACTGGTACAATATGAGTATTATGCCATTTTTATGGTAGGATGCTAAAATTATAGAAATATAACTTCTTATAAAAGTGGATTGAGAAATACACGGTGGGGGGGGGTATGGCATTGATAGGATTGAGGGAAGGAGGGGAAGAAGGAAGCGGGCGTGGTGTAGTCACTTACTTAACACTGTTTGAGGTCGATTAAAACATATGAAGTGTATGTTAACCCTCAACAATTTGGCCTTAAAGGTGTTTGTCATACTGTAAGAGCATATAGCAAACAAATAATTGAGAATAATAATATCATGGGCGCATTTGGGTTTGGTAAGTGGTCACCAAGCCGACCAAGTGGGTTTGTCCGGTTACTGCGGTATCCCCCACATAGCAAAGACCACACTCCCGCGCAACATCGTGCCATCGAGGGTGACTTAGGTGAGTTTATCATAACTTTCTTCGCCATCGTTTTAAAATATTTAATGTTTGAACTAGAGAACAAGACACGTTATGTTACGTACCGTCCCCTTGGATATTGCTTTGGTAAGGGATAAGATGGTTCTGTCCACTGCAAGCACAAATCTTCGGCATTGTCGCATGACTGCTGAACTTGTCTATGGTCAAGAGAAACATAAACAGTTTAAAAGTTAAAAACTACACGAAAAGCCAAGTAGAAAAAGCTAAAGCTAAACTTCTGATTGACATTTAAATAACGATCTTAGTCAATTTTAGTCGTATATTGAATCGATCTAAGTGCCAGAGTTTAGTTATTTTGCTACAGATTTGAGCTAATTGATCTCTAGTCAGCATTGAATTTGAACATCAAGTTTTGGAAGTAAAAAATCGATGTATTGTCATTTGTGACGTTTATACCGTTTATACAGGTTAAATATAACTGGAGATAAGTCTAAAATCCTTTATTAAAACGACCCCATGGAACGCTCAATGCAGATCAAACATTTAATATACAACATCCAAAGTATAATAATTTCTCTGGTGTTTTAAAATGGCTCCGTTCTTTTGCTGAGGAGTGTCAATAAGAAAGTATGAGACAAAACAACACAGCCAATTTCAAATCATCCATTTAATAAGGAATTCATTTATTTTCTCTGTCTTGGTGTTCATACATTTCTTAATCGTTAAAAGGTTCAAACCTTTAAAAAAGATCTTCAGGTTTAAAAAACAACAACAAAAAAACTGAACTTAAATGAGTTCAGAATTATACAATTTTTAGACTAATTAAAATATTTATTTTCAAATTTAAGCCAATCAAAATATGGTTTTCCTTTTCCGTTTTTAGGCAGTCTTCCATCTATGGCCCTTTCGCCCAATATTGGCATTATGGCTCTTATGTTGTCATTGCAGATTTCCAGATATTGTGTCAAATGCAGTCTTACTCCCAGGTCAAATGTAATACTTGAAACATTATAACGAAATATGAATTAATTAAATCTAACAATGTAAATTTACAGTTCTGTTAACGAACGATTTTGTGTCAAATAATAGAGGAAATGTCTATGATATATTTCATTGGTAATATACTGAAATAATCTTATATAACACATTCTTAATATTTTGAATTAAAAATACACATTAATTCGGCGATATTTCACTAAACAAAATTATTAATATTATTCTAAAATGCTTCACATTTATTTAAGAAACATGAGCTTTATTTTTTCAAGTTCAATTTCTAGATCTATCTTTTCCCAGTCTAAAATCTAAAAATGGGCCCGGCAACTACCAAGGTATTGTTTGCAAAGCGCTATTCATTTATCGGGCTTTATCAAACATAATCCGAGACTTTATCACAGTTATATACGCACTATTTTTCGAATTATTTAATCCTTAATGGCGTTGAACCTTTAAGGATATCACAGTCAAACCTTCAAACATTTGTCGCCATTTTAAACAATATAAAGAATAAAAGGAATAGACAAGAAACTGAAACTAAAAATGTAAAAAAGTAAACGTAAAACCTCAAGCATATACTTATTGTAGAGTATCTGTGATTGATTATATACAAAACTGTGTTCGCAGTGAACTCTACAGAGACTTACAACAACAGGAGGTAAAGGGAGTTTCGTCTTTATCATGCAGATTTAAACAAATATAACAGCCATCTACTAGTGTTAGATAAGCGGCAAAAATCACAATCTATAATCCAATTGGTATAAACTATCTTTTTAATGCATTTAAATATATCTTTTATGTCCCAAATTGCCCAACTTATTGCATGCATTGGTACTCTTGCCTTAACAAATGATATTGATCAAGTGGATTTACGGCCTTTAAGTAAATTATTAAAACTCAATGAAAATCGATTATTGATGATCATTATCGATTATCGCCGATGTTGTACGCTCATCAACAAAATAGAACAAACAAATATTCGATTATATTCAGACATCGATACATCACTAGCCTCTACCTCTGCTCTATGATAATTTATCTTTAGGCTATTGTTTATGTTATTTTTTTAGGAAAACTTTTTTCACAAACTTCAAAAGTTAAACAATGTAAAATGTAAGGATATATTTTGTTTGTTTGTTCTTTTCACATATTCTCTCTCTTTGTTTCTAAGCGTCTATTGAAAATACTCTTTACCACTCAATTGCGTCAGTGCAAGTTTTATACAGTCTGGATGCAGGTCATTCAAATGACGTACCAGTTGGAATGCTGAAATGACGATTGAACATTCAATGAGGCATTTCAAAATCATGATGATGACGATAATGACAGGGTAAATGGTTTCCTAACACCAATTGTATACGATCGTTAATTCTGTTACAAATTTCAAGTGCTTTAATGTGTTATCTAATAATCATCACAAGTAAATGTAGCTGATAATCATAACACGTGTATGTAACTGATAATCATCACACGTATATGTAACTGATAATCATCACAAGTGTATGTAACTGATAATCATCACACGTATATGTAACTGATAATCATCACACGTATATGTAACTGATAATCATCACAAGTATATGTAACACGGATACTCATAACATGTATATGTAACTGATAATCATCACAAGTATATGTTACTAATTATCATTGCAAGTACCAGTAACTGATACTCATCACAAGTATATGTTACACAGATACTAATCACGCGTATATGTAACTGATAATCATCACACGTATATGTTACTGATAACCATCACAAGAATATGTTAAACGGATACTCATCACACGTATATGTAACTGATAATCATTACAAGTGTATGTAACTGATAATCATCACAAGTGTATGTAACTGATAATCACCACAAGTATATGTAACTGATAATCACCACAAGTATATGTAACTGATAATCTTTATAAGTGTATGTAACTGATAGTCGTCACAGGTGTATGTTACTGCTAATCATCACAAGTGTATGTAACTGATAATCATCACTTGTAAATGAAACTCATCACACGTATATGTAACTAATAGTCATCACAAGTGTATGTAACTGATAATCATCACAAGTATATGTTACTGATCATAATCACAATTATGTCGAACTGATAATCATCACACGTTGATGTAACTGATACCACAAGTGTAGGAAACTTATAATCATCGCAAGGGTATGTAACTGATAATGAATACAAGTATATGTAACTGATAATCATCACAAGTATATGGAACTGATAATCATCACAAGTATAAGTTTATGTAACTGATAATCATCACAAGTTTATGTTACTGATAATCATCACAAGTATGTGTAACTGATAATCATCACAAGTGTATGAAACTGATAACGGTCACAAATGTAAGTAACTGATAATCATCACAAGTGTATGTAACTGATAATCATCGCAAGTGAGTATGTAACTGATAATCATCACAAGGATATGTAACTGATAATCATCACAAGTTTATGTTACTGATAATCATCACAAGTATGTGTAACTGATAATCATTACAAGTATGTGTAACTGATAATCATTACAAGTGTATGAAACTGATAACGGTCACAAATGTAAGTAACTGATAATCATCACAAGTGTATGTAACTGATAATCATCGCAAGTGAGTATGTAACTGATAATCATCACAAGGATATGTAACTGATAATCATTACAAGTGTATGTAACTGATAATCATCGCAAGTATATATGTAACTGATAATCAGCACAAGTATATGTTACAAATAACGGTGACAAATGTATGTAACAGATAATCATCACAAGTGTTTGTAACCGATAACCATCACAAGTTTATGTAACTGATAATCATCACAAGTATATGTTACTGATAACGGTCACAAATTTATGTAACAGATAATCATCACAAGTGTATGTAACTGATAATCATCACAAGTGTATGTAACTGAAAATTATTACAAGTATATGTAACTGATAATCATCACAAGTATTTGTAACTGATAATCATCGCAAGTGTATGTAACTGATAATCATCACAAGTGAATGTAACTGATAATCATTACAAGTGTATGTAACTGATTATCGTCACAAGTGTATGTAACTGATTATCTTCACACGTATATGTAACTGATAGTCATCACAAGTGTAAGTATCTGATAATCATCTCAAGTATATGTTACTGATCATAATCACAATTATGTCGAACTGATAATCATCACACGTTGATGTATCTGATATTCATCACAAGTATATGTAAATGCTATTCATTACAAGTATATGTAACTGATTTTTATCACAAGTATATGTACCTGATATTCATCGCAATTATATGCCATTGATTATCATCGCATGTTTATGTTACTGATAATTATCACAAGTGTATGTAACTGATAACCATTACAAGTATATATGTAACCGATATTCATCACAAGTGTATGTAACTTATAATCATCGCAAGTGTATGTAACTGATAATCATTTCTGATAATCATCACAAGTGTATGTAACTGATAATCATCACAAGTGTATGTAACTGATAATCACCACAAGTGTATGTAAATGATAACCATCACACGTGTATGTCACTGATAATCATCAGAAGTATTTATTTATGTATGCCTGATCGACAGTTTGACAAAGAAAACATGCATCAAAGATAATTGTTTGTTTAATTGTAAGATCGCAATATATTTAATCGTCTTAGTACCAAAGCTATATTTCAAGAACTGCGTAGCCACGATTTAGATATTTGCATTTTGTGTTCAAGAGCTAAAATCGATTAAGATTTGAAACTGGAACAAGTTTTGTTTCTAATAAGTACATGCCTAAAAACAATATAAAATACGATTGATTTTAGTGTTTTTTTCAGAAAGCGTTGTTTGCGCTTACGTTGAATTTGAACTTAATTTACAAAACAGAGAAAAAGAATGATATTTTTACTGTTTGATTTCACTAATGAATCTCAAAAAACTATCGGAAAACATATTTAACTCTTAATAATACATAAAAACACAGCGACAAGCCCGGTAGTAAAACATTCAAATATAAACCCTGTCTAGAGGTGACGATCCGCAGTTTTTGTACGTTGTTTTGTACTGAATAAATGTAGGTACGTACATTTTTATAAATAGGTACACTTTGAATGGTACAAACTTTGGAATCACATTCAAAGTTTTAGAATAGCAGTTACGGATTAATTGGAACTGTTTGTTGACAGCAATAAAAAGTGCAACACTGCCAACGCCCCATGGCACCGGCTTAAGCAGTTTTCTATTTCCGAGAGCCATTAGGGTTTATTCAATGATCCAGAAATACCTTAATATAAATACTATAGTGTGGACCACTACTGTGCGGATTCTTACAGCTACCACAAATAACTCGAAGGCAGAAAAAAATTGTATCATTCAGGAATGCGGACTACAGGCTTATTTGGGTGATAACATGCTTACCATCGTCAATGTTTGTGCAATCATCGACGTGTTCTAACTGAACGAGATCTGAAACAAGTAAAAAGAAACTCTCTATAAATGTAAAAAAAAGAAAAGAAAACACGTCACCACTCTAAAAGCACCCCCCCCCCAAAAAAAAAAAAAAAAAAAAAAAAAAAAAAAAAAAAACCACCAACAACATAAACGACAACATAATATTCAACAATGTTTTATTCATATACTCTTCCTAGAAATAGCAAAATTAAATTATTTTATAACTAGGGGAGGTAATAAGCCTTCGGAAACAACCGATTTACCTCTAAAAAGTATAACAAATATTATATTTCAAAATTTTCGTCTAGACAGAGCTACTTTCATAAATTAATAGAAAATGGAAATTAACAATACACTTAATTGTCACTCATTAATATTTTGTTTTTAAATTAATACAGTCATTGGTACTGTGCACTGTCAGTTTAGTGGATATGACAGAGTGTAGTTAATCGGACGTGTAGACACCTACATTTAAAAATCGGCACCCCTCCATTGAACTAGCTACTGGGTCATGTCAGAATAAGCCGCGTGTATATATTGTATTACACTGAGATATAAGATCACATTTCGTTCTGTAAGACTTCACTCGCAAATATTCAGAGTTATTTAGGAAAAGCCTGCACTTCTGGGCAAAAAAAGTGTCCATAGGATTTAGGATATGCATTTATCTACATAAAATTATTTTCATAAATAAATAAATTTGTTAAAGTGACACTCTTACTCAATATCAATGCATACACATGTATGTATAACAAACATATAGTTTGACAGATAAACCTTTAACTACTTTCTTTTTAATGCATTTATGGAAAACATTTATTACTGACAACAAGATTGTAACCGTGTATTTAATAGCTGAAAAACTTAAATGATTGGTGAATGCTAAAAGATTTACTGTGATCTACTATGATCTCATGTGGTAGAAATACTCACTGGCACCGGATTTTCACTCAATCATTTTTTTTTTTTTAAATAAAAAAAATCTTATAATTCCTTACTTAAAATTATAATACCGAATATGTGAAAAAATATTGATTTTTTTTTATAAATATGCACTTTGTACTGTATAATATACTAACATGGTATTGAACGTTTCTCTACCCGGGTCACGTAATCATCTAATTACTCAGTTCAAAAGAACTTCTGCAGATTAACAGCCATCGGAATTTAAGGATATGATATCCATCTTCCAAACACCCCACCTTAGCCCGCGAAGAAATTTGCCGATCATACGATTTTTTTTTACCTTATTCTCATTTTTCTGTTTTGCTAGGGTTTTTACCACCCTTGACTTCCGGTTTTATTACTGTTTTTCGGCCAGTTTGTAACATGTGATTTGATTGGTCGAATGAAAAGTGCTCATTGGCGGCGTATTTAAAATCTCAAATCGTTAACAAATTGAAATTCTAACATTTTGGCCCTTCTACTCCGTTAACAAGCAAATCATGAATGAAAGTCCACATGAAATATGAAGTTGCAATA
This sequence comes from Mya arenaria, assembly GCF_026914265.1. Taxonomy (NCBI): domain Eukaryota; kingdom Metazoa; phylum Mollusca; class Bivalvia; order Myida; family Myidae; genus Mya; species Mya arenaria. Next base: position 27,622,122 of record NC_069128.1, read on the forward strand.
ATTCAATGCAATGGTTATACAGATTAAGACATATTTATAACAGAAAACAACGGTCACTCTGCACTCAACATAACGATACATTTCTTATATATTGTTAAATTCTTACTGTTCGAAACGAAGTAAAATCGATAAAAATAATGTAGAAACTCTGTTGTTCTTAGTATTTGAGTGACTAACCACTATCAACTATAGGGGAACGCACCCGGCGCCCCACCCCCCCCCCCCTCCCCCCAAAAAAGTAAATAAATAAAAATATAAAAAAAATAAATAAAAAAAATAAAAAAAAAAAAAAAATACATATTCCTATAATAGGATAAAAATTTTTATAGAGATTCATCTTCTGATATATTTTCCAATGTACTAGTCAAAAAGGGTGAGAGTGGTTTGGTGGATTAAGATGTCTGCCTCCAATCCAAGAGTTATTTGGTTATTTCCAACCTGGTGACAAATGGAACATTCTGATGACCTCTTGAACGTACACAGTACTGGTTTCAGGGGCGTAGCTAGCCCTCTATTCATGTGGATTCATAATTGTGTTGGGGGAGGGGGATTAAAATTTTGAAAACAATGGAGCAATCTGGTGTATTCTGGGTGTTCTTAGGTCCTTTAGTACTTGAAAATGGACAACAAATCAACAAATTTATTTTCTCAGCAGTTCTTTTCTGCAAAATAGCAAACAAATAAGGTTCGATAATGTGAAAAACACTCAGATTGACCTACAGAAGTCTAATTTTCTGTCATTTTTGCCGTTGAACTGTATAATTACATACTCGATGACAATGTCCATGTGTCTGTTGCATCATGCACTCAAACAAGCATAGTGATTCTGTAGGTTTGGCTGAACTGTTTTATTTTTTGTCAGAATCATGTGGATTAAGCCGTGTATTTTGCGTATAGGCAGCTACGAGCCTGGTTTCTACCTACCAAACAGACTTAGGCTGTTACGTTATCAACTTTCATCACAATCAAGCAAATTATTTTATATGTTTTATTGGACAAATCTTGCTATATAAGTTTAAGAAATATTACAACACAACTACATTAACAACAAACATGAAATGGTTATAGTGGCTTAAATCGGACTTGGTCACAATTTATAGAGAGAGCAAAATAATTAATTTTCTTATTGATAAAAGCTAGTTAAAAAGGTAACAAATCACTTTAAGTTCCAATTTAGCTAATTTAAAAGACAGTACATCACTAAAAGTTCCAATGGGGCTCTATAATGGAGTATATTCATAAGAAGTTTAAAAAATGCTTTATTTTGCTGAAAAGCATCAGTAACACTTGATACTTTAAAAGGCGCCTCATTTAAAGCATGGATCTTCAAAGTTGCATTCAATAAATGATTTTGCTTTTGCTCTATAGTAATTTAAAGCTGCACTCTTACAGAGTGAATGTCTGGTAAAGAGTGATATAGATTCGAATGAAGTTTTTCATGTTTTTTGTCAGAAAATTGATGTTTGTTGGTAATATTTGAATGTAGTTTTTCATATTTATGTTAGAAAATTGATGTTTTATAGAAAAAGACGGCAGATTGTCATTATTTAAGTCATTGTTTCCAGGTTGTAGCGATATCATGTTAAAACTGTTAACAGCGCAATGTAACATCTCCACTGAGCCCAGATCTAGGCGGTGGGATAGGAGATAGTGCCGGTGTGTCTCACTCTGTGGAACTGCAGCCCACAAGCCTACACTTCAATATATGACCGTCACGGATACGGTGTTGCCATCCATCACTTCCCTGCAAAGATATAAAAAAAACTCATTTGAAAGGTTTATTTTAACCTGTTATTTTAACAACTGTACATCCATTTTAAATCTATTAATTAATGCACAATGTGCACATGGACTTGTAGCATCTGCATTATAATAAATGTTTTGAAAATATTTATTGATATTCAACTTTTCAGCAAAAGCTAGGGTATGTGCCTGTATAGTTGAGTGGTTTATCCGTTTTACTAATAACTTACTTGTTTCCACAAGTAGACTCGATTCAAATTTGGGATCAATCTCTTTTGTTACTTATTCCCTATTTATTCTATGATATCAAACATTGAAATATATATGTGAATGTGATACAGGTAAATGTAAGCATAATAATATTCATCATTTTCAGTTTCAGGGAATCAATTGTTTGGTCTCAAACATGACCATGTGCCTTTAAAAGCATTTTGGCAATTGCAAAGGAAATGGAGATGACTCTCATTTCTGTGAGCATGCATAAATAACAAAGCATAAAGTTAAACTACAAAATGTATAAATGTTAACTTACTTAATAAATATACATGTGTAAATTAACCAAACGCATGTATACACACAGAATACATGCATGTTTCTACAATTATATAGATTATTATTTAACATGGCGTATTGGTAAAAGCTCTTTTTTGTAAATAAAACATTTTGCACTTCTTACCTCTGAAACGTTTTTGCGATGAGATCGCTGTCGAGGAAACAAGTCAATCCTGTGGTACATATTAAGCCACTTTCCGTTGTCTCATGAAATTTCATATTCGGCTTTGATGGTATGTGTTATTCCAGAACCAGTCTGACCCAAAATAAGCACGCTCAAGTTACTCAAAGCGGCATTTAATGTCAAAGACTTCTCTGTATTTAACACTTTCGGTCCAAGTTTCAAGTTTTTTTCCCAAATATTACAGTTGTTGACACTTGAACGCGAAACGTCTCGCGGAGTTCATGAACCAATGAAATGAGCCGTTATAAAACCTTACTCTGAAACCGGAAGTCAATGGTGATAGAAAATCTAGGGAAACAGAAAAATGGGAATAAAGTCAAAAAAATCGTATGATAGGCAAATTTCTTCGCGAGCTAATGTGGAGTGTTCGGAAGATAGATATCATATCCTTAAATTCCGATGGCTTTTAATCTGCAGAATTTTTTTTGAACTGAGTAATTAGATGATTACGTGACCTAGGTAGAGAAACGTTCAATACCATGTTAGTATATTATACAGTACAAAGTGCATATTTATAAAATAAAATATTTTCATTTTTTTTACATATTCGGTATTATATTTTTTAGTAAGGAATTATAAGATTTTTTTTTGATTTTTAAAAAAATAGTTGAGTTTGAAAATCCGGTGCCAGTGGAAATACTGTGTTTTATTCCCATTTCTTTCAAATTGAAATAGTTTATCCTGTATTAGAACCATTGTTTTCGACACTTATTCATCCTCTTTGGAATAATAAAACAATATTATTAATTGTGGTAAATCCTATGTGGGAGTAAGAGTGCATCTTTAATGTCTGTTTGTTTGTCAAGTACTTCTTTCAAGGTTTGAGTGTTTATGTCCGGCACTTATCCACTCAATGACATCATCTAGGACAAATTTACAGCAAAGTCTATTAAATACATATCTATTCAGTCGAATGAATTATTTGGTAAATGCAGATCCTGATCAGGATACAAACTCTGATTCAACATTCTATAAAACATGTTTTAATTCACATTAAAACAAACTGCTTTTATTTATAAGCCGACACTTAATAACCAATTATTAGCTCCTAACAAAAAACTTGTCATGAATCTCACTCTTGCACATTTCAGTTTTAGAACTACAAATGTTCTTGAACCATATTCAAAGAAATTTTATGTTCTTGACAAAAAAAAATAACATATTTTGCATGCTTTATAAGATTGACTGTTATAAATGTACTTACGCTGATATGAGCCAAACCTAGCGCAGTCGCCACCATCTATAAATAAGATAGGAATAAATAAATTTACATTTTATCACTGAATTTTTAAGATAAAAAAAATCAAAACCACAGATTGCATTGATATTAAACTAACGTTAATATCAGGAGCTCATGCGACCTAATAACCAGGAATGAATACCAGGGTATATTATATATACCTTTTGCTTACTGAACTGTTAACTAAAGTAAACCAAATAAAAAACGAAAAGTACACATAAAGCAATCTTACTATAAAACAGTGATACAACTGTTAATAAGTAACAAAGAGTAGTATGGTTAATGTGAAACATGTAACTAAATACAAAGACATACCAAATAAATATCCACTCAGCGGATAAAGCAGGTTGGAGAAGCCTTAATAAATAAATATATAAATATATATAAATGTGTTTACAAACGCAGAATTTTAAATTACTAAAGCAAATCATCACGTTTACACATATTTTCCACAGGCATTTCTCCCAATATATATTTTGTTTACGAAAATGCACGGAAAATGAACAAAATGCAGCAGAAATATGGTAGTTTTATGTCAGGTTAAGCAATAAATTGCTTACATTGAATTGTGTATAGATATTGGGTTTATCGAACACCAATACAAGAGTGTAACGCATAAAAACTTTATCACTGTAACGTATAATAAAAAATAAAATAATCAGTTCTAAAATACTGAGAATCAGACCTAAAGAATGACGTCAAAAATGTGTATGAAACACGAATTACATTTATTTCCATATTTTCGTAGAGATTTGTGACGGGGTTTTTTTTTTGGGGGGGGGGGTAAGGAGTTGACCAAATTTTACGAAAGAAGATTTCAATTAGATTTAGGTTTTTTTGCGGTCTAGTCTGTCGACATTGCAACTTTGATTTTGTGTCAACAACATCTTGTGGGTTCTTGACGATATATTTTCAAATAAGAAAAATATTTAATAAAATCATGAAAACTAGTAGATTAAATTCATTTCCTGGTTACAAAAATGCAAATATCTTTCTTGAAATAACTTTAATCACCACAAATCCCAAAGACATAGATTTGGGGGGTTATATTGATAGTTTTGACAGAAAAAAAAACATGATCATTTCGTATAAAGACATTTCCGGAAACATGTAAATGCGTTTTGATTCGAAATCTGATAAATCTTATTTTTTTTAAATTTGATCAACTCCATATTACAGCTTTACATGTTGCAACGGATGCATTAATTATGCTTGCTAAATATTGAACCTCGAAACTAAAGTTAAGTTTTAAAACATTTTTAGTTGTGTTTCTTCAAACTTCGGCACTCTGGGAGGCCCTTTAATGTTAAATTATTAAGTTAGCAATGAACAATCATGATTTAGACAAATCACCAATAAGATACTCTCAAATGCGAATAGAAAACATGAAGATATGGCATCCTCTCAGAACGCTTCATTAAAATTGAATTATATTAATTGAACACTTTTGCAATGGCACTGTCCCTAAAACATCTATTAAATTGTAGTCTATATTATATATATAGTGACAATATATATTTAATACTTTATTCCAATAGGGAATATAGTTGATATTGCACTTATGTACACACTCACTAGACGTTTTACCGCTTATTCACACCTTATTAATAGAACCACTTATGCAATAAAATCAAGGTTCATAAATTATTTTTGTTTTGCATTTAGTAATCTTAAGCTGAGAATGGAACGATGTTATATACATAGGTACTAATGGTATAGATATTAATCAACTATTACTAATTGACGTGGTACCGGGACAATCGTACTACTAATACTTAACACTTGACGGCAATATATGCCAAAACACCCCCTGTTTTGTTTGTTTATTTGAGTTTATCAAGGTCTGCCCGCGCCCATTGGCTGCATTATGGCTTGACCTCGCCGTGACGCCATCACGACTTAAATTGTGTTTAAATGCCATAAGTGACATGAGATAGAAGTGACAGCAATTCGCAGTCAAATCCAGGCATTGGAAGACTTGAAGAAACAGAGTGAGATACAAGAAATCCGGGTGCGATACCCTAGCTCTTTGCGAAGAGACCTCTTGGTTCTTTAACGTGCTCGGTGTAAAGCACCGATACACGGGATACAACTTTCCTTGGTTGAACCAGTACTGAGTACACCACTTTCCCAAGCACTACCCTTTAAATGCCAAGCGCCAGGCAAGGGAGCTACTTGTACCAGCTTTTAACGTCTTTCGGTATGACGCGGCCTGGGATCGAACCCACGACCTCCCGCTCCGTAAGCGGACGCTTAACCACAAGGCCAAAACACCCCCAATACCGATCAAGTAGGCTTATACGAGTTTCTGCCGTTTTGATTGGTTACTCAACTCGCTAAATAAGGGATTAGAAGAATACACCATTTTCATTGGCTGTCAAAACTCGCCCTTTTGAAAATGCAGAAAATATTGTTAAAGGGCAGCCATTTTGTTTTGCGTTTAACCGACTGTTTCGAAAGGTGTGTGCCTTGTTGAAAACAAATTTGGAGTTACTAGCCTTTAAAATCAGACCATATTGTCGTAGCATACGTAATAGTTAATACCGCTGACCTCGGACAAATAATTGGGCCAATATGAAATCACCTATTTCATAACATTATATTAGATTTATAATCTAAATTGATGTTTCATGTACAATGTCAAGTATCTTTATTTGCCCTATTGTAATTGTATTAGATATTAAAACAAGTTTAAACAAAAACGAGTTATATGGAATGAAATATTATTGCGTGGTGGATATGAAACCTAAGCAGTTTTAAATAAAATTCGTCAACTAAATGTGTGTCGTAAAAAATATGTCTCGTTAAAGAAGTCCCACAATAACATCTTATTATTAATATTAAACAGCGATTTAAACAGATGTTTGACTATTACTTACAGATTCCTAAAATAAACACCTTATGCATCCTTCGTTTGAATGAACCAATTTCTTTATCATAAGAATAACCTTAGTTTTGCAGATAAGGCGTGCAAGTCTTTTTCTTTTAAAGCGACACTCTTATTAAAAATTAATACATACACATGTATAACAAACATAAATTTTAGGTGATACCCATTTAACAATTTACTAGATAATGCATTTATGGAAAATATAGATTACTGTCAACAAGATTTTAACCGTGTTTTTAATAGCTAAAATCGCAAAAATATTTCATAATTGGTGAGTGCCAAAATATCTACTGTGATCTACTATCGTCTCATAAGGTAGAAATACCATGCTTTCTGCACCTTTCTTTCAAATTAAACCTTCAAAAGAACATTTTTATTTTTTTTTACATTTATTCATCCTTTTTGGTATATTTAAACAATTGTATTAATTGTGATATATATTATAAGGGATTCAGAGTGCATACTTAAGCACCGTAAATCGAATTTAAGTGTCCACTTTTTGACATGACATGTTAAAAGAATAATGCGCCGGGATTACAAAATGGGATGTATTGTGTTTTGCGGTTTACAATAGACCAATTTATTAGACTGTACGGTAAATGTGAATTTGCAAGCAAGCCGCTCATGGTATCTTGAGATAATCTTGGCGAGGAGCAGATGGTAATAAATATTTATAGATACTAACGCAGACAATTGAATGTACGTGAAGTAAGCGGCCTAGCGGCCTAGCGGCGTGAAGTTAGCGGCCTAGCGGCGTGAAGTTAGCGGCCTGGAGGCCTAGCGGCGTGAAGTTGGCGGCCTAGCGGCCTAATTATTTTTTTTCTATTTCCAAGCAATTGTTAATGCGTTTTTTTTTAAACAATGACAAATCAAGGTCTTTTATTCATATAGTTACATAGCGGCCTTAAATTGTTATCCATTCAGAATATTTTTTTTACCTTTTATTCTAAAACAATTTTAAATTAACGGTTTTATGCACAAATTATCACTCTGAAGCGTTTTTCAACTTTTTTTCAAAAAAGTCGATCAAGCACTTCAGCGACCTAGCGGCATAGCGGCGTGAAATTAGCGGCCTAGCGGCCTAAAATTGTTTCCTATTTCAAACCATGTATACATGCATTTTCTTCTAAAACAATTACATTTTAACTGTTTTTATGCACAAATTAACACATTGAAGCGATTATCAACAGTTTTTTTTCCAAAAACGTCGATAAAGCAGTCAGCTAATTCAAAGCATTAAACATGCCTGTTCTTCTAAAACAATGATGTGTTTACTGTTTTTATGCACAAATTATCACTCTGAAGCGTTTTTCTTTTTTTTTCCCCAAAAAGTCGATCGAGCACTTCAGCGTCCTAGCGGCCTAGCGGCGTGAAGTTAGAGGCCTGGCGGCCTAGCGGCCTAAAATGGTTTCCTACCTCAAAGCATGTTTACATGCATTTTCTTCTTAAACAATGACATATTAACTGTTTAAATGCACAAATTAACACTTTGGAGCTATTAGTGATAATTTGTGCATAAAAACAGTAAATATATAATTGTTTTAGAAGATCAGGCATGTTTTGTGAACGTACACAAAATAAGCGTAGCCAGGTCCTGGTCAACACATAGCGGGGCAACGTCTTGTTAAGAACATGGTGGGGAATCAATTACTGTACAAGAAGTGTAATAACATCATGATGAGATCTCTGTAGTCGCAGCACTGTCGGCAACAAATTCACGGCGTTTGAGTCCCGTTTTTACCAAACTCCCACTTCGCTCCCTCTATGCTTCTTACGAAAACCTTACGCAGATCATACAACGACCTTCCAGTCTGCATCCCGCCCCATCATCTCTGTGACAAGATGCAAAAGGATTTTGTAATTACACGACGACCCCTTCATATTCTGACCACATTGGGAATAAGGCTTGTTATCATAAGGCAAGGGTTCTGGCCTCGATACCAAATCAATTTTCCAGAGAATGCTTCAGCTCAAATTCGCCAAGGCTACCACAGTTATTCCAGATCTTGTTATCAAGATTAGCCAGCGCTAGCAGCACCACAGAGAAGAACCCATTTTTATCATGGTACCAAGAGCCGCAATTCGGGGGGCATCTGATGGCCACGTGCTTGCCATCCAGATTAACAATATATGAATGAATAAATTTCGAAAACAATGGTTCTTATGAAGAATACCGAGTAAAGATGGAAAGAAATGTGCAGAAAACACGGTATATCAACCTTATGAGACATAGTAGATCACTGTTAATCTTTTAGTACTCACCAATCATTTAATATGTTTTGCGTTTCAAACCATTAAATACTAGGTTACAATCTTGTTATCAATAATTAATAGTTTCCATAAATGCATTATTTAGTAAGTAGTTAGAGTTTAGCACTCAAAATTCATGTTTGTTATACATGTGTGTGCATTGATTTGGAATAAGAGTGTCACCTGAACGGACCCTTGCTCGTTGAATAACATTGTACTTAAACATGGCAACTCGTGACATACCCATGATTATTAGAAGAAAATATTAGAAAGTTGAAGTACGGTTGTGTGATACAGTGATACAGCTGGTCTGTGTATTTACATTTCAGCCAAATTACACTGTATTATAAGGCATGGAGTTCAAACGCTCTTAAAATGGAAAAGCCTTGGACGCCAATTATCCGCGCCTATCTGCAGTCTAAAGGTCATTCTTCTGATAAAGAAATCGGTGCATACAAACGAAAGGATGCCTAGGTTGTTGGTCTTAGTAATATGTAAGTATTAATAAATCAAATGTTCAAATCGTCGTTTAATGTTTGTATAATAAAACAATAAGTTGATATTTTACTAATAAATACTATGCTATACCACACATTTATTTATTGAATTCGTGTATAAAACTGCGAAAACATTCGCATACGCGCCTGTGTAATAGCGTTTCGAAACGTGTCACCGGGTTTTGTTTAAACTTATCATAATAGATATAACTAGTATTCAAGAGCACACAAAAAAGAACGTGGAACTGTACTTGAAACATTGAATTTGTATAAGATATTTGTGTAATCAGGATGGTTCAATGCTAACTTAATGGTATAATATTTAACAAAATGATAAGTGGCATAGAAACGTGTTATTTCTTATCTCGTTTAAACTAATGTAACGTGTGCGGAGTGTACCGAGCGGCTGTACACTATTTTATCAAAGTTATGGCAGAACTCTTTAATAAATGACAAAAGATGAAACTATATAATAATTTTCCTCAAGGTTACTTAACCCTTTGATTGTATGCAAATGATTGTGATTTAGCTCCAAATAAATAATCACAAAATAATTATAGAAGAAGCTTTGTATAAGTAATTTTCCTTTTGGCAAAATGCCTATGATCAACTTATTAAAATGACTTTCAAACTCTTTAAATCTGCTGTAACAGTGATCTCTGTGAATTAACAGAAAGCTGGGCTTTGATGCATAACACACAGAGATGTATTGTTCAAAACTAAAATACTACTCAGTTATGAAATACCAGATTGCCGAGCTTTCTTTGTATATAATACATAAAATACTATCTGTTTCTTTCTTTGCGTCTGCAATCTATAAATACGCTCTAACTACATCCAACAGGAAAGCAGAGCTTTCTCTGAAAGATTGTTGAAGTTTCATCTTACTATGTCTCACAGGATAGCTGAGCTTTCCAGCAAGAGCATAGAAGTGCAGGCATTAAATTAACTATCGTATCTTTCAACAACAACCCGGTCCACTCGTCAGCTATTAACTTCACAATACGTCAAAGCTGAGCTTTTCGGTAAAGATAGTTAATATTTAAAAAAAGCAACTACAAAGTTTAAGTTGATTAATACCAATTATTTCTTGATGACAACTGTATGCTAACAGCATCTGGAATGACGATATTATGAAAAACTCGGCCGCGAAAAGCGCTCAAGCAAAGCAATGCTTTCATTGGTTGTTTTAACTGCGCGTCGATTAGTTGAAAACCAAGCACTTTGATTAGTTGCAATCAGCATTCTGATTGGACAAAATTATTCTTATCTAAATGACTATCAAAATAAATAGAGAAACAACTTATAAGGTTACAGTCAACTATTTTATACGGCTGTGGAAAAATTCGTCACAATAATAACGAATCTTCGTAGTTCGTAAATACAACTTAGTAACTCGTTTAAATGACTTACAAATCTTGAACGACTTACATTTCTTGTTAAAAAGACTTAGTTAATCGTTAGAACGAATAACGTATTTCAAACGACTTACTTATCTCGATTAAACTACTTGGTAACTCGTTCAAACGACTTAGCTACTCGTTAAAACGACTTACATATCTCGTTAATACAGACTTAGTTGCTCGTTTAAACGACTAAATAATCGTTAAAACAACTTACTCTCTCGTTCAAACAACTTACTCTCTCGTTTAAACAACTTACTCTCTCGTTCAAACAACTTACTCTCTCGTTCAAACAACTTACTCTCTCGTTATTACTCTCTCGTTAAAACAACTTACTCTCTCGTTTAAACAACTTACTCTCTCGTTCAAACAACTTACTCTCTCGTTCAAACAACTTACTCCCTCGTTATTACTCTCTCGTTAAAACAACTTAATATGTCGTAAAAATGCCTTAATATGTCGTAAAAATGACTTAATACGTCGTAAAAATGACTTAATATGTCGTAAAAATGACTTACGTATGTCATACAGCGAGTTAGGTATGTCGTTAAAACGAAATATGGGTCAATCAGAATCGCATAGTAGTATAACACGAAAGCTCGACATTTTAAACATGGCTTGAGGTAAGCGCCGTTCTTCGGTTATTCGCGATTCTAGTAGGCTTATAATGTCAATCATGCGGTACATAAGTCGTTAAAACGAGATACTACATCGTTTAAACGAGATGCATACATTATTTAACGAGTTACTAAGTAATGGTTAAAGGTAGTTAGTAGGTACATACTTAACAAGCATTAAATCAACTTCCCTTTAAAGGATAACTCAGTTAATATTTTGAGTAAACTTACTCCGTACATCATATCCTCACTTAACCGGAATCCTCACTAAACCGGAAATTTTGCCCTGTCCGGACCTTGTCCGGTTTAGTGAGTTTCCACTGTACCTACAAAATAATGGTTTGATGTCTTTTTAACGACATAAAAAATGACACGCACGTCACTTCTATATCACCGTAAAAAGCAACATCTGCGTTTAATTCGAGAGCATTTTTGACAATTATCCCGATGAAACAAGGATTATATGAAAATTACAAGAAAATTACAAGAAATTCCAGCTCCAGACATATTTATTCTGACGTCATTCATGTTAATGGCTCCTACCTTACATTATGTCTGATTCTCAGAAAGTAAAAATAGACTTGATTACTGATTTTTCAATATAATACTTAAACTATATAAGACAAGTATTTTAGAGTTATACTATTGAATTGGTGTGAAATAAACCCAATTTCTATACACATTCCAATGTTATGCCGTGAGTGCATTCTTAGCAATTTATTGCTAAATCTAAATTTTCGTAAACAAAATACATAGGGAGAAATGCCCGTGGGAAAGTATGTGGAAAGGTGAAGGTTTGCTTAAAGACGCATCCTCACAGATTGACCGTTTTGACAACTTTGTTTTGTCTTCGAATGAGCCACTTTTTTGCGTAAATGTCTTACAACCAATGAAAGAAGACTGTTGACAAAAGATCAGATCGGAGTTGTTCATATTTACGTTCGAAATCTAATGATTTATGGCCAAATGAGTTACTAACGCTTTAAGAAAAAATTGGCAGTTTTCCAATCAATTGAAATCTATTTAATTGTGAGTTATCTGAATTGACCAAATTGAAGGCACTGGTACCCAAATCAGTTGATTCTGAAAAAAAAGAACTAAAAATGGTAAAAATTGTCAATCTGTGAGTGTACAGCTTTAAGTTATTTACAAATATTACGTTTATATATATACTTTTATATTTAGGCTTCTCCAACCTGCTTTATCCGCTGAGTGGATATTTATTTGGTATGTCTTTGGCTTTAGTTAGATTTTCTTTAACTTCAACCATACAGCTCTTTTTCTTATTAACAGTTTTATCACTGTTTTATAGTAAGATTGTTTAATGTATACAAAAAAACTATCTCAGCTATATCCTGGTATTCATTAGGTCACAAACATTAGTTTAACATCAATGCAATCACAGGTTTAAATGTTTAGTTATGTTTGAAATTAAGTGATAAAATGTAAATTTATTTATTCCTTTCTTGTTTATAGTTGGTGGCGATTGTGCTAGGTTTACCACATATCAGGGTAAGTACATTCATAACAATCAATCCCACAAAGCCTGCAAAATAAGTTATTTTTTGTCAAGAACAAACAATTTCTTTGAATATGGTTCAAGAACATTTATAGTTCTAACACTGAACTGTGCAAGAGTGAGATTCATGACAAGTTTTTTTGTTAGTAGCTAATTACTGGTTATCAATTGTTGCCTTATAAATAAAAGCGGTTTATTTTAATGTGAATTAAAACATGTTTTATATAATGTGTAATCTGAGTTTGTATCCTGATCAGGATCTGCATTTACCAAATAATTTATTCGACTGAATAGATATGTATTTATGTCACGCTTTCAAAATAAATGACGCAACGCCATTGGACCAGGACTGGTCACGCGGTGACCCATATTTTTCAATATTGTGTCACCAAATTTATATCGTATCAAAATGGCGTCTTTTTTCCGATTCCGATGAATGTTCCGATGTATTAATGAAACATTTAAACATGTAAACAGGTTGTCGACGTGATATATAAGTTACGGGGTTATTAGGTGACCCGATACAGGATATACGGGGCGCAGGAAACCATATGGTCACCTAATAACCCCGTAACTTATAATATAGACTTTGCTGTTCACTTGTCCTAGATGATGTCATTGTGTGGATAAGTGCCAGACATGAACACTTTGTCTCGAACCTTGAAAGAAGTAATTGACAAACAAACAGACATTAAAGATGCCCTCTTACTCCCACATAAGATTTACCACAATTAATAATATTGTTTTATTACTTCAAAGAGGATGAATAAATGTCGAAAACAATGGTTCTTATAAAGGATACCTATTTTAATTTGAAATGAATGGTCATAAAACACACACTATTTCTACCATTTGAGATCATAATAGATCACAGTAAATCTTTTAGCAATCACCAATCATTTAATATTTTTGCGTTTTCAGTTATTAAATACACGGTTACAATCTTGTTATCAGTAATTAACAGTTTCCACAAATGCCTTATTAAGTAAGTAGTTAAAGGTTTATCAGTGAAAATATATGTTTGTTATACATGTGTATGCATTGATATTGAATAAGAATGTCACTTTAACAAGTTTATTTATTAATGTCATTAATTTTATGTAAATAAATGCATACTTCCTATGGACACCTTTTTGCCCAGAAGTGCAGGCTTTTTGTAAATAACTCAAGAAAAACTGAAAAATTGCGCGTGAATTCTCACAGAACGAAATGTGATCTAATGTCTCAGTGCAATACAATATATACACGCAACTTATTCTGACATGGCCGGTTGCCGACCCAGTAGCTAGTTCAATGGAGGGGTACCGATTTTTGAGTGTAGGTGTCTCATACGCCCAACAGGCTGGCCCTTAAATAAGAGAAGTGACACTATACTAAAACTTTATCTTTACTCTTATTTCAAACATGCTACTGTTTAGAGCAATTTCACGTCCGATTAATTATACTCTGTCATATCCAATAAACTGACAGTTCACAGTACCAATGACTCGCAAAAACTGTATTCATCTAAAAAAATAAATATTTATGAGTGACAACAAAGTGTATTGTTAATGTCCATTTTCCTATTCATTTAAAAAAGTAGCTCTTTCTATACGAGAACTTTGAAAGTGGTAAATCGGTTGTTTCCGAAGGCCTATTACCTCCTCTAGTTATAAATTCATTTATTTTTGCTATTTCTAGGAAGAGTTTATGAATGAAACATTATTGAATATTATGTTGTTGTTTATGTTGTTGTTGTTTGTTTTTTTTTTGTGTTTTTTTTTTTGTTTTTTTTTTTTTTTTTGGGGGGGGGGGGCGGTTTGGCGCTTTTAGAGTGATGACGTGTTTTCATTTTGTTTGTTTTTCATTTATAGATTTTCTTTTTCCTTGTTTCAGACCTCGTTCAGTTAGAACACGTCGATGATTGCACGAACATTGACGATGGTAAGCATGTTATCACCCAAATAATCCTGTAGTCCGTATTCCTGAATGCTACCTTTTTATCTCCCTTCGAGTAATCTGTGGTAGGTGTAAGAATCCGCACAGTACGTGGTCCACACTATGGTATTTATATTATTGCATTTCTGGATCATTGAATACACCCTAATGGCTCTTGGAAATAGGAAACAACTTAAGCCGGAGCTATAGGGCGTTGGCCGGTCTTGTCAGTGTTTTTTATGCATTATTAAGAGATTACAATAGTTTTTTCCGATAGTTTATGGAGATTCATTAGTCAAATCAAACAGTGAAAATATCAGGGGGGTTTTCTCTGTTTTGCAAATTATGTTCAAATTCAACGTAAGCGAAAACAGCGCTTTCTGAAAAAAACTACAATCAATCGTATTTTATATTGTTTTAGGAATGTACTAGTTAGAGACAATACTTATTCCAGTTTCAGATCTTAATCATTTTTAGCCCTTGAACACCAAATGTAAATATCTAAATCGAGGCTACGCAATTCTTGAAATATAGCTTTTGTACTAACAGTGTTGAAAATATTGCGATCTTACTATGAAACAGACAATTTTCTTTGACGCATGCTTTCTTTATCAAATAGTCGGTCAGGGATACATATATACTTGTGATGATCATAAAGTTATATTCACTTGAATGTGTTGATTATCAGTTACATACGCTTGTGATGATTATTAGTTACATATTCATGTGATGTTTATCAGTTACATACACTTGTGATGATTATTAGTTACATATTCATGTGATGTTTATCAGTTACATACACTTGTGATGATTATTAGTTACATATTCATGTGATGTTTATCAGTTAAATATATGTGTGATGATTATCAGTTAAATACGCTTGTGATGATTATTAGTTACATATTCATGTGATGTTTATCAGTTAAATATATGTGTGATGATTATCAGTTACATACATTTGAGATGATTTTCAGTTCCATATACTTCTGATGAGTTTCATTTACTAGAGATGAATATCAGTTCCATAAACTTGTGATGATAATCAGTAACATATACCTGTCATGAATATCAGATATCAGATCCATATACTAGTCATGAATATCAGTTACATACACTTGTGATGATTATCAGTTACATACACTTGTGATGATTATCAGTTACATACACTTGTGATGATAATCAGTAACATACACTTGTGATGATAATCAGTTACATACACTTGTGATGATAATCAGTTACATACACTTGCAATGATTATCAGTTACATACACTTGTGATGATTATCAGTTACATACACTTGCAATGATTATCAGTTACATACACTTGTGATGATAATCAGTTACATACACATGTGATGATAATCAGTTACATACACTTGTGATGATAATCAGTAACATACACTTGTGATGATAATCAGTTACATACACTTGTGATGATAATTAGTTACATACACTTGTGATGATAATCAGAAACATACACTTGTGATGATAATCAGTTACATACACATGTGATGATAATCAGTTAAATACACTTGTGATGATTATCAGTTACATACACTTGTGATGATTATCAGTTAAATACACTTGTGATGATTATCAGTTACATACACTTGTGATGATTATCAGTTCCATACACTTGTGATAATTATCAGTTACATATATACTTGCAATGATTATCAGTTACATACACTTGTGATGATTATCAGTTACATACACTTGTGATGATTATTAGTTACATATTCATGTGATGTTTATCAGTTACATACACTTGTGATGATTATTAGTTACATATTCATGTGATGTTTATCAGTTACATACACTTGTGATGATTATTAGTTACATATTCATGTGATGTTTATCAGTTAAATATATGTGTGATGATTATCAGTTAAATACGCTTGTGAAGATTATCTGTTACATATTCATGTGATGTTTATCAGTTAAATATATGTGTGATGATTATCAGTTACATATATTTGAGATGATTTTCAGTTCCATATACTTCTGATGAGTTTCATTTACTAGAGATGAATATCAGTTCCATAAACTTGTGATGATAATCAGTAACATATACCTGTCATGAATATCAGATATCAGATCCATATACTTGTCATGAATATCAGTTACATACACTTGTGATGATTATCAGTTACATACACTTGTGATGATTATCAGTTACATACACTTGTGATGATAATCAGTAACATACATTTGTGATGATAATCAGTTACATACACTTGTGATGATAATCAGTTACAAACACTTGCAATGATTATCAGTTACATACACTTGTGATGATTATCAGTTACATACACTTGCAATGATTATCAGTTACATACACTTGTGATGATTATCAGTTACATACACTTGCAATGATTATCAGTTACATACACTTGTGATGATAATCAGTTACATACACATGTGATGATAATCAGTTACATACACTTGTGATGATAATCAGTAACATACACTTGTGATGATAATCAGTTACATACACTTGTGATGATAATTAGTTACATACACTTGTGATGATAATCAGAAACATACACTTGTGATGATAATCAGTTACATACACATGTGATGATAATCAGTTTAATACACTTGTGATGATTATCAGTTACATACACTTGTGATGATTATCAGTTAAATACACTTGTGATGATTATCAGTTACATACACTTGTGATGATTATCAGTTCCATACACTTGTGATAATTATCAGTTACATATAAACTTGCAATGATTATCAGTTACATACACTTGTGATGATTATCAGTTACATACACTTGTGATGATTATCAGTAACATTAACTTGTGATGATTATCAGTTGCATACACTTGTGATGATTATCAGTTACATACACTTGTGATGATTATCAGTTACATACACTTGCGATGATTATCAGTTACATACACTTGTGATGATTATCAGTTACATATACTTGTGATGATTATCAGTTCCATACACTTGTGATGATTATTAGTAACATACACTTGTGATGATAATCAGTAATATACACTTGTGATGATTATCAGTTACATATACTGGTGATGATTATCAGTTCCATACACTTGTGATGATTATCAGTTCCATACACTTGTGATGATTATCAGTTACATATACTTGTGATGATAATCAGTTATATAAACTTGTGATGATTATCTGTTACAGATACTGGTGATGATTATCAGTTCCATACACTTGTGATGATTATCAGTTTCATACACATGTGATGATTATCAGTTACATACACTTGTGATGATTATCAGTGACATAAACTTGTGATTTTTTTTCAGTTATATACATTTGTGATGATAATCAGTTCCATACACTTGTGATGATTATCAGTTACATACACTTGTGATGATTATCAGTTACATACACTTGTGATGATAATCAGTTACATACACTTGTGATGATAATCAGTTACATACACTTGTGATGATAATCAGTTACATACACTTGTGATGATAATCAGTTACATACACTTGTGATGATAATCAGTTAAATACACTTGTGATGATTATCAGTGACATAAACTTGTGATTTTTTTTCAGTTATATACATTTGTGATGATAATCAGTTACATACACTTGTGATGATTATCAGTTACATACACTTGTGATGATTATCAGTTACATACACTTGTGATGATAATCAGTTACATACACTTGTGATGATTATCAGTTACATACACTTGTGATGATAATCAGTTACATACACTTGTGATGATAATCAGTTACATACACTTGTGATGATAATCAGTTACATACACTTGTGATGATTATCAGTTACATACATTTGTGATGATTATCAGTAACATACACTTGTGATGATTATCAGTTACATACACTTGTGATGATAATCAGTTACATACACTTGTGATGATTATCAGTTACATACACTTGTTATGATTATCAGTTACATACACTTGTGATGATAATCAGTTACATACACTTGTGATGATAATCAGTTACATACACTTGTGATGATAATCAGTTACATACACTTGCAATGATTATCAGTTACATACACTTGTGATGATTATCAGTTACATACACTTGCAATGATTATCAGTTACATACACTTGCAATGATTATCAGTTACATACACTTGTGATGATTATCAGTTACATACACTTGTGATGATAATCAGTTACATACACATGTGATGATAATCAGTTACATACACTTGTGATGATTATCAGTAACATACACTTGTGATGATAATCAGTTACATACACTTGTGATGATAATCAGTTACATACACTTGTGATGATAATCAGTTACATACACTTGTGATGATTATCAGTTACATACACTTGTGATGATTATCAGTTACATACACTTGTGATGATAATCAGTTACATACACTTGTGATGATAATCAGTTACATACACTTGTGATGATAATCAGTTACATACACTTGTGATGATTATCAGTTACATACACTTGTGATGATTATCAGTTACATACACTTGTGATGATAATCAGTTACATACACTTGCAATGATTATCAGTAACATACACTTGTGATGATAATCAGTTACATACACTTGTGATGATAATCAGTTACATACACTTGTGATGATTATCAGTAACATACACTTGTGATGATTATCAGTAACATATACTTGCAATGATTATCAGTAACATACACTTGTGATGATTATCAGTTACATACACTTGTGATGATTATCAGTAACATATCTTGTGATGATTATCAGTAACATACACTTGTGATGATAATCAGTAACATACACTTGTGATGATAATCAGTAACATACACTTGTGATGATAATCAGTTACATACACTTGTGATGATAATCAGTAACATACACTTGTGATGATAATCAGTTACATACACTTGTGATGATAATCAGCTACATACACTTGTGATGATAATCAGTAACATACACTTGTGATGATAATCAGTTACATACACTTGTGATGATAATCAGTTACATACACTTGTGATGATAATCAGTTACATACACTTGTGATGATAATCAGTAACATACACTTGTGATGATAATCAGTAACATACACTTGTGATGACAATCAGTAACATACACTTTTGATGATAATCAGTTACATACACTTGTGATGATAATCAGTTACATACACATGTGATGGTAATCCAATGCGCATTAAATTTTTGTAAACTGTGTGACGCTAATTTTCTGCACTGTGTAAATAGTGCTTACATTTAGATAACACTTTAAAGCATTTGAAATCAGTATTAGAATTAACGATCGCATACAATTGGCGTTAGAAAACCTTCAACTGCATCATCATCGTCGCCATCATGATTTTGAAATGCCTCATTGTATGTTCAATCGTCATTTCAGCATTCAAATGGGTACATCGATTGAACGACCTGCATCCAGACTGTATAAAACGTGCACTGACGCAACTGAGTGGTAAGGAGTATTTTCAAACGGAGCTCAAGATACATAGACAGAGAATATGTGAAAAGCACAAACAATCAAAATCAACAATACTGGGTCTATCCTCCACATTTTACCTAACTTTTGAAGTTTGTGATAAAAAAAATATATAATATAAACAATAGCCTAAAGACAATTTATTATAGAACAGAGGTAGAGGCTAGTGATGTCTCGATGTGTGAATATAATCGGATATTTGTTTGTTCTATTTTGTCGATGAGCGTACAACATCGGCGATAATCGATAATGATCATCAATAATCGATTTTCATTGAGTTTTGAAAATTTGCTTAAAGGCCGTAAATGCACTTGTATGATATCATTTGTTAAGGCAGGTGTACCAATGCGTGCAATATGTTGGGCAATTTGGGACAGAAGAGACATAGAAGTTGTTGAAATGCATATAAATAATATTTTTATAATAATAATGCTTTTGGAAACACACTTCTCGAATCGATATTTGATCATGGTTGTCCATTTTGATTGGATTATAGATTGTTACGTTTGCCGATTATCTAACACTGGTACAGGGCTCTTATAAGAAAGCATTTCCTAAGCAAAAGAACGGAGCCAATTTAAAACATCATTTTAATCAATTTTTCGATGTTGTTTGTTTGATGTTTTATGTTTTGTTTTGATACTTTGTTCTAGCGGGTCGTTTCAACAAAGAATTTTAATCGTACTTTCAATAAAATTCAACTTGTATAAATGTCACAAATGACAACAAATCGAGTTTTTTACGTCCGCAACTTGATGTTCATTGCTGAATAAAATTGAATTCACTCAATTATGTAGCAAAATAACTACACTATGGCACTGAGATCATATCAATTTACGACTAAACTTGACTTAAGCCGTTATTGAAATGGCCCCAAGAGTTTTGTTTCCATTTTGTTTTCATTTTTAAAGCTGCACTCTCACATATTTATCGTTTTTAAAACTTTTTTTATTGTTTGTCTTGGAAAGAGCAAATCTTTGCGTAAATATCTGCAAATCATCTGCAAATCATTAATAAAATACGGCTGACAAAAGATCAGATCGCAGATTTGCATATTTCCGTCCGAAAAGCAATGCTTTATGGCTTAACCGTTAACGGTTTACAAAAATGCATATAACATTAATTTTTCAACTTAAATATAAAAATCTGCGATCTAATTTTTGTCAGCCGTCTTATATCACTGGTTTCCATGGATTTTCGCAAAAATTTGCTCGTTCCAAGACAAAAAAGTTGTCAAAACATTCAATCTGTGAGAGTGCAGCTTTAATAAGTTAATGTTTCTTTTGATCTTAGACAGGTTCAGCAGTCATGCGACAATGCCGGAAAATTGTGCTTGCAGTGGACAGAACCACCTTATCCCCTATCAAACCAATATGCAAGACGGTACGTAACATAAAATGCTGTAGCGTGTCTCTTTCTCGAGTTAATACATGATAAATTTTAAAACGATTGCGAAGACAGTTATGATAACTTATACTTAGTCCCTCTCGTTGGCACGATGTTACGTGAGAGTGAAGTATTAGTGTTGAGGGGAAAACGTAGTACATAAAACTATTATACTTTATTATTTCTTTGCGATATGTTGATAACAGTATGACAACACCTTTAAGGCTAACTTTTTCAGGGTTAAGGGTTAAAAAAATGTCATCGACTCTGAACTTAATTTTGCTAGTATTGATAAATTCACGACCAGGTTATTTTTTTTTTGAAATCAAAACAAAAATCATCATTTAAATGCAAAAATCTACAGAAAATTCACGGTGCGTTTCGCTTAATGTTACGAAGAAAGTTTCTGTATTTCGAGAAAGACTGACATTAAAAATCAATTAAAATATTTATGCATTTTACGATACGATGTCTAGCGTTTTTTTTTTTTTTTTTATTTTAAGAGTCGGTCTGCTTTTGCTTTGAACAAGATTAAAGTAATTAACGGCTGCTTGGCTTGCAATAAAGTCGATAAAGGCATTTTAAGGGAGATATTAACTTAGTGATGAAATAGCATATTAGATAAATAGCAAATGTGTCTGTTTGTTATGCAATATGTAGGCATGCAAATCTTTATTTGGTCCAATTCTATTTCATTCAGATGATTGGTTATTTTATAACGAAAGGCTTTACATTTTCTAAACATGATGTCAATTTGTAATTACTTCGTTTATAATTTAACTCGAAATGATGCGAAATATTTGTTTGTCCTTTGCAAGGACAAAGTGCCAGAATTTAAGCATACAAATTAAATATTACGGTGTCCACATGTTTCCTGTCTCATTTATAATTACTTTATATGATGTGTGCGTTCTTGATTTATGCAAATTGAATTCAAAATCATGGCGTCAACAGTTACGTCCGCTTATGTTATACTGATGTTTTGATTATCGAGATATATTGTCAAACATCAATGAACTTCCAAAACCATTTTCCTAGATTAAGATTTGTTAAATTTGCGTTCACTGCTAGATATGTTTTCGCAAAATCAAGAGAATATTATAGTAAGAACGGCATAACACTAAGTGGCGTCATGTTAGCAACAAAACATATTTTTCGAAGAGTTTACAATAAAAGTGAGTCAATATCCTTTATATCATTCACTGCCCACGTACAACTTACGAATTAAAGTTCATGGTCCTGTGTCAAATATTTCCTGAGTTTTCAGCCAATAAAGTTTTCTAATTGCTTTAACTTATAATACTTGACCTACTTCTTCTTGGTTCTATTTTTACTGGTAATGTTTAACCTACCAATGTTGTGTCATGATCCTAAATCAAACAGCTCGCTAGTCCCTTTTAGCAGTAGCATTGACATTTGTTATTATGTCCCAAAAGACTAAAAGGTTATTTGTTTTAAGTGGCTTTTCGTGGTTCAAGCCAAAAACGTTTTAGAGTTACTGTGATTTTAAAGCTTGGTCGAACGACCGAAAGGCGTTCTATGTTTTTATTTACTTTATAAAAACTCTTTACGTATTAACCTTAAATACGTTTCAAATGCGAAATAAATAACAAGAACTTCAAATATCACCGACACATGTAACTTAGTTTTGGAGAAGGAATAACATGAATTAAACGGCTACCACTTCATTTCAACTTGGCGTTTCAGGGACAGCTGACGTGAACAGGCATTGTTTACATACAGACAGTTACTACAAAGGTAGTTTTTTTTAATAAAGATGATAAAAAAGCGTTTGAGTATTCCGTCTGATGGCTGTAATATCAAAGTTACCTCCGTTATATAGTTTCCATGGACACTCTCTCTTATTCTTTAAATATTAACAATGCTACAATAAGATTTAGTTATTTCTTAAAAATAATTTGTTTCAACCTTCAGCTATTATCGATAAAATACAAAGATAGAATTGCAGCTGAATTCAGAAACTATCATACTATCCAGGTATCTACGACCAGTTTTACCCAGACCACGGGAACAACGCCCCGTCATGTAGAACACATCACTCACGTAAGTACTTTGTTATTATCTCAATTATATTCAAATCTTTATCCTCATATGCACCTTCATTCTTATGCTTAGACTGTAGGCTTAAGTAACGCAAATCGATATCAGGTATCGTAAGATCTACTTTTTGACATGAGTTGTTAATAAATTAATGCGCCTGTGTTATAAAACGTGACGTATTGATAGAAAAAGTAGGGATAAAAAAAAAACATTCTAAAAACGTTCATATGATTACAAAGTTAATGTGTATTTGAAAGCAAGCAAAAGAATCTCGGATAAATCTTGGTGAGGGAATAGATAATTAAACTAAAATATATCGGGTTTCATTCCATTAACTCTACGCTTGCAATTAACTTCATATAATAGGTTTATTAGTCACTGTTAAGAAACTAGCTAATTGTATTAAATTTTCATCAATTTACATTAATAGTCTTGATTATGACGGGCACTTATCGCTGACAGTTTGGGACACTTAAAACAAATGGATGCGATATTTTATTGCCTGTAAAAAGAATTGTAATATGAGTAAAAACACGCTTGTTGTACTTACAGTCTTTTAAGGCTTTCAGAGATTTCTTTAGGCTCGCTCCACAGAGGGAGCCTTTTTTAGTAATTGGTTTATGAGATCGTACTGGAAACGGAAATGATTGATTTTAGCCTTTCGATTGTAAGTGTATGCACAGAAAAGTGTTGTTGAAAATTTAGAATTAGAGAATGATACTATTTTGGCCACTGTTATAGTGATTTCGATTTATCTTTTGTGAAAATGTTTTTCTTTAACCTAATTGGCAAAAAGTGTAACAAAATAATGTAATTTGTCGATTTCGAGGCGTATAAACAAAGGCCCGGAGGTCAATAACTCCTTTCATTTTTTGAGCATGCGCAAAGCAACTCTACGCATGCGCATTGCGAGACGTCGAAATAAGTTTGCGCGTTTGATTGTAAACAAGAGCACGTTTCAATGACGCATTTCTCAGCAGCTATTTTACATTCTGATTGAAGAAGCTGAAACAAAGGCGGGTATGTTATTATTGCTTTCTTTAACGGATTGAGCTATTGCGTTGTTTCGTCGTATTGTTGTAAACTGACGGCATGTGAGTACTGAACGTTCACCAGGTCTGACAAGTGGGTTTCCTCCTGGCTCTCCATTTTCCCCCTCAATTGCAGCTGCTGATCAACGGTCATGTCATTCTAACCGACAACAAGCGCAATCGTCTGAATGGAATAAATAGACACTAGTTTGTCAGCAAACTTTGACTTTGAAAACAGTTTATTTCCGAATTAAGGGCCGGCAGCGACGCAAAAGTGGGTGGGGAAGGTCAAAAACTAAAATGTTTAAAAAATACATGTTTTATTTAGCTTTGAAAACGATCTACTTTGGGACTAAACATTTATTCTGGGCAACATGTTTTGGGTTAGTTAGGAGTTAAACAGATTTTACAAAAAAAAGATTTTAACAGATTTTGGATAAAAAGCATTCACATTATTAAGGAAAAGTCTGACGACATAAGTACTTCGTCCCAGACTTCCTATTTAACAATGACTTGAGAGATCTTGATGATAACATCTCAAATTAAAAAGTTCTTAAGAAACATAATGAAATTTCGTGGATGAAATTCATTTCTGGGTTACAAAAATGCATATATCTTTTTTAAAATAGCTGCAATCAACACACAGCCACAAGACATTGTTGATTGGGCATGTCCGATAAATTTGAATCAAAAACATATTCTTTTTGTATTAAGACATTTCAGGGAAAACGTAAATGCTTTTTGATTGAAAATCTGATAAAATATGCATACGTAAAAATTGCTCAACTCCTAATTACAGCTTTTCATGTTGCATCGGACGTATGAGTCATGCGAATTAAATATTGAACCTCAAAACTAAATAGAAGTTGATTTTTTAAAACATTTAAAATTTTGGTCCCTCATTCGACTTCTGCATCGCTGCTGGCCCTTAAACATCATCTAAGTTCCTGGTCAGCAAAGTTCAAAAAAAGGCGGATCAGCAGTAAGGACTCGAATAAGAAATACATGTTTCTAATTACACTATGTCACGTTTCACAAACGATCAAATGTATCCATCAATTGTAAGATATATGCATTAAACAGACATTCCATTTCCGAATTAAACATCACCTAAATTCCTGATCAGCAAAGTTCGAAAAAGGCTGGCCAGCAGTAAGGACTCAAATCATTAGTATTCAATTTGTAGTGTTATCATTCTATAATATTTATAGCAAATAAGATCAAATCATACATTCAAAAGAATGCTGTTCATTCAATAATTTGATTGTTTTGAGTATAGTTGTATTCTCATCATTCAGTGTGTGAATACTGCTTTCAATAAACACTAATTGCTAAATTAGAATGAGGTGTCACTGTTAACAGAACTTTAAAGCATTACGCACACTTTTAATTAAAGACATATGAAAACAGAAGGGAAGAATTATTTTATGAACATCATGTATTACTCACATTATATTTTGTTTCTGCTCTTAGAAGTTAATCATTATTGAATCAATGTTCATTCTCGTCAAAAGTACATGTTGTTAAACATGTGATTGTCTATTTCCTTTGAAATTTGGTATTCCTAAAGAGTAGTACATTCCTCTTCCACAGTTCCTTGCAAAAGACCACATCACTGTAGATGTGTCTGGCATACTATCCAGTACAGATCCAGACTTCTTATCTGATGTGGACAGCACTGAATATTTCCAGGTGATGGCAGTCCAGTCTATTTAGAGCTACCAGTGCTGCGATAGACCAGGTACTTCATAAATAAATAAAGGGTGTTCTTTATAACACTCAAAGATAATTACATGTACTCTAACATATCATATATATTCAAGTTTACATATGCATTTATTACACATAGGTTATATTTTGCACTCGTTTCCTTTTTGCCATTGTTGCATCTTTTCTTTTTTTATTAATACTGTTTATGGCAATTGATTCACGATAAGTCATCAATGTAAGAAATTGTTGATAAACAACAACTTGTGTAATTTCACAATGCCTGTATAAAATAACAAATCTACACTTCCTTAGTCTCTGAAGTTTTACCTGTTATCAATTTCAGCCTGCAGAAGCAAGAAATTCGCAGATGGCAAATGTCCATCCTGCAACAAGATGCCAGACACTGAACAACATAATGGTTCTGCCATGGTAATCCTGAAGAAAAAAAGACCGCTTTTCACAGGTGCGTTTCTTCATGGATAACCTGAAGAAACTGTTCAAGGTGGATGACATTACAGATTCCAATAAGCTTTTACAACAATTGAAAACGCAAGTACCTGTTACTGCCAGAGGTCGCTTTACCAACACAGGTGTGGAAATCCTCTCTGTAAAACGCCGAATTGATGCATATCTTTTTTGCTACTGCAATTTGTTTTTGATATAGTGAAGAATTTTTTGAGTTTAAAATTTGATACCATCCCTATGCCTCAATAACTTCACTCGTCAATTTGAAATAAGAAATATCAAACATTTTCAAACCTTATTCTTATTTGAAAAAATATATTTTTTACATTTACTGATCATTCTCACAGATTACATAATTTGCTATCTGATATCTTTTGTATCACTTGCATCTGTGTGCTATTTGGCAACTGTACTATTTACATTTCTGCTTGCCATATTATTAAGATATTGAACATTTATCTGTCATCACTTGCATTGCCTTTGCATTCACACTTTTTGTCAAGTTCAAAGTTTATTGGCAAGGTCGGCATACAAATGCCTATGACCATTAAACACATAGTCATGGTGATAATATAAACAAATAGAAACACACAGAGATTAAGCAGCACAGTAGAGAGCATAATACGAAAAAGACACAAAAACATAAAGCAAAAAAACCCAAACAAACATAATAATAAGCCAGTTGATTTATACTTATTTTTCAGTAAATTTTAGAAACAGTTAAGGTTTCAGGGTAGATTTTCTTAATTCCATTGCAAATTTAATAAATCTTACAGTATTTATTAATTTACAAGTTGATTTATTTAGTAATACAGATTTTAACATATTTATCGAAGGCCAGGAGGTGTTGCCTAGTAAGTTTGTCTCAATCTTTTGTATAGTGTACAACATAACATGAAATGATACTCGTCTTCTATCATATTTGAAGAACAACATTTACATTTTCTGTCAGCTCTGGCAGTACCAAAATATCTACCTGTTTCAATTTCAAGAGTATGTGCTGATAATCTAAAACACGTCATATATTTTCTTAGTTTATCATTTTTAATTTGTACAAGATAATTTTCAAAAGAAAAGTTTTCTTTAAGTTTACAATACAATGCAATTTTTGGCATACTATTTATAGAAGCATTCCATTCTTGAATAAACTGGTCACGAATTCTACATTTAAGTAAAGGAAGATAATTTATATTTACATCGAAGTTTTGTCTTACATCCATAAAGCCAAGATGATCAATAATATAATTTATTCTCTTTGCCCAAGAAGACTTATTTATTTTAGCATTCAAATCATTAATACCATATGTATTGGTGAATTTACATTTTTCATTACTTTTAACCAAAATTTAACAGATCGTTCCTTGCATAAAATGTCAATCTCTGCATGTACACATTCTTAATATGCAACGTAAAAATGGACATAATCCATGTGAACATCTGTCTTTTCTTCGTTCCTGTTATTGCTTAAAACAATGTCAAATACTTAAAAGAGCATATAACTTATTATCACAATTATTAACATTTCAGTTTTTTCAGCTCATATTTGTTACTTTAAATAAAAAAATCACTTGCTATTTATCATTCCTGACAGAACATTTATTATGTGAACTACATCATTTAAAAGTTTCTTCCATTATGAAACAACATAAGTATTAGTATTAAATTTGCACTTTTGATTTTTGTTTTAAAATACCTGCTTTAACAGTTGCAATTCACTCCTTACGGCTATTGACATTGCAACTTTCTCACACCATAGTATTGGAACTTAAGATTGTTGCTAACAAATACTTCCCACAGGTGCAAATAACTCATTACAGCTATTGACATTGCAACTTTTGCACACCTTAATGTTTGAGCTTTCGCTTTTTGCTCACAAATACTTCCCACAGGTGCAAATCACTCATTACAGCTATTGACATTGCAACTTTTGCACACCTTAATGTTTGAGCTTTCGCTTTTTGCTCACAAAAACTTCCCACAGGTGCAAATCACTTCTTACGGCTATTGAGATTCAACTTTTGCCAACCTTAGTGTTTGAACTTTCGCTTTTTGCTCACAAAAACTTCCCACAGGTGCAAATCACTCATTACAGTTATTGACATTGCAACTTTGGACACCTAATTATTTGAACTTTAGATTGTTTGCTTTTTGTTTACAAATACTTCCCACAGGTGCAAATCACTTCTTACGGCAATTGAGATGCAACTTTTGCCAACCTTAGTGTTTGAACTTTCGCTTTTTGCTCACAAAAACTTCCCACAGGTGCAAATCACTTCTTACGGCTATTGAGATTCAACTTTTGCCAACCTTAGTGTTTGAACTTTCGCTTTTTGCTCACAAAAACTTCCCACAGGTGCAAATCACTTCTTACGGCTATTGAGATTCAACTTTTGCCAACCTTAGTGTTTGAACTTTCGCTTTTTGCTCACAAAAACTTCCCACAGGTGCAAATCACTCATTACAGTTATTGACATTGCAACTTTTGCACACCTAATTATTTGAACTTTAGATTGTTGCTAACAAATACATCCCACAGGAGCAAATAACTCATTACAGCTATTGACATTGCATCTTTTGCACACCTAATTATTTGAAATTTAGATTGTTGCTAACAAATACTTTCCACAGGAGCAAATAACTAATTACAGCTATTGGCATTGCAACTTTTGAACACCTAATTATTTGAACTTTCGAATGTTGCTCACAAATACTTCCCACGGGTGCAAATTACTCATTACAGCTTTTGACATTGCAACTTTTGCACACCATATTATTTGAACTTTAGATTGTTGCTAACAAATACTTCCCACAGGAGCAAATAACTCATTACAGATATTGGCATTGCAACTTTTGAACACCAAATTATTTGAACTTTCGAATGTTGCTCACAAATACTTCCCACGGGTGCAAATCACTCAATACAGCTATTGACATTGCAACTTTTGCACACCTTATTATTTGAACTTTAGATTGTTGCTAACAATACTTATCCACAGGTTCAAATAACTCATTACAGCTATTCACATTGCATCTTTTGCACACCTAATTATTTTAACTTTAGATTGTTGCTAACAAATACTTGCCACAGGAGCAAATAACTAATTACAGCTATGACATTGCATCTTTTGCACACCTAATTATTTGAACTTTAGATTGTTGCTAACAAATACTTCCCACAGGAGCAAATAAATAATTACAGCTATTGACATTGCAACTTTTGCACACCTAATTATTTGAACTTTAGATTGTTTGCTTTTTGTTTACAAATACTTCCCACAGGTGCAAATCACTGCTTAAGGCCATTGAGATGCAACTTTTGCCAACCTTAGTGTTTGAACCTTCGCTTTTTGCACACAAATTCTTCCCACGTGTGCAAATCACTCATTACAGCTATTGACATTGCAACTTTTGCACACCTTATTATTTGATCTTTAGATTGTTGCTAACAATGCTTATCCACAGGTGCAAATACCTCATTACAGCTATTGACATTGCATCTTTTGCACACCTAATTATTTGAACTTTAGATTGTTGCTAACAAATACTTCCAACAGGAGCAAATAACTAATTACAGCTATTGGCATTGCAACTTTTGAACACCTAATTATTTGAACTTTCGAATTTTGCTCACAAATACTTCCCACAGATAAAAATCACTCATTACATCTATTGAAATTGCAACTTTTGCACACCTTATCATTTGAACTTTAGATTGTTGCTAACAAATACTTCCCACAGGAGCAAATAACTCATTACAGCTATTGACATTGCATCTTTTGCACACCTAATTATTTGAACCTTAGATTGTTTCTATCAAATACTTCCAACAGGAGCAAATAACTAATTACAGCTATTGGCATTGCAACTTTTGAACACCTAATTATTTGAACTTTCGAATTTTGCTCACAAATACTTCCCACAGATGAAAATCACTCATTACAGCTATTGAAATTGCAACTTTTGCACACCTTATCATTTGAACTTTAGATTGTTGCTAACAAATACTTCCCATATGTGCAAATAACTCATTACAGCTATTGACATTGCATCTTTTGCACACCTAATTATTTGAACCTTAGATTGTTGCTAACAAATACTTCCAACAGGTGGAAATAACTAATTACAGCTATTGGCATTGCAACTTTTGAACACCTAATTATTTGAACTATCGAATGTTGCTCACAAATACTTCCCGCAGATGCAATTAACTAATTACAGCTATTGACATTGCAACTTTTGCACACCTTAATGTTTAAACTTTCGCTTTTTGCTCACAAATACTTCCCACAGGTGCAAATAACTCATTACAGCTATTGATATTGCAACTTTTGCACACCTAATTATTTGAACTTTAGATTGTTTGCTTTTTGTTTACAAATACTTCCCACAGGTGCAAATCACTTCTTACGGCTATTGATATGCAACTTTTGCCAACCTTAGTGTTTGAACTTTCGCTTTTTGCTCACAAATACTTCCCACAGGTGCAAATATCTCATTACAGCTATTGGCATTGCAACTTTTGCACACCTAATTATTTGAACTTTAGATTGTTGCTAACAAATACTTATTCACATGTGCAAATAACTCATTACAGCTATTGACATTGCATCTTTTGCACACCTAATTATTTGAAATTTAGATTGTTGCTAACAAATACTTCCCACAGGAGCAAATAACTAATTACAGCTATTGGCATTGCAACTTTTGAACACCTAATTATTTGAACTTTCGAATGTTGCTAACAAATACTTCCCGCAGATGCAAATCACTTCTTACGGCTATTGAGATGCAACTTTTGCCAACCTTAGTGTTTGAACTTTCGCTTTTTGCTCACAAATACTTCAAACAGGTGCAAATCACTCATTACAGCTATTGACATTGCATCTTTTGCACACCTAATTATTTGAACTTTAGATTGTTGCTAACAAATACTTCCCACAGGTGGAAATAACTAATTACAGCTATTGGCATTGCAACTTTTGAACACTTAATTATTTGAACTTTCGAATGTTTGCTTTTTGTTTACAAATACTTCCCACAGGTGCAAATCACTTCGTACGGCTATTGAGATGCAACTTTTGCCAACCTTGTGTTTGAACTTTCGCTTTTTGCTCACAAATACTTCCCACAGGTGCAAATCACTTCTTAATTATTTGAACTTTAGATTGTTGCTAACAAATACTTGCCACAGGAGCAAATAACTAATTACAGCTATTGGCATTGCAACTTTTGAACACCTAATTATTTGAACTTTCAAATGTTGCTCACATATACTTCCCACAGATGAAAATCACTCATTACAGCTATTGAAATTGCAACTTTCTCACACCTTAGTATTGGAACTTTAGATTGTTGCTAACAAATACTTCCCACAGGTGCAAATAACTCATTACAGCTATTGACATTGCATCTTTTGCACACCTTAATGTTTGAACTTTAGATTGTTGCTAACAAATACTTCCCACAGGTGCAAATAACTCATTACAGCTATTGACATTGCAACTTTTGCACACCTAATTATTTGAACTTTCGAATGTTGCTAACAATACTTATCCACATGTGCAAATCACTCATTACAGCTATTGACATTGCAACTTTTGCACACCTAATTATTTGAACTTTCGAATGTTGCTAACAATACTTATCCACATGTGCAAATCACTCATTACAGCTATTGGCATTGCAACTGTTGCACACCTAATTATTTAAAATTTAGATTGTTTGCTTTTTGTTTACAAATACTTCCCACAGGTGCAAATCACTTCTTACGGCTATTGAGATGCAACTTTTGCCAACCTTAGTGTTTGAACTTTCGCTTTTTGCTCACAAATACTTCCCACAGGTGCAAATCACTCATTACAGCTATTGACATTGCAACTTTTGAACACCTAATTATTTGAACTTTAGATTGTTGCTAACAATACTTATCCACATGTGCAAATCACTCATTACAGCTATTGACATTGCAACTTTTGCACACCTAATTATTTGAACTTTAGATTGTTGCTAACAATACTTATCCACATGTGCAAATCACTCATTACAGCTATTGACATTGCAACTTTTGCATACCTAATTATTTGAACTTTAGATTGTTTGCTTTTTGTTTACAAATACTTCCCACAGGTGCAAATCACTTCTTACGGCTATTGAGATGCAACTTTTGCCAACCTTAGTGTTTGAACTTTAGATTGTTGCTAACAAATACTTCCCACAGGTTGAAATCACTCATTACAGCTATTGACATTGCAACTTTTGCACACCTAATTATTTGAACTTTACATTGTTCCTAACAATACTTATCCACAGGAGCAAATAACTAATAACTGCTATTGGCATTGCAACTTTTGAACACCTAATTATTTGAACTTTCGAATGTTGCTCACAAATACTTCCCACAAATGAAAATCACTCATAACAGCTATTGACATTGCAACTTTTGCACTCCTTATTATTTGAACTTTCGAATGTTGCTAACAATACTTATCCACAGGTGCAAATAATTCATTACAGCTATTGACATTGCATCTTTTGCACACCTAATTATTTGAACTTTAGATTGTTGCTAACAAATACTTCCCACAGGTGCAAATCACTCATTACAGCTATTGACATTGCAACTTTTGCACACCTAATTATTTGAACTTTAGATTGTTGCTAACAAATACTTGCCACAGGAGCAAATAACTAATAACAGCTATTGGAATTGCAACTTTTGAACACCTAATTATTTGAACTTTAGATTGTTGCTAACAAATACTTCCCACAGGTGCAAATCACTCATTACAGCTATTGACATTGCAACTTTTGCACACCTAATTATTTGAACTTTAGATTGTTTGCTTTTTGTTTACAAATACTTCCCACAGGTGCAAATCACTTCTTACGGCTATTGAGATTCAACTTTTGCCAACCTTAGTGTTTGAACTTTCGCTTTTTGCTCACAAATACTTCCCACAGTTGCAAATCACTCATTACAGCTATTGACATTGCAACTTTTGCACACCTAATTATTTGAACTTTAGATTGCTGCTAACAATACTTATCCACATGTGCAAATAACTCATTACAGCTATTGACATTGCATCTTTTGCACTCCTAATTATTTGAACTTTAAATTGTTGCTAACAAATACTTCCCACAAGAGCAAATCACTCATTACAGCTATTGAAATTGCAACTTTTGCACACCTTATTATTTGAACTTTCGATTGTTGCAAACAAATACTTCCCACAGGTGCAAATAACTCATTACAGCTATTGACATTGCAACTTTGGACACCTAATTATTTGAACTTTAGATTGTTTGCTTTTTGTTTACAAATACTTCCCACAGGTGCAAATCACTTCTTACGGCTATTGAGATGCAACTTTTGCCAACCTTAGTGTTTGAATTTCGCTTTTTGCTCACAAATACTTCCCACAGGTGCAAATCACTCATTACAGCTATTGACATTGCAACTTTTGCACACCTTATTATTTAAACTGAAGATTGTTGCTAACAATACTTATCCACAGGTGCAAATAACTCATTACAGCTATTGGCATTGCATCTTTTGCACACCTATTTATTTGAACTTTAGATTGTTGCTAACAAATACTTCCCACAGGAGCAAATAACTAATTACAGCTATTGGCATTGCAACTTTTGAACACATAATTATTTGAACTTTCGAATGTTGCTCACAAATACTTTCCACAGATAAAAATCACTCATTACAGCTATTGACATTGCATCTTTTGCACTCCTAATTATTTTAACTTTAGATTGTTGCTAACAAATACTTCCCACAGGTGGAAATAACTAATTAAAGCTATTGGCATTGCAACTTTTGAACACCTAATTATTTGAACTTTCGAATGTTGCTCACAAATA
Organism: Mya arenaria; assembly: GCF_026914265.1. Taxonomy (NCBI): domain Eukaryota; kingdom Metazoa; phylum Mollusca; class Bivalvia; order Myida; family Myidae; genus Mya; species Mya arenaria. Next base: position 27,656,907 of record NC_069128.1, read on the forward strand.
CTTCCCGCAGATGCAAATCACTCATTGCAGCTATTGAACTTGCAACTTTTGCACACCTAATTATTTGAACTTTTGCTTTTTGTTTACAAATTCTTCCCACAGGTGCATCTCACTTCCAACGGCTATTGACATGCAAATTTTGCAATCTAAGTATTTGAACTTCCCTTTTTGTTTACAAATGCTTCACACAGGTGCAATTCACTCCTTATGGCTATTGACATTGCAACTTTTGCACACCTTAGTCGTTGAACTTTGAGTTTTGTTAACAAATACTTCCCACAGATTCAAATCACTCTTTACAGCAATTGACTTTGCAAATTGTGCCAACCTTTGAATTTGAACTTTCGATTTTTGCTAACAAATTCTTCCCACAGGTGCATATAACTCTTGACAGCTATTGACATTGCAAATTATGAAGACCTTAGTATTTGAACTTTCCATTTTTGCTAATAAGTAATTTCCACAGGTGCAAAACACTCATAATGGCTATTATATAACTTGATTTTTGCTTAAAAATACTTTGCACAGGTGCTAATCACTCTTAATGGCTATTGACATTGCAACTTTTGCACACCTTAGTATTTGAACTTTCTATTTCCGTTTACAAATACTTCCCACAGGTGCAAATCACTCTTTACAGCTATTGACATTGTACATTTTGCACACCTTAGTTTTTGAACTTTCGATATTTGCTAACAAATACTTTGCACAAGTGCAAATCACTCATAATGGCTATTGACACAACCACTTTTTGCACAACTTTGTATTTGAACTTTCGATTTTCGCTTAAAAATACTTTGCACAGGTGCTAATCACTCTTAATTACTATTGACACATCAACTTTTGCTCATTTTAGTATTTTTACTTTCGAACATGTTGAAAACAGATTGAACAGGTGCATTTTAATCTATTTTAACAACCATTGACACAACAACTTTTGCACACCTCATTTTTAAACTTTCTGCATTTTGACACCAATATTAACACGATGTGCACATTAATACACAGATTGCTTTTAAATATGTTATTTTATGGACATTGTTTTAACTTTGTATGTGTGAATTTAAACACTATCAGTAAATATGTAGCTAACTATGTATATTTATGTTTAATTTCTTTTTGTAAAAATGCAGTATCATTATAAAGATCATTTGAAATGTTATTTTGATTTACATGCTTTTGTTGCTGATTTCTTAATATTGTCACCAGTGAAATTGTGTCAAGTCTCTGATAGTAAAAGGCAGCAGTTTAATTTACATGCTATTGTTAACTACTTTTCAGTATTGATCTCCAACAGCAATTTTGCCAAACTGTTGTATAATGTCTGACCGTTGAAGGCCGCAGTTTGATTTACATGCTGTTGTGAACTTCTCTTCAGTATTGATTTCTTACAGTAATTTGGCCAAACTGTTATATAATATCTGACGGTTGACGGCCGCAGTTTTATTTACATGCTTTTGCGTTAACTACTCTTCAGTACTGATCTACTCTTCAGTACTGATCTCCAACAGCAATTTGGCTAAACTATTGTATAATCACAGACAGTTGAAGGCCGTAGTTTAATTTGCATGGTATTGTTAACTATTCTTCAGTATTGATCTCCTACAGTAATTTGGCCAAACTATTGTATACTCACTGACGGTTGAAGGCCCCAGTTTGATTTACATGCTGTTGTTAACTACTTTTCAGTATTAATCGCTCACAGTAATCTGGCCAAACTGTTGTTTAATGTCTGACAGTTGAAGGCCGTAGTTTGATTAACATGCTGTTGTTAACTACTTTTCAGTATTGATCTCCAACAGCACTTTGGCCAAACTGTTCTATAATTTCTGACGGCCGCACTTTGATTTACATGCTATTAATTTCTGTTTCTTGATATTGATCTCGAACAGTAATTTTGCTCAATTTTAGTTTAATTAGTGACAGTTTAAGGCTCACTTTTATTTACATGCAGTTGTTTGTTTATGTGTGTTTGTTATGGCATTTACCTTATGTACATACATATGTAGTATGCACATTATGAATCTGCTCGATTTGCCATTGTTTTGTACTGTTTACAAATTTACCATATTTACAAGTTACTTTTGTTGTTTTTTAATCCTATTTAATTCTCATATAGAAGAGGTTTATCAATTATATATTTTTTATGCATTAAATTTATAATATTACTTACACTGTTAGTTACTTAATAACTACTGCACCTGTTTACATTGAACAAAACACTTATACTACCTATATCCCTTGCATGTGATTACACTTTGATAGACTGAGATTATGTGCCATTGTTCTTATGGCTATTCCATTTAAACATATAACTACTGGGAATATTTTTTTTAATTAGTTCACCACCTGCAGAAGCAATTTTACCCTTTTAAGGTCAAATTATCGAACAAACACACCCTATTAAATATGTACTATTAAATAAATTGTTTTTCTCCTGTGATATATGTCTTACTGGAATAGCTGTTGCATGTTTCTTCGTGTCATTTTAAATATGATCATTTCACACAATTATTTCCGTACATGTACAATGTACAATGTAAACATTTTCTTCGTTTTCAATAACTATTTGCCAATGTAAATAACAGTGTATAAAGTTACTTTTTTATTATTTTAATGAATGCTCATAATGTCACTCTTTTGTATACCAACCTTTCCATTGAACTTTTGTTACACAATGAGAACAATCATTTGTCGAAACAACTAAATTTATTCCATTTACAAAACTTTTCAATAATGCTTTCCCATTGCTGTTAAAATTCTGACATTATCATTATGTCTCCCCCATTCATGGGGAGACATATTGTTTTTGCCCTGTCTGTCAGTCAGTCCGTCAGTCAGTCAGTCTGTACGCCACACTTCGTTTCCGCTCAAATACTATACAACGCTTAGACCCAGGAACTTTACACGTAGTATGCTAGTTAGTCATGTCTAGTAGATGACCCTTATTGATTTAAGGGTCACTAGGTCAAAGGTCAAGGTCGCTGTGACCTTGAGTTGAAGAAACGGTTATTGCTCAATTCCTAAATATCCCTTGGGTCCAAGTACTTTATACTTGGTATTCTAGTTATTCATGACTAGTAGATGAACCCTATTGATTTTTAGCTCAAAAGGTCAAAGGTCAAGGTTACCTTTAGGTAAAAAACGATATGTTGGAGGTAACCTTAAGCTTTAAAATGGTTTCTGCTCAATAACTAAAGAACGCTTGTACCGAGGAACTTAATACTTGGTATGCTAGTTGGTCATGACTAGCAAATGACTCTCATTGATTCTAAGATCAGTAGGTTAAAGGTTAAGGTCACCATGACCTTGAGGTGAAGAAACGGTTTCCGCTCAATAACTAAAGAACGCTTGCACCCAGGAACTTCATACTTGGTATGCAGGTTGGTCATGTAGATGATCCCTATTGATTTTGTGATCAGTAGGTCAAAGGTCAAGGTCATGATGATTTGGAGCTGAAAAATGGTTTCCGATCAATAATTGAATAACGCTTGCGCCCATGAACTTAATACAATGCAAATTTCGTTTACATTTTCCAAGATTAATCAACAACACTTTTTTCTCTTCACTATTTAATAAGGGTTAATAAAACAAATTTCACTGTTGGTTCGTCTCCAGTCCAAAATTACAAATTTCATGTCCATCATTTATTTTTCCACAGCTATGACCACACAATAGGGAAGACAAACACTTTTTCAAAAAAGCAATCTCTAGTTCACATTCATTATAATCGAACTACTAGAATAAAATGTAAGTACCCTGCACATTTGTAACAAATGTTCATTTCATAAAACTGTTCCTACAAATTGTTCTGCTTCTTAACCCTCTGAAAGCAAACTGTTGTTAAAAGTGTTCATCTTAAAAACTAATGTACTTTAATCTTAATTTCCCTAAATAAATCCAGCTGTTTTATTTGACTATTCTAAAGGATGCTTCACTGTGTTGTGCTTTGGTGTGTATAAGTATGTATATATGTTAACATTGATTTATCCCATTTTAAACTATTCGATTAAGACTTTAAGTTTGCTATTTCTCAGGGTTTTTTAATAGTACCTTTATATGTTATGAAACTGTGTATTACATGTTGCATATGTCATACTTGAAGGACACATCTGTGTTTCAATACCATATTTTGTTTATTGCATTCTGAATATCACGTCACACTCATTTCTAGTCATTTCTTTTTTTTAACTTGCATTTATATTGATCCAATTTCAAATTTTGAATAAAAGTGTCACTTTTTATTTCTCATTTCTTTTTGCCCCATTTAACATTGTTTCCTGGCTAACATGACTAGAACAAATCAGCTTTATAGTCATTTATATTGCCTATTCCTTTTAATGTCAGCACTTCAAAATTCACAAAGTGCAGCTTTTTTTTCCTTTTTTTCAAACAAAGTTCTCATCACAAAACGTTTTAATGTATATTACCCAAAATCTGTCTTAAATTAAAATAAAGCTTGAAAGATGTCTTGCATTATTTGAATACGATTTGTGAACTTGTCCATGTTTGCATTATATATATGTAATAAAACGAACCTATGATGATAAAAATTTCTTTGTGTCAGTATTGAAACTGCCCATTTCGCACACTCACAAAACACTAACTGTATATTGCAATGGATCGATTTAGAGCGAGCCTTCATCTTTGCTGTCTCCTTCAGAAATTTTATACTTGTTAAATATTGTATTCGTATGATTATGTTTGAAACTATGTCCTCTGCTGCACTATTTAACGGCACATACTCCATTTTGGCTTGTGCATTTGTTTACATTCACGAAAAAAGAAAATAGTTACTGGTAGTGTTTGGCCCAATGAACGCCTCTTTCCAATACAAATCAACATAAATGATAACTTTGTTCAAATGTATGTTCATATATAAAACTTCGTCTGTATCAGTGGTGTAGAGGTAACGTTCACTTATACATATCAATCCCGTCTGTCGACGAAACACGCTTTTTTACGAAGTTTTACCTTAATTAGGACAATCCTTGTAAAGCTCATGCATCCTTTTAACCCTATTTTATTTCGTTGCAGTTTGGTATAACCTTTCTCGGGTGAGCACAACAGTTATGGCTGGTTATAGCCCAACCACCAGCTGTCTTATCGACATTGTATACCATCTTAACTGTAAGTGTATATAACATTTGAACGCTCGTTTAAAGTTTTTGGGTACATGGTGAATGCACAAGCACCAATTCATTAATCAGCTTGACCCTCAGCTCCAGGGTGAGGAATCACTTAACTTAATTTGGTTCTCACGTAGGTCACCACGGGTCACAAAAAATGTAAACAAACAAGTAAGTGACGTTGAGTTCTAAATTATTTTGTGACAGAAAATATATGAGAATATTTCTTAGCCTCACACGTGTAGAAGCAGAAAATAGCATAATCTTTTAAAAGGTTAAGACTATTCTCATATCTTATCTGTCAAAAAGGTTATTTAGAAGTTAGTAGGTTGTGACCCGTGGAGACCCATGTGAGAACCCAATTAAGTCACGTGATTCCTCACACTGAGCTCGTTAGAAAGGTGTTTAAAGCCAAACATCGTTCTGCCCAAGATTGATTATAATACTAAATGGAGTGGCATGTTGATTAGTTTGTTGGTGTGGTATTTTGTCAATGTCTAATTCATTCAGTGTATACTCATTTAATTTAGCTCGATTGTGAAAACAACAAAAAGCTTTTATCAATCACTCTCGTGTCCGTTCCCAGAATAGGAATTAATAATTGTGTCCTTTATGAGAGGCCTTGCATACGTACTCATTGTACCCATTTGCTTTCTTTTTTAGATTTCTTCACCCACAACAGGGATCGATGCGCTTGTCAAAGTAATGCTTTAGTTTATATGATTTGTTTTACCATTTTCTTCTTGTCTTAAAGTTCATGGGGCGCATATTATCAAAGGTCAAATTGGCTGCTTACGACAGATAGTCACTTAATCCTGGTGGGAAATTGCTGCCACTTTGCACAACGACCGTTTTCTAAAAATGTTTTACACAAACATAATTTTGGGGTCACAAGAATCCACAATTTAGATATTTGTTGGCTGAATACCTTAATTTAGTGCATTAATGTTTCTTTGTTTTGTTGTTGTATGTGGGATCGTGCTCGGACGTCTTGTTTTGTGTCCATTTCATTCTTAAATCATACTTCGACAACGGCAACAAAGGCTACCAGACAAATCGGCCCCTTACCAAATCGGCCCCTCGTTTAAACGGTTACCTTTTCGGCCCCTTACCAAATCGGCCCCATCCTGTAGACGTTTCGGCCCCTGATTACGGAGACGTTTCGGCCCTTATTTTTATTTTTTATTTCTTAATATAAGAAAAAAACATGAAATTTCAATTATTCTCATAAAGTTATATTTATGCATAAAAAAATAATAAAAAAAATAGATTTAAAAGAAAATATCTTTATACTTGAACACAAATATACACCTGAACAAAGACATTTATTCGTGAGATTTTTTTTATAAAAGTAAATCATGTTAAAAAAATAAATCTTTAAACTTCAAAAAATCTTGAAATAATCTTGAAATAATATATATAAGTATGTTGCTAATATTTACAAGAGTTATAATGATATGTGTTTAATATCAAGTCCACTGTCTAAAACTGTATCAAGAACCTATCGCACGCCGTAGATGGCACCAACATTTCTCAAAAACTCCTTAGTTAACTCTGTCCTTGCTTTGAAGTAATCTTCTATGGAGATGCCTTTTAAGATGGATAATAATTAATGAAAAAAAACACGAAATCTGATAGTTATAAGATGTTATTTTTTCGAGACAGACGGTCTTATGGCGAATTTTCACATTCCACACAGGTGTCAGGCGTTGGAATTTGTGACACTTTACAAGCTTACAAGTTTATTCGTCAACACTCAGGTCACCAAAGAAATGACCAAAAAAACACAGTAACTAAACGGTATTAGTATTTTGTATACATTTTTATATTTAAAATTAAAAGGCTACCTTTTTCTTTTAACTGAACTAGATTTTTTTTAGTTCTAGGCAAACTTTAATATGTATTGAATGCACTACAAATATTGAAATAAGGGTATATTTTTATGACAATATTGAGATCAATAGTATACCTAAAATAAGTCCATAATTAATTGATGGTTGAAACGTAAAGGCATAAGGAAACGCAGTTTATAATATTTAATCATTTGAATTTGTGGCCACGTAGCTTCTAATTTAATCATGTATTATCTTAGATTTATTGATACTTTAATAACCTAAAAATTAAACTTCAACTAAACTGTTCATCAACTTTTATCACGTTATTATAATTATTTATAATAGTAAAATAAAAACCACAAAATATATATTTATTATATATTATTTTTATAATACCATGTCAGACACGCGTGTGTTTATAATGTACCGATACAACTATGACAACAGCACGTGCCAATGTAAGTCATAAACATTTAAATTTGAGATCAACTAAGCTGTACATCAGATTTAATCATTAACTGTAAGTTATTATTATTTATAATGGTAAAATAAAACCCAATAATAAAAATAAAATAAATAAAATCTCCGCTTATATAGATCTTTCAATGCATGATAAATTAAGAGTAGCACAGAAAAACGTTTAAAAGAAATGGTACCTGCCTTTAGAAACGGTTTAATATATATACTTGAATTGAGACGTTGTTTATATTACTCAAATCATCTTTAATCAACTGCAAAGAACATTAACAAATTTAAGACACTTATTCATTCACACGTCTTTAAATGTCTTTTTAGACCCACACCACCCACAGTTTGCCTGGCAAAGAATGCACAAATTTTCTTTAAAGTCCTTATTGCTCAATTAATATTGCACAGTCACAAAATACATTCTAACATTTGTTAACATTTTATATTAAAAATAAGGGTTTAAATTTAAATCTAGATTTGAATGATTTTTTATCAATCTAATCAATGTTTTTCATGAACATTGTCTATTTGTGAATTTACAGATCTCATTTACAATCTATTGAAATAAAATTTGACAAATTATTTTTTTCTTTACAGAGAACACTAAACGCTTGTCTAAACCATAAGCGACTGCTTACCGTGTTCTTTAAAAGTATTTAACTGCTTACCCTAGCATTAACTAATAACAATAGTTATAGAATCCTTCTTTTTGTGAGGTTGAAAACCGTCTAGTTTAGTGTCTGTTCGGTCGTTATTTCATAAAATCACTAAATTATGATTTGTGGCATTTCGTCAACATTGTAGACGTGTAATGTTCGCCTGTGTGGCGTTTTTTTTCTAAAATACTAATAGAACGTTTGTTTGTTTCAGAGTCACAAACATTGCAAACAGAGTGCTCACAGATTTCAAGCTATACAGGTATGTTTTTGAAATTGAAGTTTAACGAGTAGTTGTAATTGTAGCATGAATCATGAAAATGAGGTTATGTACATCAATTTACTTTATATTGCTGTTTCGTCAACAATTTTATCTTATACAAATACCGTACTATTTCATTTCGACCACAGATTTGATGGACATTAAAACAGGAAACAAGTGCCTCAGTCAAAACTCTGGTATGTTTTATGATATTTATGAAATATATATGCATGTTAAAATTAATCTCATCTTAAATACAACTGATTTATTATTCTTGTCCCATATTATATTATGTTCTCATACTTATTATCTTATGTATTTGTTACATGACCTTTAGATAAATGTTTATGGTATAATTATTATACGAGTGATATACTCAATTCCTTTATATCGTAGAACATAATTTTAATGTTGTCATGCTAAATCTCTAATTTATATGTGAAATGAGCTTTGGTAAATGAACACCGTGTAAAGTCATGAAGTATGCATCGATAAATACTGAAGCACGAATTAAGTTCAATACTGAAATAGATAGACAAAACATTTACCGTTTTATTAAGTTGTACAAACTATTTACTATTCTGGGGTTTCCTTCACTTCCAAAAACTGAATGACAACTTTTGTAAGAGAAAAAAAAACGGTGAGGTTAACTAGAACCGCGACTTACAGAATCTGATATTTGTATAACAGCATTCACCATAAGATAATGTTTATAAATTTCAATAATGAATTAGATAGACAAAACGTTTACCGTTTTATTATATGTGTACTAACTATTTACCAGTCTGGGGTTTGCTTCACCATCTGGAACTGCGTAACCCTTCATGCAGGAAGACTCTGGTGAACAATATGTACGGTAAGGTTTAGTAGAACCGCGACAAACATATTTGGGTATATTTGTACAGATAAGAACTGTAGATAACACTGGTAAAAATACAGCATCGAGGCCGCCATTCTTTTTTTAGTCTAATGAAACTGTGATCTCATGTTTGTTGCTTATGTGATAATTACAATATGAAAACATATTTCTGCGGCGTCCAGCTCATTTCGAAAATTGAAGTAATTAGTTAAAATGTATTTATTTTAACACGCCTGTGCAAAAAAAATTTACAACATTATGTGAATCACTCTCGTCGGCACGACATTTCGCAAGAGTGTGGTTTTGAACTATTGGGGAAATCAGTACCCCATATAAACACTTCTTGTCCGGGTTGGCGCACACCAGCAACACTCACATAAGCCCAGGACGGGATTCAAACTCGGAACGCCTGTTCGAGAAACGATTGCGCTAACAATTGTGCAAGTTAGACAACTACGGTCGTGTATTAAAATATTGACGTGATTTGCCTGTACTTAGCTTCCGAGTATCCACAGAGGTGTTACGCACAAATATGTATCTTCTATTTGATATAATCATAAAAAGGTTTTCAATCATTGACTTGGCTTAAGTGTTTGTCTTTGAAGTTTGATAGTATCCATCGACAATTTGCAGATTTCTTTCGGCACCAATCAGCCCACGTCAGTTGCCAGTGTAGTAAGAGGTTCCACGTCCAAAATAGTGGACAGTATTTACGTAAGCATACGTAAAGATATACTATGTAAACTAATGGGAAAAGTGAATCCCGTACTTCGTTTCATTTGAAAGGGTTTATATGTGGACAAGGAATAAGTACCAAATAAATCTTAAACAATATTACAAACACATATTAATGGCATTAAAAATGAAAATAGATCATACCACTTGAAATAAAAAAAGACATCATGAAAAATTATTACTTTATCTGTAGTGTGTTTTCGATCATTTATTTTTCATATAAAAAAAGGCAAGTAATATCCTCTCAAAAGATTCAAAATTTATTTTGGGTCATTACACACCCACACTTAACATTGTTGCATATCGTTCAAAACAATGACGTAATGATAATAGCTGTCATGTGTTCCCGTTCCGGATAGAAAAATCCGACCCGAGGGCACCTGCGTTGCCAGGTAACGAGGCTTGCCGAGTTACCCGCCACACAGCGTGCCCGAGGGTCGGATTTTTCTATCCGGAACGGACACACATGATAGATATTTTTTTTCTAGCATACATAAATTACATTTTTATGGAGAAAATACATAAAAAGGCGCATTTTTGTACGTATCACCAAAAAGCGCGTGCGATGACGTTTACTGACGTCATGACGCGCAGTAATTTGTATTCACTGCATACGTCAAGAAGTTCCTTCAGTATCACGTCTTTTAAGGGTTATTTTGTTTTGTTTTTTAAAGTATATTTTTGTAAAGTTAATGTTAATGGAAGAAAAAGAAATTGAAATTATTACGTCACAGCGCGTGACTCATCTGGCATGGGGGGATGCCAGATGGAGTTTTCCAGCACGGCTGAATTCACCGGAAATGCCTATCCGGTGTGCTAGAATTATTTTTACAACAGAAACCGTAAGCTTTTATTTATCACTATTCTGTTCGGTATATGTTATTGGTATCCATGCATTTAAATTAGCCATGAGGTGTAGTATTCGTTTTCACGAAGCGCCTTAAGAACATCTTTAATAGTTTTATGAACGGACACTTAATGGGTATATATTGCAGAGATGAATATCAGGAATAATCGCGTTTTAACGATCATGGAGTTCGATTGCGTTTCCGTGTTTGAGTGTAAATATGATGGACACACCTTGCAATCTTTAAATATTCACATACGCATATTCGTTTGTATACAAATAACATTGTCGTTCATATCGTATAAGCCGCAATTGGGCTTAATGACGTCATTGTTTATTTCAATAGTGCGCTCTGATTGGATTAGGGCGACACAATTTTACCAAAACTTTGTTATATGACGTAACATGTCTGTTTTCTGTTGCATAGAGTGTCATTTTTGATAGTGATGAATACTTATTTTAGATTTGATACACTATTTACATGTCATTTAAGTTTTATAGTGATGAATACTTATTTTAAATTTTAAAATAGGAACTGATAGCGTGTTTATCTATGTCCATGGTGTATAAACGCACCAGGTGTTTGCTCGCGTGCTCTACTACCTTTATAGAGTATCAAAACACGAAGAAATTCGATCGATTATGAATTGAAAACTAGACTTTTAGAGGCAAATGTCTATTTTGAGTAAAACAAATGTTTGTGAATTCGTCACCAGGCTCTGCTCAAAATCATAATAACGTTCTTGTTAAATGGGCTCAAAGGTGAATTTATACCAGCTAATACATGATTTTATTTGATTAAGACCACCGTCAATATTAACCTACTTTACCAATATAAATACCGACCCCATGTCAAATCTCCATTGGTTTAACAATTACGAATGTTTATATCGGAGTGGTACGGTGTAATGTTATCACGTGATTAGTAAAATTTAATGTCTCCATTGGTTTAACAGTTATGAATGTTTATATCGGAGTGGTACGGTGTAATGTTATCACTTGACTAGTAAATATCGCCATTGGTTTAACAGTTATGAATTTTTGAATCGGGTTCGGATACGCATATTTTTTCGAACATCTACTTTGCTAGTATACATATATCTCATGTAGACACTTATGACATAAATAACACTTACATGTATCTTTTCTTCATTGAACGCATTTTCGTTCACTTTGTCATAGATACAAACATCATATTAAAGTAGTCAACACCACTTTGAGTGTAATTTGAATTAAGTTTATAATCAAGACATTAAATAAGGTAAACATATACATGTTCCTTGTTACCTGATAAATCTATTTACATACTTTTCATGATTGCTTAACTGACATGTCAAACACTTCTTAACAAAGTAATAAATATTTTAGTTTACACGTAATGGAGAAGAAAACAAACACACATGTATATCTACCCAAACAGGTAATAGTTTACACTTATCAAACCTGCACACTTGTTTTGTTCTCCAGTGACAGGAAATTTGGACGGCTGTCGTAGACACGACAACGACTACGGAAGTAAGAACTCTTTTCCACATACATGTATAAAAATATAACGGTTAAGCTTATGTTTAATTATTCAACTGATTTATTCCAAGGGAGCGACCATGGCAGAATTGCTTCATTGGTAACACATAAAACATGTACTCATTTAACTTTTATCGTTAAAACTCAGAATAGAAAAGAATATTAAGTTATATGACGAAACGACACAATAAATGATTTGATTCAATCATGTACACTAATTATCTTACTTAGTTTTGGTCGCCATTACACATGTTGAACTATTGTTGGTAAACGCAACTGATAATAATTTGATCCATCATGTAAAAAGAACTCTCTGAAAAAAACCTCTGGCAAATCAAATTTATTAAATGCTTCGAATACAACCAAACAAGTTTTGTTCGAGCCAAACAGTTTTCTCTAATCTTTTTTTCAGAACTCATCAACAATCTGTTTGAGCAAGTCGAAAATGCGGGTTGTTCATCACATCAACAGTGTAAGTCCCGTGTTTCTGAAATTTTATTAAGTTCTGGTTTGTGCCTTCAATGACAGAAATAAAGGGTTCTTTCAATTTGCTTAAAATGCCTTCATACAAAAAATACTTTAAAATATGATAGTATTTTTAGAAAATCGGTCGGGTATAAAATAAGGACTTAACATACAGCCAAACCTGGCTATGTCGAGTTCGTTGGGACCTGGAGAACTACTTCGAGATGACAGAAATGTCCCGTGCAAAATAAAACATGTCTAATTTAATTAAACACAATCGAAAAAAGTTCGACACTAGCGGAATATTGAAATAAGAGGGTTCGACATAACGAGTTTCGACTTTACTTAGGTCGGAATACCGCTTGAAATTGATATTTAAGGGATATGTTGTCCTTGTTTAGACATTATCACATGCTTGTAGAGTTTAATATCACGGGTGTCATATAATTGTTATTAAAACATATTATTAATTAGGTGAACATCCAAAAACGATTTTTGCAGTTTGAATTTGAAATGACTTCTATACTTTTCACTTTAAGCGTTGTCTTAACACATAATATAAGCCTAAAATACCAGCCTCTTATTCTAAGAGTAATGTTGTCATTGTTCTTTAACAGATTTGAAGGGTAGTTTGAACCAATCTGCCATTTAACAAGGTCTTTGGTCTAGGCTTGTTCCTGTAAATGCAATAGATTTATTGTAAATTGTACAACCAAACAGGAGACTTAAATAATATATTGATAATAAGCACTTACGACATTCAATATTTGACTGTTCTAATTTGCTTAGATTATTTGACTTGAAGTTGACAGTGTGTTCTATTTTTAATACATATTTTGGACTGCTTTGGTGTTGAGGCATCATAGGGTTTGCGAAATTGAGACGTGTTCGTGTACTTGTTCGGGTAACATACATGTACATGTTTCAGTTGGGTTTAAAAGCCATTTGCGAAACATCATAATATAACCTTTTACTTGTAGGCTACTTGATGCTCACATATTCGTACACCCGTACATGCCATTCTAAATCTGAACACTATACACATACATTGATGACGTAATGCACATAATGAAGCGCACATGAACACGTACCCGTACAAATAGGGTTTCGCAGCCTCTTTATGTATAATACATAATTCATGCCGTTGTATTTTGTTTTTTGCATTTCCGTTTGCTTTGTTTCAGTATGGACCACTCTTTACCATATAAGTGACTATGGGAGTTACGACTGTATGAGCGATATGATTTACAGAGCTGTTGGTGAGTATTTTATAGTCCCTTTAGGGGAACATATAAGATAGCACGCATTTAAAAACAGTTTGGTTCTCATGTGTAACACTATGAAAAGCCGGCTCAATTTCGACTTCGGATACAAAGTACTAATTTATGACGTCATGGCCCCTTTACAGCTTAGAACTTGGTTGATCGAGCCGTTGTTTTTATACGCTTTCAAGGCATTAGCTCATGAAAGTGTTGACAGATGTAAGGAATTATTGTTACAAATGTGTAACGTCATAAAATACAGGTTAAGTTAGACTTTGGTAACAAACTACTATTTGTGCCCCATTTCTACTAAGATTTTGCATTACAAACATTACAAACAGGTTCCGAATGACTTATGGCAGGTAAAATGGATTAAAATAAGTTTGGTACTGGGGTTTCGTACAGGGGTGTGCCACAATAAAATACGTATATGCATTTAATCACATGAAAAATAGTTTACCAGTTTTGTGTCCAGGCGGAGTGATTAGGTATTTTTCATAACTGTGACAGCTCTAGTTATTAGTATAATTATTAATAGTACTAGTAGTAGTAATGGTAATAGTAGAAATTAAAAAACAAAAACCTGTAAAGTTTCGATTCATACATGTACGTTTCAAATTCTACCGATTTATCTTCCGCAAAATAATGAGGACATTACGCTGCAATGTGATATTAAGGTCACGTTATATACATGTATATCAGAACTACAGATGCCTACGAACGCTTCAGTCACACCTCTTATTCCCCAGAAAGTAAAACATTCTGCTTTTACATATAGCGCCCAAAATCGGCCCATGAAATGATTCTTAATTTACCTCCATACTCTACATTCAAAAGGAATCTATCAATGGCATATAACTGTTTTAGAGAGGTATCAGGACGCTGCCCACGACCCATGTGTCTGCGAAGGTAATGTATGCATACAGCATTGTTTTCATATTTTTTGAAGTTGAAGTATCACTGCAACTGTTCCGGTTAATTTGGAAAATACTTCTTTAAACCAGTAAATTGTTTACATAGTTATATATAATATATATCTGATAATTACATATTTCTAAATACTTTAAAAAGTTAACAATGACATATCAATAACGTCTGAATATTCTTCTTTGTACATGTAAATCACTCATTAACAATAAAATAGATATTCCACATTCTGGAAGATGCAAGTTGTTTTGTTCTCTTAGCTAGCAAGGAAATATAAATCGTGCGTTATCAGATTGCAAAATATTGTTGTAAGTACCCTTAATCCATGAAGTAGTTTTACCAATAGAAACAACGACAACGCCAAAGACAACAACAACTACTACTCCTACGACTACCACCACCACGACAACAAAACCAACTACTTCTTCTACCACAACATCAACAACAACTACATCAACGACGACCATACCGACTACTACAGCTCCTGTCTTCAGTAAGTGTATTTACTCTTCAATATTTCACAATTTATAATTAATTATACCCCCACAAACGAAGTTTGAAGGGGTATATAGGAGTGAGCTTGTCGGTCGGTCGGTCGGTCTGTCGGTCGGTCGGTCGGTCTGTCGGTTTTCATGGTTTCCGGACGATAACTCATGAAAGGCTAGACAGATTTGAAAAATTTTTAGTACACAGGTGTAACATCAGAAGATACAGGTCAAGTTCGATATTGGGGCTGGTTGGGCCAAGGTCAAGGTCACTGTTACTAAAAATAGAAAAACGGTTTCCGGACGATAACTTATGAAAGGCTTGACAGATTTGAATTTTTTTTTTGTCAAGTTCGATATTGGGGCTGGTGGGGCCAAGGTCAAGCTCAATATACTAAAAAAAGAAAAAACGGTTTCCGGACGATACCTCATGAAAGGCTAGACGGATTTGAACAATATTTGGTACACAGGTGTTACATCAGAAGACACAGATCAAGTTAGTGAGCTTGTCGGTCGGTCGGTCGGTCTGTCGGTCGGTCGGTCGGTCGGTTTTCATAGTTTCCGGACGATAACTCATGAAAGGCTAGACAGATTTAAAAAAATTGGTACACAAGTGTAACATCAGAAGATACAGGTCAAGTTCGATATTGGGGCTGGTGGGGCCAAGGTCAAGGTCACTGTTACTAAAAATAGAAAAACGGTTTCCGGACGATAACTCATGAAAGGCTTGACAGATTTGAAAATATTTTGGTACACAGGTGTAACATCAGAAGATACAGGTCAAGTTCGATATTGGGGCTGGTGGGGCCAAGGTCAAGGTCACTGTTACTAAAAAAGAAAAACGGTTTCCGGACGATAACTCATGAAAGGCTAGACGGATTTGAACAATTTTTGGTACACAGGTGTAACATCAGAAGATACAGATCGATATTGGGGCTGGTGGGGTCAAGGTCACTGTTACTAAAAATAGAAAAATAGTTTCCGGACGATAACTCATGAAAGGCTTGACAGATTTGAACAATTTTTGGTACACAGGTGTAACATCAGAAGATACAGGTCAAGTTCGATAGATCCTTCAAAAACTAAATGAGCAAATATTTACCTTAAAAGTAATTGACACTTGGAAAGATGAACAAACAAAACAAATCCAGCATGCTTCATTTGAACCATATGCCAGTGGAATACCAGCAGAACTTAAGTATGGCATATTTGCCACTGTAGTGCTTACTACAAATATTGACCTGTCAGATGGACTTGTCAATTCGGATAAGGATGCATTCAAGCCCAAATATGTACTTGTAAAATTTGATGATGATCGTGTTGGAAGAAAAGCTCGTGAATGCTCTAGATGTCTTATTCCAGAAGAGATCAGCTAGAGTATCAGCTAGTTTTTCTTGTCAGCAGTGTAACTTCTAAATTACTCAACAGATTTAAATAAAAGAATACATGCATGTTAAAGAAGATGCAGTGTGCAGTAACCTTGGAGTAATGGCCTCTTTTCAAAGGAATAGTTTGCCATTCCTGTGTCCAGGCGGCATTAGTGGGTATTCGTCACTCCTGTGACAGCTCTAGTTTAGATAAGACAATATATATGTTATAACATGGCGTAGGAATTTTCATGTATCTTCTATTTCCTCGGAAATAGTCGCAGGTATATTTATGCAACCGCAGGCCAACCACGGGCCTGACACCCACTATGGGCGGTGCGAGGTTACCATATGGAGAATTTTGACTGAGCACATTCAAGTCAAAATCACTCCAAGATATTAAGACTATTCGCATAACAATGCTCAATTGCGACGCCTGGAGGAAACAATACGAGTGGCCATTGGGCCAGCGTGAACTAAATAAAGCGTAGCACCTTACAAAACAATTTGACAAATCAATTGAATTCAATTTTTCAAAACAATAACTAGGAATCCTTATTATTTGCTAAAGATGTTATGGCCTTATTTAAAACATAGTTTGTTCCATCTTATTAAATCATTTCTTTATTCCAAATCCTGGTATAATTTCAGAACACACTTGTGATCCACATAAAGTAATAACTATACTGGCTCACGCACAAATAGTCACCCACCCTGATGCTCACCCGTGCTCTGACGTGCAAGTTGGAACGAACGAGGATCTCGTGCTGAACGCTTGTAATCTTACCGCGCCGACAACTTGGACACGTGGTGTCAATGTGGGTTCCATTTACTCCAATTCCAATTTGTTTTCGCCTCTAACTATTTTGTAATTTAAATATTTATGAATTCATTTCGTGAACACACCGTATACCATATTTTAAAGAAACTTATGCATGAACATTATTACTAAAGAATCTGATGATGCATTGCCATGTTACGTATATGAATCAATGACTAGCAAGTTTCATACAGTGGTGTTTAATGTCCTGGGTTGGAGCACCATATGGGATACCGTTGGTTATCTTCGCGTCTGTTTACCTCATAAGACGGCAAAAATCGAAGCCTTTACCATATGGCAATTATCGGAGCCTTATCAAAATGGCAATAATCGAAACTGATTATACGATGATTAGAATAAAGACACCAGGTTCACTGTAAGTGATTAGATCATGTCATGTCATACACTAATTATACGTTTCAGGTTATGACAATCTGTAGCTCCATTCCAAAGTATACCCCCATAGCCTCGTTTCAATCGTCGACAGGGTATTCGTACCACGCTGAAGGGGGCGAACAGTCTGGGGTTCTTCTCGAGTGTGATACAGATGGCAATGGCTTTAAGGTGACAACACAATTAAAGACAATAAATAGAATATTAGAGCTACATGTTAATATTTACTGTTCTTTCTCATTTTGTTTCAAATATGACTTTTAGCGCGTTATTTCTATGTTTTAGTTCGAGCAAAATCATCTTGATTTTAGTTTAGCGTTACAAATGCTCTCGTTGAAATGGGAATAACACAGATAGAAACTTCATGACCTAAAACATCCAGACAAATATTTTGAGAGAATTTCTGCTAAAAAGTGTGCATTCAAATCAAATAGGATTAAATAACATTGTTATGACGTTTTAGCATACCCTTTTGAATTCGACCTATATCTTCACGAAGAAAACATCACTACAACGATTTATAGAGCTATAATCATGTTTCTATGGTTTCAACAATCTACTCTCAGTCTGCATTTTAATGATGGCAAACATTACCTCGGCTTCTTTTGTTGAAGATACTCTATTAAAGAGGATTTCTTACATTCCACTTAAATGTCTAGGTTTTAAGGAAACTCCTTACAATTACAAATACTGAAAGAATTTCTAATAGACGGATATTTAGGTCACGCATTTTCCAACATTTGCCTTGGTGACGTCATGATATACGTTCCATACTTAATTTAAAAAAAAAAAACTATGTGCTATAAATATTATAGATACCAAACGAGGCTAGTTGAGAATAGGGGTTTTCTAAATTCTAATTAAGCCTATGGCCCTTCTTAACTTAATTCGTCTGGGGTCAGCGGCTGTTTACGTAAGGTACGTCATTGGCGCGTCGCTGCATCCGATAAAATTCTGCCAAACTTAAACCGATTTTTTCCTACCAAAATTGAAATTCACAAATTTAAAAACAAACAAAATTGAATCGTGATTTATTTTCATTAACCCAAAGAATTAGATAAACTTACTGGTTGTAGATGCAAGAGATACAAAATACAAAAATCTTTATTTAAAGTCGGGTATGTGTTATCAAGAAACATTAGCTCAATGAGCTATTTTCCGACATAAGCTATAAGACATGTAGCAAGTCATTTGCCTGTTGGTAATAGTTTCGCGTTATCTTTTACTTTCAGATGGCCACCCAGTTCTGTGAATATTCCCCAGAAATTATTCACATCAGAAGCCAAGACTTTTTTCAGAACGATGCCGACAACTATTATGTAATTGTGTAATGACATCATAACTATCTAGCGCATGATGAAATAAAGTAACGATGGTCACATCGATGTTACATGTTTAAACTTTTATATTTTACAACTATTATGAAACAAGTTATTAGAGTATTATATTAATCACTCTCGTTAACACGATTTTATTGCGAGAGTGTATCTTGCGTTTTGGTGAAACTGGAGTACCCGGAGGAAACCCACTTGTCCAAACTCACATCAATGATATTAAATGATACAATAAATTCATAAACAGCTTCGTCACATCGAATGTTTCGCAGGATTTCTAAAGTCGTCAGTACATTTTCAATACGAACTTTTGTTTTTATCCACTGTACAGTTATAATTATTTGATTATCATATTGATGTTATCATTTAAACTCCATGCAACGATTACTTCCCTTTAATGTACAGTTAGCACTGCCGTCATACATTTAACTTTATGATTATCATAATAACGTGACCGCGTCGATAATCTCGAAGGATATTTTATTCTAAATCCTAGTAAGCAATTCCCTGCAACTTCAAGCCTAGCATATGAGGTGCTTAAAGTCGACACGTCAATCATCTTTATAGCCCTTCAAACTTTAAAAACACCTAAAGAGGTAAGGGCAGCAGGGCTATTCAGCGACGCTCTCGATATGGAATTCCGTCTCTCTCACGGGACGTTATAAATAAGTGAAAGGCCGTTTTAAACAGATAATGAATATTTTTAAAGTTTTTATTGAAATGCCCGTTCCTGCTACAAGGCATTGCAGTTGCCCGTCTCCAATTGCAACCTATGTGCAACCAAGACCACTCTTCTGCTTACATATGATTTGATGACCGTTTTATCATTTGACTTAAGTTCAATAAGGGATCCCTTGTGTTAAGTATCTATAAATTTGATTGAATACATTGTATAAAAATGAACCAGTTTAACCATGGTTCAATGTAACTTTACTTAGAATGGCCTTATATGGACATTTGAACTTGTTCTTTCATTTCTATCAGCGAACAGGGCCTTAATCCAGGTGACTTTATTTCTCTGATGTGCAAACTTCGTACTATTTGGCTTTATAATTCTCATATACAGTGAATTCGACGATTTCAGGTTCCATCTTGATGGTTATATACTTATTGTGCATAATTATTGCAATAGAAAACAAGAAAATACACCCAACACTAGAGCAGTGTGCGACGATTAGATGGAGTCCTCATCCTTGACAATGTAGTTGAAAATTCAGCCTTTAAGTTAATATGGCTTCTGGTTGATTTTAAAGCCGAATTTATAGAAAGAAAAAAAACATATAAATGATCTTTTTTCATGCCATGGTTATGGTTACGGTTTAAACAAAAAGACCAAACTTGAGCTAAACTTCAGCACCGATGATGGAATACAATAGTACTCTATCTCATTTTTTTAATATTAATTTTTGGCTCGTTTCTGTATGTTTCGTTCTTCTTTGGCAAACAACTGGATGGCAATACAAACAATAGAGTCATTGACCGAAACACCGAAACGTCAATAAAAAGATTCATAACGGATTTGTAAAATGTACATAAAAAAAGAATCGTTAATGTCAAATATATGTAGATAAATGTGTTGACATTGAATCAATTTTTAACAAACTGTGGTTGAAGAATTTAATGTTTGTAGTTTAACGTATATATAAACTGCAGAGTCTCTAAATGTGCACAATGCTTTAAAGGGAATCGTTCATAATTCATATGAACTGTGAACAAAATGCTTGTATTAATGATGAAACACTAAAATAATCGTAGTTTTTAACAATTATGTACAAATTAATAGAAAATGATTTATTTTGCTAAATAGACGTAATCAACGTTATTGAATGATTCTAGGCTTGAATTTACAAAATTCTGTTCATTAGAGAAGCTGCTATCAGCTGATTGGCGTTTGCTTATAAATGTAAGTCAAATAACTCGATAAGAGAAACGTTGTTAGGCTTTACCTTTTATATAATAATTAAAATTACTACGCGATCTACTTGAAGCGTAGTTTATTGTAAAGAATTCTGACGTTGTTGACCGTCCATGTAATATCCGAGGTTGTTTTCGAAGGAAAAAGACCAAGATGCTCCGATTGAGGAATATAGTGGAATTTCGAAAAGCAAAAGCGTCACCTGAGTTTGAACTTAATAAGAAAGACCCGAGTCAACAGACATAGTTTGTTCATTTCATTTACTAAGATATTATTTTATCATAATATCTCTGAAAACATCCTTTGTTTTATATTTTATCTTATAATTACGAATGCTGGTTGCCAGGGTTTTTTCCGTTTAATCATTAAACCTTATAGATCGTACCTGAAGAGTATGAGAAACAAAAGACACCATCTCACTAAAGCCTTTTGTTTTCTCCTTGTAACCCGAGAAAAAAAGATTAAATGAGAATTTTAATTGCACATTTTTGGTTTGTCGTTACACAACATTGCTTAAAAAGATATTGTCAGAAAAAAAAGATCTAGAAATATATGTAAATATATTTCATTTATTTGTCACAAACAAGCTGGTATAATTTTTCAGCATGAAAATGGAAATGATGAGAAAGAACGCAGTTGGGCTGTTTAAATTTCGCGTGAATTCCCCCACACACTATAACCAGACCAGCTGCGTTCATATCTAAACAATGGCATTAATCACGTAATGCATTCATTTAAATTAATGTATAAGGCGGCCGAATAACAAGTCAGGACACAAGTGTTTTAATAGGTATCGAAGCCTTCCAAAGATCAGAAGCACCTTAACTAATCAAAGGCTTGTGAGTATTTTACAAATATTTTATTCCGAAGGCGGTTGAGGCAAATAAAGAGTACTATATTGATGATCGCAATAGAAATAACCTTTCATCATATTTTCGAGCAACGCACTCTTGGATTGCTTCTGGCTACTAACATAGTTTGAAATTCCATCACATGTATCTATTTGTTTTCATTTCGCGCAATCAGTTTTACAGACATCTTTGGCTCGTCAACACTGCAAAAACCTACAATACCTAATTTGTTCATTTCAGACAGTGCTGTTAATGTTCCGCAATCAAGTAATTGTTTTCGTTGAAATGGCAGCGTTTAATGATTCTTTGTTAAAATATACTAGCATTAATGGTAATAAAGTCAATCAATGTTTAGATATAAATCTGTATGTTTGGTTGTCCCTTTCCAATTCCAATTCTTCTAACAAAAATTGTAAAGAAAAAAAATACTATTTATGAAAAACTAGACAACAATGCGGATTGCAGCCTCCGTAAATCACAGGTTTGATCCTCTTTTTGATTGAACAGGAATTTACAACAGATATGCCCATTCTATTTACATCTATGAATACAAAACTAGAACAAGCAACACAATAAAAAGACATCCTCTAATACGGAGTTCTAACCTCCTGTTTTACAAAGACTAGAATGCTTAAACTATACGGATTCGAGCATTCTGCTAGGTATTGGAACCCGTTTTCATAGCAAGTAAGACATTATACACGTTAAACACACACAAAAACAAAAAACGCCGCAATGTGACGAAATCAGGTTTTCAATGATTGACTGAAAAACGGTTTTTTTTTTCTATTGTTAGTAACAGTGGCCATGACCTTGAACATAGAGGTGCCAAACGCAATCCCATGAAATGTCTCCATAACCTCTTCCTACATACTAAGATTGGTCACAACGTATCAACTCTAACTAAAGTAATTTAGTACCAGCCGTTTTCCTATTTTAGTTACAGTAACCTTCACCCTAGGTGCCCAAACAGTATCCCATGAAAGGTCACATATTATTTAATAGTTACATTGAAATATGTGCAATTATATTTTAATTGATAATTGCAATAACCATAACAACATAACAACAAATATAATCCACAGCTAGGAATGTTAAGATTAATTCCGTTCACAGAATCTTGATCTCCTCTTGTCCTCCATCTTAATTTTCCACATACGGACGAGATTTACTACGATATTGATCAGTACTGTGCCCTTGGCCTTGAAATTAAATTGTTGTAGTGTTTGAGTGCTCTAAATCCGTCCGCAATTTAGTAAAACCTTCATCTCTTTCCTCATTTTCGTCATAGGGACTAGATAAAATTTGTTATTGTGAATGAGGGTCCTAATTCCGTCCGCAATTCAGTAAAACCTTGATCTATTTCCTCATTTAATTCATACGAACAAAATACAATTTGTCATTGTGATTGAGTGTCCTAATTCCGTCCGCAATTCAGTAAAATCTTAATCTCTTTCCTCATTTGCTTCATACAAACACAAATCAATTTGTTGTTGTGAATGAGTGTCCTAATTTGGTCCGCATTTCAGTAAACCATGATCTCTTTTATTCATTTTCTTCATACGAACAAAATACAAGTTATTGTTGTGAATGAGTGTCCAAATTATGTCCGCAATTCAGTAAAACTTTGATCTCTTTCCTCATTTTCCTCATACGAACAAGATACAACTTGTTGCTGTGAATGAGTGTCCTAATTCCGTCCGCATTTCAGTAAAACAATGATCTCTTTCATCATTTTCTTCATATGAACAAGATACAATTTGTTATTCTGAATGAGGGTCCTAGTTCCGTCCGCACTTCAATAAAACCTTCATCTCTTTACTCATTTTCTTCATACGAACAAGAAACAATGTGTTATAGTGAATTAGGGTCCTTATTTCGTCCGCATTGCAGTAAAACTATGATCTCTTTCCTCATACGAACAAGATACAACTTGTTGCTGTGAATGAGTGTCCTAATTTCGTCCGCATTTCAGTAAAACAATGATCTCTTTCATCATGTCCTTCATACGAACAGGATACAATTTGTTATTGTGAATGAGGGTCCTTATTCAGTCCGCAATTCAGTAAAACCTTGATCTCTTTACTCATTTTCTTCATACGAACAAGAAACAATGTGTTATAGTGAATGAGGGTCCTAATTCCGTCCGCACTGCAGTAAAACTATAATCTCTTTCCTCATTTTCTTCATACAAGCAAGAAACAATTTGTTGTTGTAAATGAGTTTTCTTATTCGGTCCGCACTTCAGTAAAACCATGATCTTTTTTTTTCTTTATACGAACAAAATACAATTTGTTGTTGTGAATGGGTGTCCAAATTCCGTCCGCACTTCAGTAAAACAACGATCTCTTTCATCATTTTCTTCATACGAACAAAATACAATTTGTTATTGTGAATGAGGGTCCTTATTCCGTCCGCAATTTAGTAAAACCTTCATCTCTTTCTTCATTTTCTTCAAACGAACAAGATACAATTTGTTATTGTGAATGAGGGTCCTTATTCCGTCCGCAATTTAGTAAAACCTTGATCTCTTTACTCATTTTTTTCATACGAATATGAAACAATGTGTTATAGTGAATGAGGGTCCTAATTCCGTCCGCATTGCAGTAAAACTATGATCTCTTTCCTCATTTTCTTCATACAAACAAGAGACAATTTGTTGTTGTGAATGAGTTTTCTAATTCAGTCCGCACTTCAGTAAAACCATGATCTCTTTTTTTCATTTTCTTCATACGAACAAAATACAATTTGTTGCTGTGAATGAGTGTCCAAATTCTGTCCGCAATTCAGTAAAACCTTCATCTCTTTCCTCATTTTCTTCATACGAACAATATGCAATTTTTTGTTGTAAATGAGTGTCCTAATTCCGTCCGCAATTCAGTAAAACCTTGATCTCTTTCCTCATTTTCTTCATACGAACGAGATACACCACGGGGTTGATCAGTGACGTAAGGAAACACAGGCTTACGAGAACACGGGGCATCGCAACATCAATGTCCATGGCCCCGAAATTCAGAACCACCAACAGGGGAAGTATGGAGATGTCGTAGACGCCGACAAGGATTCCGATTGTAATCAAGGCTGTTTAAGTAAAAAATAAAACATAAGTTCATTATTTAAAGGTGCACTCTGTCAGATTGACAGTTTTGACATTTTGTTTAGCTTTCGTCTTGGAATCAGCCGATTTTGATAGCAATGCCTTCAATTCAGTCATATAAGATATCTTACATTTATAATAAGAAAAAAATGTGATTTTTTTTCTACTGCCGAAAACCTTTTTTTCCTGAAGGGTTAGCAAGGAAAGCTCGATGGAATAGGTTCTGCAGCGGTACAAACATATGAAATAAATATATGCGACTATTGGAAATTGATAACATAAGCTCACAATAGGTCGAAACGAAATCAAAGTGCAAATACATAACTAACCTTAATGCCTATTACAGTTAACAAATTAGCAGTTAGTATTCGATAAAGCACAGAGATATTTTCTTTAGCTACAAGAAAGTCTTAAAAGTAGTTTGATTTCAATAGACAATTTTTTTTTCCCAATCTTTTAACAAACGAACAAAGACATTCTGATTTTATTTTTATACATTTTAATAAATAATGTGCATTAAATGGCCTAAAAGGTTATAGGGGTATGTTGTTGGGGGTAGTGTACGACGGTAAGAATTGGATTCCATGTAAACATAGACGGTAGAGCGCCGCGCTAGTTTTTCGACGGTATTGAATTTGAGCCTCGCACTTTCTACCTTCATGGACTAATCTGGTACATAAATAACTCATTGTTTCAAAACAATAATGTGTTTGACTATAACACAGATAAGATTACAGCTGCATTTTCTTGCGCTTATGTGTTTTATATAAATATTCGTCATGTCAATGCATTCCATATCAGTAGTACGGATTAATTAAAAAACAAACTAATTAGTATACATACCTTGCCTTATCCCGTGCAAAAGGGTGGTATGCAGACCAGTCGAGACATGGTTGGAAATATGCTTACACATGCTGTTTGGCAATATATTTACAGTAGTGGCACTGCTACTATTTCTTGGCCGCCTTGACACGATCCGCGTTATGGATGCGCTGCTGTCCCCAGCCTCTGACTGTAACATTGGACACACGCGTGTATGTTGTTTTTGCCAGGCTGAGAATGAGAAAGTTTTCTCGTTTGGCTGAAAAAGGTTTCCCGTAGTCTTTTCATTCTCACTACTACATGTTTTTTGTTTCTTGTCTAATTCTGTAATTTCTGCTAAACTTGGAATCGGTTCCTCCATTATTGGAGTACAAGGTGGAAATTGTCTGATATCGCTTTTTGTTACTCGGTTAAACTCCTTCATTGTCAAAATATTTATGTCAGTTATTGCTGTAACTGAATTGCTAGTTTTCGACATATAATTACCCTGGGAAGTCCCTGGCAAAACTTCTTCTGGACAACAACCAACCTTTGCTTTTAACATTTTATACCAAACAGTTAATAGTATAACCGTTATGTTCATTATAATGATCGGAGTATCAAACAACACGGCAAAGTATAGATACCCTCCTTGTGTATTGTTAAACAAACCCCTCCTGCAATCAATGCTTATCATGTCAGTATTTTCGAAAAATAAATGTGGAATAAGATTTGAAACTACTGCTAAGATCGTTAGGGCTAATGTAGCAAAGATATACACAGAAGATTTGAAATGCGTTCTTCCGGCTAAAATATGTTTCGCAGCAATAAGGCGCCAGATGCAGAATGCCGTCATGTGCAACAAGCTGGTATAGCTAGCAAACGTGAATGAAAATATTATGAACACACACGTTGCGTGTGTATACGATTGTTGAGCAACATACCAGGACACCAATAATGGAATATAAATCAAAGCTTTCACAAGGTCAGACGCAATTAAACAGATAAAAGCCTGTGAGTTTTGTACAAATGTGCAATTCCGAAGTCTGTAAAATCCAACAAGGATCAACGCATTGATCACGACCACAGCCAAAACAGTCACTAACACAAGTGCTCCAAGACAGTACAGTCTCCAACTCATGACTTCAACTTGTCCTGATGTACTTCCATTCATTGTTACGTGTTCGTATTATTGTTGTTGTTTAGGTTGGGGGTTTTTTTCACCACAATATCCGTTACTGTATGTGTATCTTTTATAGATATAATCCGTTGACATGCCAACAAGAATAAGTAAATATCTTACGAGTACTTTTGACTTTTACTTCTTCCTTCAGTGAAAAGTCACGACAGTTTGAAACTAGTTTAGAAGAACTGTATGAAATCCTCGTCTATTGGTTTTCCGACAGCCGTCTCGAAGATTTGTTAATGCAAGTAAAACCTTTCTGAAAAAGAGAAGAAAGAAGAATTGTATTTTTCTTTTAGCTTACAGCCCATTAGTTTTATATGATTTAAAAATGTACGTTGTTATAAAGATATTGGATCGTTTTGAGTGTGAGGAATAAGTAAAATAAGTTATGGTTTGCAACGTGTGAGGTGATTAACACGTGTAATGAATAATCTGTATATACATGCACATTTATTCAAAATTGTGTAAATGCCTTTTACCGTGTATTATCATTTATATGTATGGTAATATAATATCATCGGCATAATACAAGGGTACAAACTTAAGAGTATTTATACTGATTTCTTGAAATACCTTTTAACGATTCTTCCTCTGGAGTATTAACATACATTGACGATCTTGAATAATTGAGTTTCAGTGTAAACAAACTTATTTTCTGTTCAAGAATTTTTATTATTTGAGTGCGTATTTTTCTTTATTTTACCATAAAGGCTATTCCTATATATTATTTCAGCAAATTCGGTTACTCCTTTAGAAGAAAACGGGATGCTTTAACCTTCCGCGCATTGCGAAGGCAAATACCATAGCTTTAACAAAAGAAGTGTTAAACGATTCCGATTAAGAATTGATATTGTCCACCAGAAAGACCGCTCATTGTGTGAGAGCATCATTTAAAATAACAATATCTAATTTTGAAAACATAACTTGTAGTTTCCTATTTCATGTATTATGTAATATTAATATTACATGACGAAGAATTTACTTCAGGACATCTAACTCACTTAGAATACACCAATATTTGCTGATACATATCCAATTCAAAATCTGACACAGGAGTGTGTATAGGATGAGGATTCGGAGCTCCTCGGCCATTTTTATCGAAAACAACCTCGGATGTATGCCGGTACATCAGTAGATTCTGAAGTAGTTCGTAAAATTTTGAATTATATCATTAATTAAATGTAGTGTTTTAGCTTGTATTTTTGTATTTATTGATTTAAGTTTAAATTGATTACCAGTGAAGTGTATTATTGCAAATTTAATTAAGATTCCCAAGAGTTTTAAGTCATTAAGTTTAATTGCTAAATTAAATTATTACTAATTATTAATATGTATCTACTTGCAGCGGACTTTAACATACCGATTTCTGTGTGTAAACCGTCCATATACATCCGAGGTTGTCAAGTTTCGAGAAAAATGGCCGAGGAGTTCCGAATGTCGGATGAGGTACAGTTGACGGACTTTAAAGCACCCGCGAAAGTTGAAAAAATGAATAAGTCTAGTACTTAATGATTGCCAATCTGCAATTTCATTAGCTTAAAATGTAGGTTGTATTCTAAATTGATTTATAATTGTGCAAAAGGCTAAAAAAGGAAATTGGATATGGAATTCCAAAGTTATTAATGGTGTGGTTTTAAACGTGTGTGTCGAAAAAAATGTAATAATGAAACGTCATTAAGTTTATGTATATCAGTAAAAATAAGATGACATGAAGTGAATTCTTAATGATTAAGAATGGGCGGAGTGAGCGTAGCAAACGAGCACTTCTCAATCATTAATAATTCACTTTATGTCATCTAACTGAGTTAGAATACAACCTCATTGGCTGATACATTGTCGACGCAAAATCTGACGCAGAGAGAATGTATTGAATGAGTGGCAGTGGGCGGACCTTTAAACACGCGCGAAAATTGAAATTCTTAATGAATAAGTCTATTATTTAATGCTTGCCTATCTGCAATCTCTGCAATCTCATTGGCTGAAAATGAAAGTTGTATTTCAAAATAGGATAATATACTTTGTTATTATTAAGTCTTTTAGACACGATTTTAACGTAAAAATGACATTATCTCAAAGAGTGTCCGACCATTAGCAGAAAATACATATTTACAACTCATTAACTATATGACATAGTTTTAAGAATTCTTTATACATACTTTGAAACAACTTACCTAAGAATAGTATCCGCAAGTCTTTCAATTTAGACATTATGTAAACACATTGAAACATAACAACTTAAGCTGGTATAGCTAGTGTAATTAAGAAGCCATGTTTTTCTTTGGTGACAATGTAAACATATATTTCTGACGGTTTTGTGTGTACGTGTACTAGTGGGTAGTGCCCGGACAACATTCAGAGGAGTATGCAGTTTATATAGAGATTAGCGTTCATTTCAAATACACACAGTGCCCATGCGTACACAAGCAGTGGAACATATATGTAATTTTTCATAGTAGACGGACATTAAAATAAAGTTTAATTATAGGCATTCCGGTGGTTTATAGATATTATTCAGTGTAATAAAAAAGATATTTCTCTGTTTCAAACAGTACAAATATCAATTTGATATTTTCTACTGTCTTGAAATTTTAGTCCATTCTCACGGTCCAGATCAAACATCAGCGCGCACAGGGCTTGGACACAATTGTAATGACGTCATTTCCGCAATAAGTGTACGATCGCGAAGTATTTCACCCTGTGAGCACCAAAAGTAAATAATAATAATAATAATAATAATAATAATAACAACTTTATTTAACGAAGGTTACATACTAAGTGTACAATCATTACAGACATACTACTTATTTCCAGCATGGCCTTCACACAAAAAGTATTACAAAAACACATGTACTATACATATTAAGCAACATACAAAACATACATTCACACTATCACTATCATACATTTCTTCGACAAACACAACTCAGTTTAATATGATGATTATAAATTGCAATAATTTCATACTGTAAATAATGTAGATATATTCAGTAAAACCACATTCAATCAATATATTTACATATTTAGTAGTATCCATTACAAGTTGTTGCAAGAATGTCATATACGTACATTAACACAATTCATGTAAACAATGAACTATTTATTATAATGTGATTTAAATAAAGTGTCAAGATTTTTTGTTCATGTGATAAAATTATTTTGCCAATAAGTAGCCTTTTAATGCATGTTTAAAGGCTGGTAGCTTATCTTGACATTTTATGTATGTAGGAAGATTATTCCAATTTTCATTGCTTTATAGGCAAATGTATTTTTGATATAGTTTGTTCGAGGTTTTACAACAAAAAGATCCTTGTTTTCTGAAGAACGCAAGTTATAGTGCTCATTTTTGGCAAATGTTAACAATTCTGTGAAGTACGAAGGAGTCAAACAATTCATGCTTTTGAAAACAAGTAATGAGAGATGATAATAGCACCTGTCTTCAAAAGATAGCAACCCAGACTGTTTGAACATGTTTCCACAGTGGCTAGTTCCCGACTTCATTATTAGCTTAATCGCTCTTTTCTGAATGTTAGTGATTTTTGTGGTATCTGAGAATTATGTAATCATCCATTGTTTTCGACATTTATTCATCCTTTTTTGTAAACTAAAACAAATGTATTGATTTTGGTAAATCTTATTCGGGAGTAAGAGTGAACAAATTCAAAACCAGAAATAGCTGTTGGTGCTCACTCTGTGAAATATTTTCCGATCTTACACTGGAATAAACAATTATCATCAATATATAAGTAATAGGTTTCACAATTATAAGTCAATGATACAATACATTAAATAAAGCGTGGGGATATCATATATATAGTATAAATATGGATCTGTGATATTTATGTTTAAATCTGTAGTTGACCCGCCCAACCAGACTAAGTTTGGGCGTGGAAGAGTTTGAACCTACAAATGTTTTAAGTCTGACATTACTTTAGCCATCTTTTCTCCACGATTATTTCTGATGTATAGTATTTTTTTTTCATAGCAATTAAACTGGAAACAAATATTTTAAATACTCCTGCAATTAAAATCCTTCCGTCTCTTATGTAGGAACTAAAATACCATCGGTTATTACTGATTGCTCTGTATTACATTGTTATGTTATCGTGTTTCTCAAAATTGCATGCATCTGCTGAGTATAACGAGAAGGTAGCGATAGCAACTCGTAAAATAAAGGAGTGCCATACAAACAACGTTCTTTTAAGAGGATTTTTTTTAATTATTCATATTAAAGTGACACTCTTATTCAAAACAAGACAAAAACATGTATAACAAACATCAATTTTGATTTATAACCTTTAACTACTTACTAAATAATGCATTTAGGAAAAAAATAATTACTGATAACAAGAAAGTAGGCGAGTATTTGATAGCTGAAAACGCACAAATATTAAATGCTTGGTGAATGCTAAAATATTTTATACTGTGATCTACTTAAGTCTCATATGGAAGAAATACTGTGTTTTCTAAACCTTTCTTAAAATTAAACTCGGTTTCCTTCATGAGAACCATTGTTTTCGACATTTATTCATCCTTTTTTTGTAAACTAAAACAAATGTATTGATTTTGGTAAATCTTATTCGGGAGTAAGAGTGAACTTTAAAGTGACTCGTTCATGTTTTGGACCAAAAAATAGTTTTCTCGATAATGCATTGGAAACACCTGGGTCATTCTATTATTTTTTAAAAACATCTAGGCAAGTAGGAATACGTTATGTATAATAGAAGATGTACCCAAATCCACAGTTTTAAGTTTTTACTAACATGCCCCGTGCAGACAGTATATTCAACAACGAGAAAATGGCAACTTCCAGATAAAATTTCATAACTTTTTATTGGACAACAAGATAAAAATATCATTTCCGTAATTTAATTTAGAATCTA
Source organism: Mya arenaria (assembly GCF_026914265.1). Taxonomy (NCBI): domain Eukaryota; kingdom Metazoa; phylum Mollusca; class Bivalvia; order Myida; family Myidae; genus Mya; species Mya arenaria. The sequence goes on from NC_069128.1 coordinate 27,689,005, forward strand.
AATTACACCAATACTATTGTTACAGTTGATTGCAAACAATAGATTTTAGGAAAAATCTTTTCTACTGAATTCAATTTTATGATATAAAATATATCCTTAATATTTTTAAATCACTAAAATTTGCAATATTTTCGAAGAATGGTCATTTTTTTTAAAAAACGTTTACAAAAAGTGTCTTTAATTAAAAACAAGTGCGATGAAATGGTCCAAATCAGAACCAATTGTTAAAACTAATTTGAAAGTAGCAAAATGACATATAAGGTGTGAATAATATTCCTAAATGATACTAACAACACTCATAAAACGTCATGTTACGGAACTGATAATGCGTTATGGGAATGATAGGCATATTACGGAGTTGATAAACACATAAATTTTCAATGTAAAATCACCAAAAACTATTTCATTTATCTAACAAATCAAAAATATATACCTTTTAGTGTATTATATGCAATACGTGGATAAATTTTTAAAACATAACTGTATTTGACATTTTTTGTTACGGAAATGACAAAACACAATAAACATATAAACTGGAACGCAGTTATAACTATTCTCCAAGAACCATCATGAATATTAAACACAAAGAACATATTTCATCTTTTCATAAGTCTAGAATGTCTTCGATTTGGTGCCAAACGTCGTCATTTAAAAATGCCGTCCAGGCACACTCTCGGGAGCACCGTCCAATAATGACCACAGTCATTTATTCATAAGTCCAGAATGTCTTTAATTTGGTCCCAAACATCATGTATACAACATGTATGATGTTCTCACTACGGTTCATCCCGTTTCCATTGATCTTTGACAAGAACTAGAAACGTCTTCAATATGTAGGCTTCCTTTACTGCGAATCATTTCAAATACATCACAATCAAGATATTGACTGAGGCTTACTTTAATGTTGTTGGTTTTTCGGAAATATTTTAGCTTTTTCCGTGCATGTAAGGTAAATCGAATGCATTTAGAAGTACATTTGTCATTTGACATTCTCCTAGTCTATGTGTGTGTATGTAAGCTTATATATACTCGCACTCGGGTCTTGCCCATTCGGTGAGTGCTCCGATGAGACTGTTAGTCATTTTAGGTTTTTTGGAGCATAGTGCACAGACAGAAGGTAAACCTGGTAAGAGCTACCCTGGAAGAACTGCCACACGGGACCCCTATTTAACGTCTCTACCGAAAGACGATTAGCATTTCTTAGTGGTGCGGTGGGGAATCAAACCTACGACCCTCGATTGACAGTCAATCGTGTTACCACTAGACCACTAATCCGCCACCTCTTAATTTATTGTAAAGTGATGTCATAATATTCGTATAGTATAATGCAGTTGTTATGACGTCAATGGTTGTATCAGTATTGCGATTGATTGGATAAGTAAGACGTATTTAACCAATGGGATCCGTTCTGAGGAGAGGTACTCCCACAATAATTTTTTAACAGTTTCTAGTCCGAAAAGGTGCATTTTGGGCATTCTTTATAACTTTGTTTTCTCCCGTATTGAAATAAAGTAAACTGGGACGATTTAAGGGAGGGGAGGGCGACAGGTGCGCCCACATGGAGCCGCTAGTGATGATTATTTGTAGTTGTGTTTTTGCACCTCACAAACATATATAAATTCAGATCTCAAACAAATCATAACACGATAAATGATCAAAACATACAAACGACAACATCAAAGTTTCCACACAAAGAAATTATTATTAATCAAATACATGTAAAACTGTACCGCTTTTTTGTTTGTGCATCTGCCTTGCTATCTCTCCAATATGGTTTTTAATTATTGTGTCAGCATGTGGTTTTATTTAACAATCGCGCGTCAAAAAAACACTTCGCAAGTCTTAACTTTTAACAGGAATAACATATTCAGTTCTTTTTTATATATTCATTACAGGGGCGTAGCTTCCTATAGGCCGTGTAGGCCGCGGCCTACACAATTTTCAGAAAAAAAATTGCCAAATCTGCAATAAAAAACTTAATTAATATATCGGAAACCAGGTATTTCAAATATATCATTTTCCTTTTCACTAAAATACACATTCATACGACATTAATGTTACGTATATAATTTGTCGAAAAGTCTGCGCTTTGACGCTGTTCATTACATAAAACATTTATTTAAGGTAAAACATATTGATATCGTTACTCTCATTAATGTTTTTACAACAAAAAAATATACGCTAAGACGCACCCAAGACCACCTAGCTAAAACGAAATCCCGGGGATGCATGCCCTCGTGACCTCGCCCCCTCCTCAGAAAGTGGCCTACACGTATAGCTTCGTCAAGCTACGCTCCTGTTCAAGAAGCGAAAGCGAAATGGATATCTGTCATAATCCTTCTGTTCAAGAATACATCCTTAGAATATATACCGGCATGAACTGTTCTGTGTTTTCTACAAATTGGAAAGAAAATAATAATATTATGTATACGCTGTTAAGAGAAATGTTTTGTAATATTCATGCTTCTAGCTTTGCTTATACTTTACTTTTTAATGTAAGGGTTCGTTAAGTCTTCAAACAACAACCAATTACACACTGAAAACTACAGCGACAAGCCAAGTAGTCAAAAAATAAATACAATACACACAACAAATTTGCTTAAAGTCCAAATATATACTATGCCTCGACCGATCGCCAGCCCTCGAACGACCGCCTGTTCGAACCATGGCAGTTTTACTGTTATTTAGATAAAGTCGAACTGCAAAATAATTACCGTATTATTTTAGTTATTTTGGCGTTATATATGATCCTTCAATTATCTAATCATTCGCCTCTTTTTCCCTCTGTAATACAGTAGAGCGCTTTCGTTGGCAATCCAATATTAAACTGTATTTGCGGTCATGCACATAGCTCCATTTTATTATTTGTTAGCGTCATCAGTTAAAAACCTGATGTCAGAAAGAAGTCAATAGGGCCTACATTTGCTACACGCCCATTTTAATAAATTACAATTGAGGCATTGGTTTAAATATAAAAAAAACATTTCATGTATAATAAAGATGTTTTGGAGCTTCAAGAGTTTTGACAACAGGCCGTCCCCTGTTTTCGCAAATGTCCTCGCTTGTTGCTGTTATTATTGGGCCTTGTCCTCAGTTGGAGTCACTTACAAACCCTTACAAACCCTTACAAACACGCACGCCCAACCTCTCACGCTCACTCACACCTACAAGTTCTACATCTACATCGCCTTCCGGCGGGGTGTACTAACTTAAACTAGCTCAGTAAGGTATGAAATTTATCAGGTGGCTGAAGACGATATTTCGGTAAACCACATAGGTCACTAAAGTAGTTTGTTCTCTCTCGAACATGGTCACCAAAACAGTGTAGTACTCAGAGGCATGGACCTATAAACCATGGACATCCTGGAAGACTTCTTCTTCCCCCGATGAATCGTGTGCCGGCCATGGAGGCCAGCCATCCGAAACCAGAAGTGGAACGAAGACTGCTACACCGGAAACAACAATGAGCCACTAGAACAGTTAGAAAGTGGCGACATAAATGACTTTATACATAACAGGTACCAACCACTTGACATTGAGTGATCCTGATAAACAACAAATAAGAATACTCATTCATGTAATTAAGGATAGTTAAAACATATCATGATGGCTACATTAACACATTTCACATTATTTCTTATGGTTTATATGCAGTGCAAATAATAGCTTTTTAACACTTGCAACCTGGAATGCGACAGGAATAATGTCAAGTGCAAGTTATCTAAGTGACTTTTTAACTGAGCACAATGTAGACATTTTGTGGAATAAGTGAGCATTGGCTTTACAGGCAAAATTTGTATTTTATGAACATGATAAATAGCAATTATACTAACATTGCCATAAGTGACCCTGATTTAGATAACCCGAGTAAACGTTGGTAAATGTGGCCTTTGCATATTATGGCATAAAAACTTAGACGAGTATGTATCAGTGCTAAATCTCGAAAATTCCTATGTTATAGGTATCTGAATTTGTTATTAGCCCGGAAAATCACTTGTTTGTTCTTCAAACGTATTTACCATGTACTAACCATAGCATATATAAATATAAAGCATGCATAGAAGATACAGAAAAGATTATAAGTACGTATTCGTTAAAGGGAAATGTTATATTAATGGGTGACATAAATACTCAACTACCAAGTAGAAACTATGACCCGAAATTCATGCTTGACGCGCGAGGAAAGATGTTTTCTGAATTATTAGTAAACTATGACTTAGTGCCCGTTAACTCATTGCCATTATGTCTAGGTGCAGAATATTCAAATGTATCGTATACGTCAAAACGTGAAACATTGTTAGATTACATTTTCATTGCAAAAGACTGTATCCCCAATGTATTTTCATGTACAATTGTTGATGACAGTGCTTTAAACGTCTCGTCCCATAGACCTATAATTTGCACAATACGATATTGTTCCCCAGGGAATGTTAACGATACAGGTAAAAATGCATGCAGGTTCATAAACTGGAAGGGTATTAAAAACGCCATGTTGATCGGTATACTCGTTATATGGAAAATAACATGTCTTTAAAAAGCCTTTTAAATTTGGATGTTTCAAATACGCGTGAAGTAGATGTTTTGTACGATAGTATTGTTAATATTATTCAGACTGACCAATTCCACAATAATACCAACGCCAACATTTAAACAACATATAAAGCCTTATTGGAACGAAAGATTGACAGATATGCACAATTCGATGAAAATACTTAGAAATGAATGGATAAAATACGGACAGAAAAGAGGTCATGACTGCGAAAGTTACTGCAAATACAAAACTGCATAATGTAAATTTCGAGCAGCACACCGTGAATGTGTGTTAGATTATAACAAAACAGTTGAAATTGAACTAAATGAGACTGCAGAAATTGATAATGATGCATTTTGGAAATTAATAAACAGACGAAAGAAAAAAACCGACGGAAAAAACCTTTGAAATGGTTATTGATGGTATAGAATGCAAAATGCCTGAGGATATTAACAATGGTTGGAAGATGAACTTTGAAAACTTGTATACTCCTTCTAACTCCAATGCGTTTAATGATAATCATCTTTCAATTATTCAGGAAAAACTTAAAACGATCAACGAAGCGATTAAATCGTCAGACGGCAGTGATATTATTATAATAGAAAATGACATAATAACAGCACTTAAAACATGCAAAAGTAATAAGGCATGTGGGTATGACGGTATATATTATGAAAACATTAAGTACGGAGGCTCTATCTTACTCCATCTCTTAAACAAACTGTTTTCAAGCATGGCCAAATTAGGCTATTGTCCTTTCGAAATGAAAAAGGGGATAATTACGACCCTTTTCAAAGGCGGAAATAAACAAAAATGGGACCCTAACAATTACAGAGCGATATCATTATGCTCCACAATTCTAAAGCTATATGAAAAGATTATAATCAACAAAATCAACATATATAACAACATACATATACACGGATTACAGGGTGGGTTCCAAAAAGGCTTACACTGTATGTCTACTGCTTTTATGGCTAAAGAATGCATACATTTCACACGCGAAAACAACTCAAAACTGTATGCTTGTTATTTAGATGCAAAAAAGCTTTGGACAACTTAAACTTTGAAATACTTGTCTACAAGCTTTATGACATTGGGATCTCACCTAAGTTTCTCAAAATACTGAGAAATATGCTTACAGATATATACAGCTGTGTCCGAACAAACAATATCGTGTCAACATGGTTCCAAATACGAAAAGGGGCGAGGCAAGGCCAATGTCTAAGTTCATTTTATTATGTCATCTACATAAATAGTTTAATAGAAAAACTGGACTGCCATGACAGTGCTCTTAAAATACATGACACCTCTTTTGCTTGTCCTACAGTAGTGGACGATATGATGTTGCTCTCGTTAACGCCGAAAGGCCTTCAATCGATGATGGATGTCTGTTCCGAAAACTCGAAAAATGATCGTTATGAATATAATCAAAATAAATGCACTGTTAATGTATATAATGAAAAACAGAGCGATTTTAAAAAGTGTAAAAGGCATTGGTCAATTTGTAACGGAGAAATAACGGAATCCATAAGCTACAAACACCCTGGAGTATTTTTCGATAAATATAACGACATAAGCACATCGGTTGACCTTTGTTGTAAAAGATTACGTCGCACGTATTTTAGCTTAAATGATTATGGCTTAAATGACAATGCAATGCATCCGCTTGCTATAAAAAAAATTATACCTTAGCACTGTGATCCCGAAGGCCCTCTACGGTTGCGAGTTGTGGAGTGACCTACAGGATCATCATATATTGGCTCTAGAACGAGCCCACAGTGTATGTGTGAAACATATGCAAAATATGCCAGTATATACAAGAACAGTGATTGCGTTAAGTTGTGCTGGAATCTACTCATTAGAAACATATAGACAAAAGAAAATTACTATTTTCCGGACAATTGTGCCGTACTGATTACACAAAAAGGTTAAAAAACGTATTCCTATTAAGACTATGCAAATTCGAAAGCGAGCCAAGTGCAGTAACAGGATTTATTCCAGACACTTACAGAATCTTAGGCAAATATAATCTAATACATGTATTATGCCACTTCCAGAGGGATGCAATTTTTCCGAGTCATGATAGCTGGAGATCTGCTGTAAATAAATCTATAAATAATCGTGTTGTAACCAAATACAAAATATCACAGGAAAACGATGTGAACCTACGATTATTTAAGTCTATCCATTGTGAATATGAACCTTGTTTAATGTGGCAGTTTAGTAACATGTATAGAGACCAGCTGAAAAATTGTAGGACTGCTATGCTGATTATTAGTAAATATTTTTCAAGAAGTTTTGTGTCCAAATGCCAAGAATGTGAAATAATAACAGAACAAATGGTTTTGCACAAAATAATGTTTTGTAAAATCTCGAGCGCTTCTAGAGACGATTTATGGGTAGCGTTATGTAAATGTCTTAGTGCCAAAGTTTTCCTTGAGTTCAATCATCTTTAACCGAGCAATTAATCGAACTTTTAACTGGTTTTCCGCAGCTATCTATAGAGGACACAGTTAAAGTCAAGGCTTTCAAAGCGGCACTGAAGTACATAAGGATTCTGTATAAATACGGATACAACAAATAATAACTCCCGTGGATATGACCTAGACTTTCGCTTTTCGTAGTTTCGATTATTTTGGGCTAGCACGGTAGAAAATCAAAATATAAACAAGCAATTATAATATATGTAAACAAATTAATAACAATAAGACGTCGTAGAATGGGGAAAGGTAAATGAAATTACAAAACTATGTCTCATTCACTGTATAAGTACATAGTTATCATACAGTATTACTAGATGTATTATTTATAGTTATCCTTCCTATCTGATATATTTGTTTGTTGTATATAATTTATGTAAATTTTTGTTCAATGTTTCTTTGTATTATGTTCTGTTTATAATGTGTCATGTCTCTTCATATCGGAGGAAATAAAGAATCTCTCTCTCTCTCTCTCTCTCTCTCTCTCTCTCTCTCTCGAACATGGTCACCAAAACAGTGAAGTACTCAGAGGCATGGACCTATAAACCATGGATTGGAAACTCCCTTCCTTGACAATTCGATAAGCTCAAATTTACTCGTGGTTTATAGGTCCGTGTCAGAGGATACGCCAGCGATTCGGGCTCTCCCCTTGCTTAGTCTTTTAAGATAAAGTTCAACCTTCTGGGGGATATCTCTTCCTGCCACCTTCCTGTAGTTACGTTTCCTTCCTCCTTCTATCCCCTATATCGTTGTTGGCGACGTCCATGTGCGTTTCTACCGTCAGTTTGTTTTTGATGCCAGTCATTCTAAGGACGTTTAGGAGATGTTTTAAAGGCCATGTTTAAGAAATGTTTGGCATTACAATCTCCTGCTGTCCATCTCCTGCTAATTGCATTGATGTCACAGTAGGGGCCAATTTCTTGTTTATTTGTTTATTGATTCAGAGCCATTTACGGTCCATTTCTATAATAAAACTTCCAAAACTGCACAGCAGGATCGGAGATCTAATAAGACAATTAAGCAATTAGATTAAGATCAGTACACAGAGGATGTGTACAATACACGTTTTTGTGTGTGCGTGTTTTGTTTTTTTATGGGGGGTCACTTATAGAAGGATTAAACTAGGCCTTCAACAGACAGATGGCAGTCATTCGAAGGACGTTTAGAAGATGGTTTAACAGAACCATGCCAGTCATTTAAAGGGTCATCTACTAATCATACAAGTGAACTGTCATACCAAGTAAATGTACGAAGTTCCTGGACCGGAAAGATTTTCAGTAACCATTTTCTTTCATTATTTCTTGAGCTTAGTGGTTGACGGAAGAGAAAACACAATCCATGTCTTATATAGTGTTGGTTTATCATTGCTTAGTCATGGTAAATGCATTGAAATTGAAAACATCTTTAACTCTGCATACCAGAAATAACGATAAACATATACTTCACAATACACTAGCACTTTAAAACTAGATACACCACAATGCGACACAAATCAGGCTGTCAATTTGGCCAATCAGAAGATTTTGGCAAAACGAACACATGATGGATAGACAAACAGACATAAGAGTGACGCTTTATATATATATACCAGAGCTTTGTTGGGGAAACGCCAACAAGTTCGAGCCCTCCGCTGGATAGAACTGATGACACAGTTCAATAAAAGATTTTTAAAATAAAGATCGAAATGTTTTTATGAATTTGAACTCATATTGTTTATTCGCTTTGTTCAGGCGACATGCAAGCTACATATGGTGAACATTCGTGCTATTTTGTTTTTTAATTCCCAAATTTTGTTTTTTAATTCCCAAACAAATTCTAGCAAATATACAATGACATTTGACCAATGACCCTGAAGTGTGATCTTGACCTCTTGCCTATGACATACCAGTTCTCATGTTGAATATTTGTATTTATTTATAATTTACTCAATGCATGGTCAAGCTTTAGTCTAAACAACAAGAAATTTTGAATAATGACCCTATAGTAACATTGACCTTTGGCTGACTCATATATGGGTCTTGTATTTAACACACCGGCTTCCATTGGCGACATCTGCGCAAAGTAAATTTAAAACCCTCTTATGCATTGTCAAGTTACAGCAAGGACAGAAATTATTGATGCCATGCCAGCCATCCGCCAGCACAACGACATACCCCAATCTAATAACCGAGGGTTTCCGTAGGATTGCCTGGTTAACGTGAAGTAATACATGTCAGTGAATCAGTCCCAACCATCGTATAATATTCACCAAAAGTAGGAAGGCAGATGCAAACCATGGCCTAGTGTTTTTTTAGTTGTTCATGGGTCATATCTTGGCAATACTTAATCAAATAAATATATGACAATACTAATATATGTGACATTTTGCTACTGTGCTTATTATCACAGGTAACATGATTACTAAATTTCATGGGAATATCATGATTATTCTATTGAGTTATGGTTGCACTCTCACAAATAGACAGTTTTGACTTTTTCATATATTTTTGGTCTCAGAATCAGCTCATTTTGGCATCCGAGCTTCAATTCAGTCATATAAGATAACTCACAATAGAACAGATCTCAATTAACTGATAAACTGCCGAAAATTTCAGTTTTCTTAAAGGGTTAGCCATAAATCATCAATTTTCAAATGAAAATTTAAAAAAAATGTGAACTGCTCTTTTGTCAGAAGTCTTATATCACTGGTTTCCAGACATAAACGCAAATATTGGCTAATTCCAAGACAAAAAAGATAATAAAAAAAATCATGTCAAAACGGTCAATCTGTGAGTGTGCAGCTTTAAGGCCAATGCAACAGCATGTAGGGCGGTCAATATATACTGCTTAAAATTTTCAAAGAATCACCTATGGCTTCTACTAATATGTCTTCATATAGACAACCAATGTAGATTTTATGGCCTTGCGAAATTGACACAAGGCTGATAAGTCCATTTTAAAAGAAATATAGTAAGGGTATAGAAAAGAATACTGACACAGATCATAAAAAAACCTTCACAAATCTTTCTTTACACAAAAATACTTTGGAGAAGTTTCAATCTAATGAAAATGCAATGCAGTTGAATTACATTCTGAACACCCCTCTTATGTCACACAACGCTTACAATAACATTGAGGTTGTATAACACCCCTCTTATGTCACACAACGCTAACAATGACATTGAGGCTGTATAACACCCCTCTTATGTCACACGACGCCAACAATGACATTAAGGTTGTATATCACCTCAATTCTGAAAAATCAGACAAGCTTGATATAGTGTCACAGATTTTGAAAGAGCATGATGAGTGGGAATTGACTTTTCACCAAGGGTGGGAAATGACTTTTCACCAAGAGTGGGAAATGACTTTTTACCAAGGGTGGGAAATGACTTTTCACCAAGGGTGGGACATGACTTTTCACCAATAGTGGGAAATGACTTTTTACCAAGGGTGGGAAATGACTTTTTACCAAGGGTGGGAAATGACTTTTCACCAAGAATGGCTTTTTACTTAGAGTGGGAAATGACATTTCATCAAGAGTGTGAAATGACTTTTGACCAAGACTTGGAAATGCTTTTTGTCCAAGAGGGGAAAATGACCTTTGAACAACATTTGGAAGCAAACAATCTAACACCACTGTGATATGTGCGGTTGAAACAGGAAAGCTTTTCCTTTCTTACAATTATTGCTCTGAAAACTTAAAAACTGTGAATAAATTATTTTAATAGAATTATTACCATATACCTGACTAACATGTATATGCAAAATATTTCTGGTTATTTTTTTACAAAGATTTACAAAGATTTGTTTGTTTTCAGCCCTATCTATCTGAAGTGCTGAGGGAGAAAACCCTAGCCGTCTTATCTTCTGAAACTGTCACCAAATATTTCCCATCTCTGAAAGAAGAAAAGTGTACATAATTCCATGCAAAACATAACAATCCTGGTCCTGTTTAAAACTCTATTTAAAACATGTATGAATCAGTCCAAACTGGCAATGTTTCAAATTATTCTGTAGCAACAATGTATTCTTTGTCTCTGATATATATATGATATAAGGTTTCTCAGTCTGCAGCCATGATCTAAAATATACACATGTAATGTCTTTAAACTAAATTACATCAAATTTAATTTTCATTGAAATGTTTATAGTTACAGTACAATCACATGTTAATATTCATGACATTTATTGCAACTTTTTCAGAAAAATAATGAAAATAGGCATTCCTAAAGCTGCACTTCACAGTTCATCGTTTTGACAACTTTTTATCTCATAATGAGCCAAATTTTGCGTAAATGTCTGAAAACCTGTGATATAAGACTGCTGATAAAGAATCAGATGCAGTTTTTAATATGTACCTTCGAAAATTGATGTTTAATGGCTAAAAGCGTTACTAACGCTTAAAGAAAAATGAATTTTTCAGCAGTTTTCCAATCAATTGAGATGTGCTCTATTGTGAGTTATGACTGAATTGAAAGCATTGATGCAAAAATCAGCTGATTCTGAGACAAAATAATAAAAGAAGTTGTCAGATCAGTCAATCTGTGAGAGTGTACCTTTAACAAAACCATCATCCCTAAAACTGAGATATAGAGAAGCCAATATTTCCTACCTTGACACATCGAATCCCAGTATAGAGTCTGTGTGTCCAGTCCATTTTGAGACCATCTCACCATTTCTAGCGTCCCATAATCGTATAGCTCCATCTAAACAGCTTGTGTATACTTGCGGGGTTAAACGATCCCATTGTACACTGACTATACCCCCCTGAAATACAAGCAGAATTATGCCTTTAAGTTTTTATGTCCCAGGTCCCAATTTCTCGAAACTTCCTAAGTCCCTTATAACAGGATTAAGCTAATCTCACTATTTTTGTTCTACTATAAAATGTGTTATATTTACTTCTTCAAGAATTATTAGAAATTATGTAGGAATAATCTGTAGGATTAACAGAATAAACCATTATTCATTATCAAAATCCATTTTCAGTTTGTATTTTGCTTCATTGAAATAAGCCACTTAAGCCTGCTAAGCTTAAGAAGTTTCGAGAAATTGGGGCCAGATAATCAATGGCAACATGTTCTAATCTACGGCAATGCATAATTTTCAATGGAAACATGTTCTAATCTACGGCAATGTGTAATTTTCAATGGAAACATGTTCTAATCTACGGCAATGTGAAATTATCAATGGCAACATGTTCTAATCTAGGGCAATGTGTAATTTTCAATGGAAACATGTTCTAATCTACGGCAATGCGGAATTTTCAATGGCAACATGTTCTAATCTACGGCAATGCGTAACTTTCAATGGCAACATGTTCTAATCTACGGCAATGCGTAACTTTCAATGGCAACAGGTTCTAATCTACAGCAATGCGTAACTTTCAATGGCAACATGTTCTAATCTAGGGCAATGCGTAATTTTCAATGGAAACATGTTCTAATCTACGGCAATGCGTAACTTTCAATGGCAACAGGTTCTAATCTACAGCAATGCGTAACTTTCAATGGCAACATGTTCTAATCTAGGGCAATGCGTAACTTTCAATGGCAACAGGTTCTAATCTACGGCAATGCGTAACTTTCAATAGCAACAGGTTCTAATCTACGGCAATGCGTAACTTTCAATAGCAACAGGTTCTAATCTACGGCAATGCGTAACTTTCAATGGCAACAGGTTCTAATCTACGGCAATGCGTAACTTTCAATGGCAACAGGTTCTAATCTACGGCAATGCGTAACTTTCAATGGCAACAGGTTCTAATCTACGGCAATGCGTAACTTTCAATGGCAACATGTTCTAATCTACGGCAATGCGTAATTTTCAATGGCAACATGTTATATAAGTTCCATGTAAAACATAGGTTTTAAGTAACATTCAGAGCTTTTAATGAGTCTACCTATGATGACATCAAGGATTTGACAATGCCTAAAAAAAAAAGTAATAATTCCATACCTCGTGCCGACACTTGTGCCTACAAATTTGTGTATTTGTGTCCCAGATACTTAATACTCCGGCCACTGTCCCTGTAGCAGCATAACTGTGCCTGCATTGTATAAATATGACTACATTTATCAATATTTATGATTATAGTAACAGTGTTTTAAAATGCCACTCAGCTGTCATATTGATGTAAATAAATGTTAAGGGCTTGGTTGGTTATCAAATTCAAACTAAGCAGTGTAAAAGGCATTGAATTTTAAAATATGTTTATAGTTAAGAAAACTTTTAACTTTTAGTCAAAATTAAATAAGTTTATATATTAATTTCATAAATATCAACTTTTAAGATATTGTTATAGTTTTTTATATGGTATAAAACTCGCATTTTACCAGTCTGCGTAATAATTTGACTAATTTAGAACATTGAGGTTCCAAAATAATACACAATTTTTTTTCTCAGTTTTTAAGTTAAGGTAAATGGAATACCTGAACAACATAAAACTAAATTAATTTAAATTTCTTCTGGTAGCTTTAACATGTTAAAGTTCACATGCACGATCACGTGTACACCACATATCTCTTACGTTGGAGAAAGGGCCACTGCTTCGACCGAATCCTCTTCAGTTTCCGGTGATGAACAGTCATATGACCCCAGTAACTAAAAATATAAATTATATTTAAAAATATCTTAAATAATATCATAAAATAATGTCATTATATATTTTTTATTGAATTTTATAACTTGTGTTACAACTTTGTGACAATATATAATAATATATAACAGAGTATAAAAATTGTCCACTAAACAGCAATGTTTACGTAGATGGGGCTGGTAACCATCAAAATAGTATTTATGATATCAATTAATTATAACTTCTGTGGTAATTCAATATAAAATTCATTAAACCAAGGCTACTTTTTTTCTTAATTTAAGCAAACTTGTCTGATGATTTCCATCATGTAATATGACCACCCATGTAATATTCTCTATGTCTACATATTTTTTTTAAGCCAACATAGAATAGAAATTATTTATGTAATACAGTTGGATCATGTCGGCTCAATTTCACAGGGACCAGCCAATATACAATATTCAGCCTCACAAACATTGAGCCAAGCGGAAATGCTTACAAATAGTAAAACTGAATCGGTCCTTAACATTTATATCAAGCCAACCATGAAAGCCAAGCGATATCAAGCCAACAGGTCTTGACTGTACATGTAGTCCATAACATATGGCATACATTCATCACCCTTCTTACATCTGTGATAAGCCACAGTAAAACCCTTTGAAAGACAAATTACTTCTAACTGACAGTAAATAAACAGAACTCATGCCCTGGTAGTAATAGGGTCATGTTTATGGAATAGCCCAAACCAGAGCGCAATACCAATGCTTGTCTGTTATATTTTCAGTCAAACAAGGGGCTGCCTGAGGGGCAAAACTCAGCCATTAAAACAGAAATATAGGCCATGCTTTACAAACAGACTAAGGCAAACATGTGTACCAAGTTTCATTTGAATATCTTGAAAAGACATTGAGCGTATCTGACCTTGAAACCATACAACAAATATTTGTTTCATTGCAAATTATATTGCACAAAATATGTGAACATGGGGGTACACAACTTAGCATACAAAAAAGTCATGTATAATTGTATTTCAATCTATGAGTATGACTGGTTAGATAGATGTTTATATAAATCAAAATCTGCAATGCTGACTAGCATAGATATATGGATTTGTATTATGGAGTTAACTAGATTATTTCTTATAATCCCAGTGTGTGTAAACCATGTGATAAATTGCGTCATGAATGGTATGTCTTATTTGGAAGTAAGAGTGCATCTTTAACCTTAAAAACTACATATTAAAGCACACACTAAAAAAGAATACATTTAAAAAATAAAAATACACCAGAAGTATTTTTTGGCCTATAACTGCATCTCACCTTTCCTGTAGAACTGTTGTAAGCTCTTGCCGTTACATCAGTTGACCCAGATAGGATCACATTGTTGACGGGGTGAGTGTCGACACACAGGACTGTCGACTTGTGGGCATTCACTCCTGTACAATGATGAAATAAGGAAGACTCAACATAATACAAGTGCTACAAGAGGACAGCAAGGCTCATCCAATTCTATCAGTCATCTTTGGAGCAGAACTAAACTAGAGCCGTCACAGGAGCAACAAATACAAGCCGTCACAGGAGCGACAAATACCCCCTAATGCCGCCTATTTCTTTAAAAGTAGGCTATAACACGGACGTTATTGTACACTGCATTATTACTCATTCGACTTGACCAAAGTATGTTATTTATTAAAATCCATCAAGTAAATAAGAAGTTACGCTGCTGACACAAAAAAAATTGACAAAGGGCATTAACTCTGTGCTTAGCTGAAAAAATTGTGGTTCTTGTACACTGCACTTCCTCTCTTAATGTTCTGCACTTCCTCTCATAATGTTCTATCATTGTATGAAGTTTAATAAAATTCCATCTCAAAGTTTTCAAGTTATCAAGACAGTAAGACAATGGAAATTGCAATGAACCGACTGACTCAATTCAATTTAACTTGGTTTTTGCAATTTTTATATTCAAGGTGTAAGTTCTTGGGTACATGTTAATCAGACAAACAAAGCTTATGTGATAATCTTGACTTCTATTCTTTGAAGTTACAATAAGCTAAATATAGGTTTCAAAGAGTACAAGAGATCAGGAGTGTTGTTTAACAAAAGCCATATCAGGCTACCACAAGGAGTGTAACTCAAAAATTATTAAACCCAGTTACAGTGAAGTTATCGATTTTGCACATTGTCTCTGGCAACATGTGTACCAAGTTCCATTCAAATATCTTGAATGGTTTTCGACTTAAGACCAAGGTCAAAGTTAAAGTTTGAAGATCACCAAAGGCTTGACAATATCAGGTCTTTTTTCTTTGAAAAACAGACAAGATAAAAAGAAGAACAAATATCCTGAAATATACCTGTTATATTGTGTTGTACACTGACAGACTTCAGATCCCAAATCTTGAGTGAACCATCATCATATCCAACACACATCCTTTTTCCTGAAACAAAATTATATCCTATATTATTCTATATACAATATTATATCCTATTATTCCCTATACAATATTATACTCAGTTATTGCCTAAACAATATTATACAGTAAACTTCAACGGGCAACAATTTCTATTATTAGAGATGCCCTATGTAAATGTAATTCACTATTTTCGACTGTTTTACAAATGTTTTGAACATGTTGGCCAGTCAACAGTATGTAGCGTGAGGATATGTCATGGGTTTTACCGAAATTCTATAAATTAACTGCATATCGTTTAAACTCATGAATTTCCAGAATCTGTTTTGCAATTTTAATTGGTTCACAGAGAATACCAAAGAAATTTCAAGCGCTCAAATGTCTTTATAATAAATATCATTACCAGACAAAAACTTTCAATATCAGACGTAAACAAACAATGTCGCGATTTGAAGATGTTTTGATGTTGCCGAAATTGATCTCAACATATATAATCAAATATATAATCAGGTAATAAAACAGTTGTTGCATGGGCGTTTGTGTAACAGTCAAAACTTTTGTCCCTCGGTGTCAGGGATGACATTCTGAACTGTTGCCTTCGGGAAGTCATCCCCTCCACCTCGGGACAACAGTTTTAACTGTTACACAGATGACCATGCAACAACTGTATACTGTTACCCTGCACTGTTACTCCCTCGCACACTGTTGGCCACAGTCACAGTCATAGTATGGTGCAATACGGGTTTAACCTTCTGCCGTTTCTTCTGTGCCATATATGGTTAGACGTTTGGTTTATATTATGGTATCAGACAACAATGGCAATATGTTTGTCTCTGTAACTTAAGCAACGTCAAATACTTAATCCATATTTAAATAAGGAACTAAAGTTTAATAAAGTTGTTTGGTATAATAATATGAATATTGCCACCCTTGAGGGTGCCTCTTGTCAATCCTCGGCAAACACCATCGACCAAGGCTAAAACCTCGCTCAGCAATGTTGCCTTGGGTTTACAAGATGCACTTTCCCCCCTCAAAGGCAGCAATATTTATATTCTACTGTATATGCAATACAGCTATGAAAGATTTGCTTGAGATTTCAAAGATAGCTGAAGTGAAGGTGTTAACTTTATTTAAAGTCAATACAGTCATACACATTAGTAACAAACATAAAAACTTGTGTGATTAACCTTAGTTACTTACTAAATAATTCATTTAATTTTAATTAAAAATATTGATTACTGATAACATGATTTTAACAGAGTAATAAAAAGCTGAAAACACACATATAATTAATGACTGGTGGGCTTCTTGTAACCTTTATACCGGTACACCTATCATCAGAGAGAATAACCACACAGGAGACAGTACAGCCATGACTCTGGAGCACTTCACATTCACCACTTAGAATCTTCCAAACACCCTTACACATTACTTCCTGTAATCTTACTACACCTACCATCAGAAAGAATAACCCCACAGGAGACAGTACAGCCATGAGCGTTTTACACTTGTCACTTAGAATCTTCCCAACCCTCTTACACATTACATCCCGAAATCTTAATACACCTACCATCAGAGAGAATAACCACACAGGAGACAGTACAGCCATGGCTCTGAAGGGATTAATCCTCCCCACTTGAATTCTTCCATACTCTCTTACACGTTACATCCCGAAATCTTACTACACCTACCATCAGAGAGAATGACACCACAGGAGACAGTACAGCCATGGCTCTGAAGGGATTAATCCTCCCCACTTGAATTCTTCCATACTCTCTTACACGTTATTTCTTGTAATCTTACTACACCTACCATCAGAGAGAATGACACCACAGGAGACAGAACAGCCATGACTTCAGCGGGTTTCACACTCGCCACTTTAACTCATCCAAACTCTCTTACACATTACTTCCTGTAATCTTACTACACCTACCATCAGAGGGAATGACCCCACAGGAGACAGTACAGCCATGGGCGTTTTACACTTGTCACTTAGAATCATCCAAACACCCTTACACATTACTTCCTGTAATCTTACTACACCTACCATCAGAGAGAATGACACCACAGGAGACAGTACAGCCATGGGCGTTTTACACTTGTCACTTAGAATCATCCAAACTCTCTTACACATTACTTCTTGTAATCTTAATACACCTACCATCAGAGAGAATGACCCCACAGGAGACAGTACAGCCATGGGCGTTTTACACTTGTCACTTAGAATCATCCAAACTCTCTTACACATTACTTCTTGTAATCTTACTACACCTACCATCAGAGAGAATGACCCCACAGGAGACAGTACAGCCATGACTCTGAAGGGAATTACACTCGCCACTTGGAATCTTCAAACTCTCTTACACGTTACTTCCTGTTATCTTACTACACCTACCATCCGAGAGAATGACCCCACAGGAGACAGTATAGCCATGACTCTGGAGCATTTCACATTTGCGACTTAGAATTTTCCAAACACCCTTACACATTACTTCTTGTAATCTTACAACACCTACCATCAGAGAGAATGACCCCACAAGAAACAGTACAGCCATGACTCTGGAGGGTTTTACATTCCCCACTTGGAATCTTCCACATCCAGATGTCACCGTCAACTGTGCCCAGAAACAGAACGTGGGAGCCAGGATGCCACTTCATCCACTACAAGGCAATTAACATGACATGAATTAGAGGATCCCTCCTTTGACCTTTTCAATATGATTTCATTGGATTTCTTTGTTTACTTTTGTTAATCATGTATTGTTCATTACTTTTGTTTCCATTCACCTTTGTATTTTTTATGCCATATTCAAATAAAAATACCGGTACCTAATTATAATATTCATAATAGTTTAAACATTTATTTTAAAGGGGCTAGACACCTGATGGTCCTAAAATCGGCAAAAACAAGTATAGTTTATTTCAAAATGACAAGCCTAGAATTGTCAATATTAACTAGTATTAAGCGTATAATTTTACATGATTAAAAGAATATTTTGAGTTGAGCTGTTTAAAATTAGTGCATAATCGTTTTCCAGTTTAAAGTGTGTGTATTTAGCATGTGAAAGTCACTGAAAGATTAGTACAGATACATATACCGATGTTTTTTTAAATAAAGTTTGATTTACGTGGTAGACAACCCCAATAAATTTCAAATTGGAAAAGTACCCAAAAACTGTAAAAGATACATACATGCATGTAGTAAGCGATGTGGCACATCAGTAATAAGATTCAATGGATTGTTCACAATGATGTCAATTTAATGCAAATTATTGACAATTTTCTTTTTCTTCTTGCAATTGTATTGTGTGGTGTCTAGTCCCTTTAGCACGACTGGCACAGCTTTGATCAGTGTCAATTTCACAGTCCTTTCTTCACTTAATAAACACTTATATTTCACATATGTGTATGGACAAATAGCAACTGGCTTGTAATTTGTTTGGACTATGACATTAAAGTCAAAATTGTTATCTCAATGCCTGTGTCAGTGTTTAAATGGGTCAGTTGGATTTTGAAAACCATTCACTGATATCATTATGTTAATGGTCAACTGAACCACTGATTGCAATCATAAATGCTTCTTACCTCAGCATCTGAGCACTCAAATGTGAAGACGTCTTCCTTTGTTTCAATTTTCCAGACTTTTACCAGCCCTGACAGGTCGGCAGTGGCTACATACGTCCCATCGTGGCTAAAACTAGTACATGTAACAGATTCCTTGTGACCTGAAAAAGGGATGCACTGGAGTTATTAAAGAAACATCATCATTAAAGGGACTAGACACCAGATGGTCCCAAAATCGGCAAATATAGTGTTTCCTTAAAACAAGTCTATAATTATAAATTCAATCAAGAATGAGGCAAATTATATATAATTTTACATGTTAAAATGAATATCTTATCGCTGTCTCAGCTGACTTTACAGGTTTAAAAATAGTGCATAATTCCTCAGTTTTTAGTGTGTTTATTTATAATGTAAGGGCCCAAGTTAAATACTGATACATGTACCAACATTTTTTTAAATTTAAATGGATTGATGTGGTAGACAAACCTTGTCAATTTCACATTTATAAAAATATGCAAAAACTGGGAAAAATACATTTGTCATAAGCGAGTGATACATAAGTAAGAGAGATTCAATGCACTTGTTTTTTGACACTAAAATTATTGCAATGGTATTACAGTAAAACTGCGGTCTTTTGAACAGGCGGTCGTTCGAGAACCGACAGTCCCTCGAGGTCAACGCTTAGTCCGAATATTTTTCCTTCTATTTTCATATAAAATATACCGACGCTGCATCAAAACCTAAATAAGTTGAGAAGTCGAGCACAATAGCCGGTCCCAAATACACAAATCATGCACAAAACTATGACTCCCTCGAGGTCATAATTTCACAGAAAAGAAAAAAAAAAGTTATCTTTGATTTAAGTCCTTATTTTAAGCAAAATATTGCCTTCTGATGTAGCAGATATGATGTAATTTATCACGTGGTATACACACACTGTGATAAGTTTGTTGAACAAACGGTTTGAAAACGAGTTGAACATTATATGTATCATGTTAATATTTTTCCTTTTTTTGGCCAAAACGATGCTTATTTTCGCCTTTTTTAAGGGCCCTGCCATCATTCCCTGCCAACAAGTTGAAACAAGAGATGTTTGTCAAACATTATGCCCCCCTGAGCGCCATGTTGTCAGGATTATATGGACAATTGAATGAAATATGCATGGACTGAAATGACAGCTGATTTGTTGCTGTTTTAAGATTATGACCATTAAATAATGTGTGAGGATAAAGTGTGTTATGACCGTCATGACCTTTGACTCTATGAACTCAAAATCCAGAGTCAGCAGCTGGTCACAAGAAACCTAAATGTCAAGTTTGAGGGCCATGGGTGCAGGCATTGTCAAGTTATCACAAGACAAGTTTTTTTTTTTTTGACAAGACAAGTCACTGTGACCTTGAAATTTGACCCGATGACCCCTTAAATCATAAGGGGTCATCTACAAGTCAGATGCAACTCCAAGTCAAGTTTGAAGGCCATGGGTTTAGGCATTGTTGAGTTATCACTCGGACAACCTTTTACCATTCAAGATCACTGTGACCTTGACCTTTGGCTCTATGAATCAACTGGTCAGGCTTAACATCCATGTCAAGTTTAATGATCATAGGTTCAGGCATTGTTGAGATATCAGTGGGGGAAGATTTGTTAACTTTTTTGCGTTAAAGGTTACTGTGACATTGACCTTGGCCTGATGACCCCCCAAAACAATAGGGGTCATCTACTGGTCAGGCCCAACCTCCATGTCAAGTTTGAGGGCCATGGGTGCAGGCATTGTTGAGTTATCACTTGGACAACCTTTTATCATTCAAGGTCACTGTGACCTTGACCTTTGGCCCAATGACCCCTAAAATTAATAGGGACAATCTTCTGGCCGGGTTCAACCTACAAATCAAGTTTGAGGGCCATGGGTGCAGCCATTGTCAAGTTATCACTCGGATAACCTTTTACCATTCCAGGTCACTGTGACCTTGACCTTTGGCCCAATGACCCCTTAAATCAATAGGGACCATCTTCTGGCCAGGCCCAACCTCCAAGTCAATTTTGAGGGCCATGAGTGCAGGCATTATCGAGTTATCACTCTGACAACCTTTTACCATTCCAGGTCACTGTGACCTTAACCTTTGGCCAGATGACCCCCAAAAACCATAGGGGTCATCTCCTGGTCAGGCCAATTCTCCAAGTCAAGTTTGAGGGCCATGGGTGCAGGCATTGTTGAGTTATCAATCGGACAACCTTTTACCATTCAAGGTCACTGTGACCTTGACCTTTGGCCCAATGACCCCCAAAAACAATAGGGGT
Source organism: Mya arenaria (assembly GCF_026914265.1). Taxonomy (NCBI): domain Eukaryota; kingdom Metazoa; phylum Mollusca; class Bivalvia; order Myida; family Myidae; genus Mya; species Mya arenaria. The sequence goes on from NC_069128.1 coordinate 27,710,850, forward strand.
CATCTACTGGTCAGGCCAAAGCTCCAAGTCAAGTTTGAGGGCCATGGGTGCAGGCATTGTCACGTTATCACTCGGACAACCTTTTACCATTCAAGGTCACTGTGACCTTGACCTTTGGTCTGATGACCCCCAAAAACAATAGGGGTCATCTTCTGGTCAGGCCCAACCTCCATGTCAAGCTTGAGGGCCATGGGTGCAGGCATTGTTGAGTTATCACTCGGACAAGCTTTAAAATTATTTTACCATTAAAGGTCACTGTGACCTTGACCTTTGACCCGATGACCCTCAAAATCAATAGGGGTCATCTACTGGTCAGGCCCAACCTTCATGTGAAGTTTGGTGACCATACGTCTAGGAATTGTTGAGTTATCACTCGGACAAGCTTTGGTCTACCGACAGACCGACCGACCGACATACCGACATGCCTGTGCAAAGCAATATACCCCTCTTCTTCGAAGGGGGGCATAAAAAACACTGTAATCATGCACATAGTATACCAAAGAGATTTCTTACCAGTGCATTCAAAGAGAACTTCTCCAGTGGAGATTTTCCACACAAACGCTGTATCATCCTGACCTCCGGTTACGGCCAGTTGGCTGGTGTTAGGATCAATGTGCACAGAAAATACGGCATCTGAAGAAAAGAAAGATCTATCGCTGATACAAATCGATGCATCTCAGATGAAGAAAAGCACTAACATACAGACTTTACACACACAGCTGTTACTGAACACCACCGAATTGAATAAAACTTATCAATACTAGATGTAAGTAGTACCAAAAGTTCAAGAAAAACTGCCAAGCCTTAATTTATGTAAAATGAAATTTTAGTGGCTTTTCACTTATTACACAGCCCACTGCTAACTAAACTTTTGCGTTGATGATAAAGTGTAAATAACTGCAATTCAAATAATATTGTAGTCCTTTCAGTTAAAAGCTCCTTACAAATATCATCTAATGCATAGAGAAATATCATAGCATAACTGGGACTTTAATTTACAGGAAAACTATTCGTCATCTTCCTCTGAATAATATGCAGGCTCACACTGGAGCCCCTCACCTGTGAACTTTGTACAATTTCATTGTGAAGTCTGCAACAGGAATGTAAAGAAGTGATTCAAGTGTCCCACTGTTAGGCAGTAGCAACGGTCTCTGGTAGCTGTTTCAACAGACAAATACCAGCTGGAAAGAATGTAATGGTGATATAGATCAGTCAAATCCTTTTATTTGGGATATATCGGATCACAATCAAGGGTTGTATTACCTTTGTGTTTATCAAAGACGACCCCAGCCATGTCTTGAACTTCTATTTGACCACCAGATGCCTCCATATCATCATCAAAATCTTCACCAAGGTCAGCTTCTTCCATCACCTCTGATATATCTGTTGAAATGGAAAATAGGATTATGGCCAGAAATTTAAAATAATTTTACATTTTGAAAAGATTGTTTAATAAGACCACTTGTCAAACAATGGTCACTTATTCCTAGATTTATTTTTTAGATCATTTTGTGCTTGGAGCCACAGGTGTCCGGTGCGTTGTTTTGACCCCCACCACCCTCTTCTACTCCCCGCCCCCTCTACAACCCACCATTTTTTTTCCAAATGTCTCAAAAATGAGTCAGCAAGCCCCTTGACGACGTTGTTTGAATTTTTTTTTTTAAGAAAAACACAACTCTATTGTTTTTTTCAACAAATGTGGGGTAGTCAAGGGGGTTGGGGGTCAAAACAACGCACCGGACACCTGAGCTTGGAGCGGCTAATCCGGGAGGATTGAAATGTGCATGGATAAGATCCAGCAGTCTGCCTTGCTTAGTCGATTTGAGCCCCATGTTAGGGATCCAGTAGTTTTGTGATCCAGCCCCATACACATGATATCTTTTCCTAGTCCAAATAATTGTACGTTGGCAGATTTTTTTTAGATTTTTGATATGGCAAATCCTTCACGTACAAATTGTTAAGTATCAAAAGTGGGTAGTTGTTCCGATCAGGATTCCGGGTTAAAGCATATAGAGTCTATAAAATATCATAAAAACAGGAAATATTACCAGATAATGTTATTTTATATTAGTTCCGTATACAAAAAATAAATATCCAACTTATAATTATGAGTTTGACGGCTTTTTTTTCATTTCATTCTGTCAAAACATAACGATATATACATGAAGGGCACCTGCAAGGCTTCAGGGCACAGTTTTAAATCGCTCGGAACATTTCGGCCATGGCCGAGTTGTTACGATTGTATAACGAGGTCTATCTCGAAGCTTTGTCGGAGGAGGCCGAGTTATTACGATTATATCGAGTTGTTCCCCTTCGCATAATTGTTTTCTGTGTCAGTCAACTTTCGTTTTATTGGAAAGGTAAACAACTTGTTTTAATGCATTAAATGCTTGTTTAGTGCAAAATAACATTTCACTTACATGGTAAAATATGAATATAACTCTTTATGATCAATTTCAACCATAAATACCTCACTTAAAACAATTTCGATATTTTTAAAACACCCCCGTTTTTTGCACATTCCTGTTTAGACGTTAGGGATTGGAAGAATCCCGTATAACACGTCTATTATTTTAGACTAATCTTTTCCCTAAGGTTTACTGTAAGATCACTCATTTTTTATTTAAAATTATATTTTGAGCTTCATGAAATCTAATCTAAATGGCTAAAAAAAAGACATATGCACTTCTTTTCTTGCACTTTTTCTTCAGACATGCGCCAACTGTGGAGAGAGAGTACCACTACTCTTTCATACCAGAAGACTCTTGGGCATAACCACTTCGAAGGAAGGTCAGTAAAATCAGTATTAATCTTTCAGAATGTGATTTTAAGGTTCATTCAAAACAAATTGACTTGATGATTTCCTGTTTTATTCATAAAGGCAAATGGACAGTACAATTTTAGAACCATATGATCACATCATTATTCTTAAAAAATATCCGAATCGCAATCATTATCCGAATGACGTAAATATTAAATAAATATATAAACACCATCTACCTCTATTATCATCAAGTTCAATAACATGAAGGATGTCTTCAGCATTTATTACATCATCGAATTCTCCATCACCAGAATTTTCATTTCCAGACATGATTGATAATGTATTTTGGGAGAATTATAAATATGCCAGTTTCACGTGTGAGAGCGTCGCTACGATGCTGACTTCCGTCCATGTATCGGGACGTTTGTAATACGGTAAACTATTTAGCCAATGCGATGTATTTGAGCGAACGTTGTATCATAACCTTCACCACCATCATCATCACCACCACCACCACCACCACCACCATCATCATCATCATCATCATCATCATCATCATCATCATCATCATCATCATTATTTTAAACTATCACGGGTAACCCCTCTACGACCTTGAGCGACTTTAATACCTATCTGTTTCTCTTTTTTAACATAAAATACTACGTTTCAAGACGAAACACTATTTTTCAAGGTACCAAATAATGCTAACTTTTGAATCACTGCGTTTCGCATATATATAACCCTCTTTTAAGGGTTTGGTGTGAACTCGTGGTTCAAAAAACCGTGAGAAGGAGCAGTGGGATTTAGCTCAGCCTCAGGTATTTGTTATTCATCTTGAGCTAGGGAAGTACGCGGTATGAAGAAACTTTAAAAGTGGTAGCTCTTGCTACGCAAAAATCGTAGTGAGAAGTACCTCCTCGTGTATTTTATTATAAAATGTCTATTTTATAGGCAATCGAAATATATTGCAACCGATGATTCAGAAGGGATTGCATTTCTGTATCCACACCTTCAGCACCATAAGAGCTGTCGGCACACAACGAATGCTTCCGGGACGTTGTTTCCCTTCAAGAAGGTCTTAAAAACAATGTTTCTCCCCATTTAGGTAGCATATAATGATATGTACACTGCATTGTTGTATGCATTTTGAAGTTCACACATGATTTATATAATATTTAATGACATTAATTAATAAAAAAACAACATAAACAGTAATTGAATGATAAATGTTAAGATCGAACTCCAATTACAAACACTATACCATTTACTTGTACATGATGTCTATACACGTGAACATGATCTAAGAAGTTATGAACAATGCATGTTTTATAGTCGATGTCACAATGTACAAGTCATAATAAAATGTCTGTTCTGTTCTGTGTGGTATCTGGTATTCACTCAAAGGGAAAATTATTAAGAAGTCTCCAGTTCATGTTATGATTTTATTTCTTTCACACTTGTTATATCACAGATATGTGTTTTAAAAATAAAGGAGTTGATTAAGTCAATATACAACTTTAAAGGTTGTTAAACGTTCGTTTAATACGAAAAAGAAAAGAAAAGAGAAATAAACCTAATAAACATCCAAAATAATGTAATTACTTTTAATATGCGTGTTACTGTTCGTTTTGACCTATTTCAAACAGAGCTATTATCGTTATACTGTCTGTGATAAACTATTGTGCATGTCGTAATTCGTTTAATGGTTAACTGTTATATACACATATTGATCACAAAACAATGTTGTCGTTTTGGAAATATCTCATTCTATACGGCAAACAATTGCCGGTTTATAGACTTGGTTAACCAGCATTTATTTGGCATACACATGTAGTAAATATGCTAATAATGATGTGCGTGAAGTTAGCACCGTAGCACCTTAACACCGCAGCACCGCGGTGACTAGCACCGCAACCACGATGCTAGCACCGAATCACCGGAATTTTACCAAAGCATATTTATAAGTGTTATTTTAGTAAAGCATAGGAGTTTCTCTCGGTCATGGCATAGGTCACTGAACTGCGATTTTGGGCAGTCTGCGGAATTTCGGTCGCATAATGTGACAAAAAGCCCCGTGTTATTCAACTATTTATAGCTGATAAACATTAAAATGAGAAAGGGGACCACTGACACCTATACCAGAGTGTAGCCTAGGCATTACCCTAGGTCATGTTATAGGTCAAGTGGCTGCGATTTTAGGCAGGCTCTTGGTTTTTGATACTTTTAGGCTAATACCCAAAGAATTTTCCATCAAAATTTCAATTATGTGTAGCGATGATACCGAAAACATGAGAAAGGAGACCACTGACACCTACACCACAGTGTATCCTAGGAATAAACCTAGGTCATGACATAGGTCAATGTGCTGCGAATTTAGGCAGGGTCTCTGTATTCTCTCATTTTAGGCTTCTACCCAATGAATTTTGCATCAATTTTTCAATATTTGTTGCGGTAATACCTTAAAAATGCGAAAGGGGACCACTCTTACTTATAGCAGAGTGTAGCCTAGGCATAAACCTAGGTCATGGCATAAGTCAATGGGCTGCGGTTTTAGGCAGGGTCTTTGTTTTTGAGATTTTTAGGCTAACACCATTGGAACTTTCCATCAAAACTTCAATAATGTGTAGCGGTGATACCTTAAAAATGAAAAAGGGGACCACTGACACCTATACCAAAGTGTAGCCTAGGCATAAACCTAGATCACGACATACGTCAATGGGCTTCGATTTTAGGCAGGCTCTTTGTTATTGAGATTTTTAGGCTAATACCCAAAACAAATTTTCATCAAAAGTTCAATAATGTGTAGCGGTGATACCTTAAAAATGAGAAAGGGGACCACTCTCACTTATATCAGAGTGTAGCCTAGGCATAAACCTAGGTAATGGCATTCGTCAATTGGCTGCGATTTTAAGCAGGCTTTTGGTTTTTGATACTTTTAGGCTTATACCCTAGAAATTTTCCATCAAAATTTCAATTATATGTAGCGGAGATACCTTAAAAATGAGAAAGGGGACCACTGACACCTATACCAGAGGGTAGCCTAGGCATAAACCTAGGTCTTGGCATAGCTCGATTAGCTGCGATTTTAGGCAGGCTCTGGGATTTTGATACTTTTAGGCTTATACCCAAAGACTTTTACATTATTTTTTCAATATTTGTTGCGGTGATACCTTAAAAATGAGAAAGGGGACCACTGACACCATTACAACAGTGTAGCCTAGGCATAAACCTATGTCACGGCATACGTCAATGCCCTAGGAATATTTCATCAAAATTTCAATTATGTGTAGCGGAGATACCTTAAAAATGAGAAAGGGACCACTGACACCTATACCACAGAGTAGCCTAGGCCTAAACATAGGTCATAGCATAGGTCAATGGGCTGCGATTTTAGGCAGGCTCTTGGTTTTTGATACTTTTAGGCTTATACCCGAAGAATTTTACATCAATATTTCAATATTTGTAGCGGTGATACCTTACAATGAGAAAGGGGACCAGTAACGCCTATACCACAGTGTAGCCTAGACCTAAACCTAGGTCACGGTACACGTCAATGGGCTGCGATTTTAGGCAGGGTCTCTGTTTTTGATACTTTTAGGCTAATACCCTTGGAATTTTCCATCAACATTTCGATTATGTGTAGCGGCAATACCTTAAAAATTAGAAAGGGGACCACTGACACCTATACCACAGTGTAGCCTAAGACTCAACCTAAGTCATGGCATAGGTCAATTGGCTGCGGTATTATGAGGCTCTTGGTTTTTGATATTTTTAGGCTAACACCGTAGGAATTTTCAATCAAAAACTCAATAATGTGTAGCGGTGATACCTTAAAAATGAGAAAGGGGACCACTGACACCTATACCACAGTGTAGCCTAGGCATAAACCTATGTCACGGCATACGTCAATGGGCTGCGATTTTAGGCAGGGTCTCTGTTTTTGATACTTTTAGGCTAATACCCAAAGTATATTCCATCAACGTTTTAATTATGTGTAGCGGTGATACCTTTATATTGAGAAAGGGGACCACTGACACCTATAAAGTAAAACGCAGCCGATTGCTAAACTTCTGTACAATGCTATTTATTGTGCGGGAGATGTAGAAACAGGTGAATGTACATTTAAATGTTTATTATTTTGTAACACTTGAGGCAAAAATAGTTGGTCAAGTTTGAAGGTACTAGTAGATATTAAATAATATTTCCTTGATAGATTATAAAACAAAATTACTAACATTTGTATAAATGACATTGCTAATTTACTAAACATTCACCATGTAAAAACAACACCTTTCTTTAAAAGAAAAGATTAAAAATAAACAACTTGGATAAAGGTCGCAATTGTTTGTTTGCACAATAACTCAGCAAAAAAACACAACTCTTTTCGTATGCATTACAGACCCGTTCTGTATTTAAATATTAACCTTGAAAGCTCAAAATATGTTTTAAATGCACATTTATGATTAATTGCTTGCCTTTGTTAATCTTCCGTGTGTCTGATATTTAAGATGAAATAATAAACTGCGTGGCTAATACTTCTTTTTAAATGGTACATTATGGCTAAAAGGAAGGTTTTATTTTAACAGAACAAAAACAAGCAAAAAAACATAGATTTGGTTTCATGATGTCATGAAGTAAACAAGTTGTTTTTGTTTCCACCCGCGTAAAAATAATAGTGATACATTTGTAGTTTAAAGCTGCACCCTCACAGATATACCATTTTACAACTTTTTTTATTTTTTATCTTGGAAAGAGCAAATATTTGCGTAAATATCGGCAAACCAATGATAAAAAATTGCTGACAAAAGATCAAATCACAGATTTGCATATTTCCGTTCGAAAATTAATGTTTTATGGCTTAAACGGTTAAAGAAAAATGCATAAAACATTATTTTTTAACTTAGATATAAAAATCTGCGATTTAATGTTTTTCAGCAGTATTATATAACCGATTTCCATGGATTTTCGCAAAGATTGGCTCGTTCCAAGACAAAAAAAGTTGTCAAAACGTTCGATCTGTGAGAGTGCAGCTTTAACTCAGCAGCTCACTAAGGAAATAAGGAAAACAAATGCTAATGTTGCAAAATAATTCACACATTCAAGTCCACCACAAAATGATAATATCAGCAGGTAAAACTTAAAAAAAAAGTTTTGATTTAATTTTTACCAACACACAGAGAAATTATCAACATGTTAAGGCGAGAAAATTGATATAGGACCACATTTTGAGACGGCATGTATTTGAAAATTCCTCTCTATGTTTTTAGAAAATGTACACTCACTTATAATTTATGTCCCTATTCAGGGACGGATCTAGGATTTGACTTGCGCCCCTCCGATTGAGCTGAAATTTATTTGGTTTAAAGTGTTGGCAGGTGGATACTCCCCCAAGATATTTTTACAACTTATTGTCATATATGGTGCATTTTGGGCGTATTTTATTCCTTTTTTCTCATATATTATAATAAAAATTAACGTGATTAGGGGGAAGGGTGCCGGGTGCCCCCCCCCGCCAGCCCGCTACGATGACGCGACAAACCAATTGTTAGCTGAATGAAAACAATATGTATTGAATTTCGTAAAATATTTGTAAACAAAGTTTGCAAGTTTATGGAAGCACGTATATGATTCAGATGAAGGATTATTATAGTGGCTATAGATTATGCAGATTAAGTAGTTTTTCGTTTGGTTAACAATTTCTTTGAACAAAAAAAATCGACTGTTATATTAGCTATGATATTTGAATATGATAAATGTCATTTATTGTGCTCTGATGATGCTGATGCTGATGCTGTTGCTGTTGTTGTTGTTGTTGTTGTTGTTGTTGTTGTTGTTGCTGCTACTGCTGCTGATGCTTATGATGATGATGGTGATGGTGATGATGTTGTTGTTGTTGCTGATGTTGTTGAAGCTTTATTAAAACGAAATGTATGGGAAATACCAACGAAATTCCGAACTGGTCCACTGACTTACTATATGCTAATGAGGCAGATAAGTGGGCGGAGTATAGCATCAATGTTGTTTAGTGAAAATTGGTAGAAAGGTTCTGCAAAGTAAAGTGTGGTAAATCATTAGGAGTGTTAAAACTAAGATGATAAAAGATGGAACCCTTCAGCAAATGTTGTCTTTGAATACCACAATTTCCATGCTTTGTTGTTGCGTGATTGGTTGATTTACATTATCATGGGATGTTATTAATGCATCCTCAAGATGTTGAAATATCGCTATCATATATCGAAATCCTCGTTGTCTAGTGGATCAGGTGTTAAAGTATCTATTTTCTTTACTTTACCTGTGTGGGTTCGCACCACACTAAAACCAAAATATATTTATACTATAAGTGTATTTTTTCTGCAATTTCGATATCATAGAGTAAAATAATGATAAAATAAGTGTTATTACTTTATTTCCGGGAAAACTGTTTAAACCAAAAATTCTTTAAAAATGCAGATTATAAGTATTTAAAGCTACATATGATTTTAGGTATTCAGAAAGTCGCGTGATATGCACATTTCGTAATAAGGTTGTGCGTTCTAAATTTAGATTATACTTCCAATATACTTTCAGTTTTGTTGCATGTGGCGGATCCGTGGTCTAGTGGTAACACATTTGACTGTTACTCCAGGGGTCGCAGGTTCGATTCCCCGCCGCACCACTAAACAAATACTAATCGTCTTCCGGGAAGGACGTTAAATGGGGCTCCCGGGTGACAGTGCTAGACACTGGTGCACGTTAAAGAACCAGGATATGTCTTACCAGGGTTACATTCTGTCTGTGCACTGTACTCTAAAAACATAAAATGACTATCAATCTTATCGGAGCACTCGCCGAATGGGCAAGGCCCGAGTGCAGTATATATAAACTTACATACACACACTTTTGTTGCATTTTGTAATTGCATTTTTTATCATTTAGGGTGTTAAAATGTCAAAAAGGTGAAGAGAAGCCGTTTGGATATACATACAAAAAATAAGTTTACATCATTAAAACTTAATGGGACTTTAAGTTAAACAACTCAATGACAGCGATAAGGAAAAATGATTACCCTACCACTTTGTTCATTGTCTGGCGTTCGAAGAAGGCAGAACAAAAAATACAGTAAAAAAACCCACATCCTTTTGTATTCATTTCTATACAACACATTTCTTTCCTTGTTTCAACAGACTATCCACTATTTGTAAAGATTGGGGGGTTGATTCTTTTCATACTGTGGCGAGATTGCAATTAACACCCAATACTTGGTTGACGTGCCTCAACATAATGTAAACATGTTTGTGCAAGGTTTAACCTTGGACAGTAATCGTGTCTGAAAATGGATTAGCTTTCAAATGGTGAACATTTCTTTCCTCTCTTTCGATGTTTATTCGATATAACATACACAATTTCTTCAGCGCACGTACATTAAATCACAACCATTTATAAGATATATTGTACAAGTGTCGTTACTTTTCCCCATCTTAAATAATGGCCAATTTATGAAATTGTCATACAAATATACATATTTTCGCTTCATTGTCCAAACATTTATGTTTTCACCAACATATATTTAGAATTAGCAATTTTCTATGACAGCCCTTTTGATAATATACAGAGGCGGTGATCACGTGCTACTTTGTTTTGATACCAGGTACTAAAACATGTCAGCGCCCAGTGAGACTGTAGGTAATTTTGTTCTTTTTCTTTTAGTGGGTAAAAAATCAAATTTCCTTGCATCGCCCATGTTCATGCGCCAAATTTTCCCTGTAATTTGGTACCTTCATTATGCCGAACAGTTCTGTAGTTTACTCGGAATGCGTGTCACAAGTTTTCAATTGAGGCGAAATGTGCCGCGGAAAGGTTTGAACTAAGCAGGAACTGTCCATTCTTTTGCAATATTTCGTTATTAGTATACGCAATTTCGTTTACAGAGCTATTTATAGACATTGTGTAATCCGGCGTAACTCGGCATCCAGAATACCGCCAGAAATATGCCATAATCCGGCGTTTTAAAGAGCAGGGTGTGGTGATGGTGGTTGTGACATCTTTAAGCGAAGGCTAATGTTTAAGAAGCATTGCTAACCATTTACTCAGCAAAGTGATATCTTGAATGGAAACGTTTTCTCAAACTATATGTGATAAAGTCCTTGCTTGATACCTAAAACGGCGTTTTAATGTTTATGTAACCCACCCTTGTTGACGTTGTGTGTCATTTGATGTCTGTCAGGTATTGCAAAATTAACATTGGCAAGGTCAAGGTCATCTTGTTAAATATTTGGTTACTGGGCTTGACCCTGTTTTTATTCTAATGCTCTATTGTGTTTAACTCAAGGGCTTTTATAATAAAAAAACAACAAAAAAAGCATATGATTTGTGTGCAGATATTGTTTTAGCCTTTATACGATACTATATTGTTTATATATCGTATATTGTTTTGTTTTTCAATTAATAGGTACGTGGCCACAAATTCCCCAATTAAAAAGCGCCAAACTATCGCTGATACTTTTTATGTGTGTTCAAATCATATCCTTTTTTATCAATAAAGTCAAATGAGTTAAACATTAAAATGCATGAAAAGTATCCTTTTTTATTTCATCCACCTATATTGTGCGCCATTAAGACTAAATTCAATAATATACTTCCTACGTACATGTACGTACCAAACATGATGAATGTTTCAGACTATAAGTTGTTTTGGTCATGTATAAATTACCTTTAACATTAACTCATATTTAACTTCCATATGCCCTTACCTGCCTTACCTGAGAGTAGTAAAGTAAACTTCCCCCCCCCACCTTGAAAAAAGCGCGCCAATTTTCTAAAATTGTATCTATATTACAATTCCATTAATAATGCATAATGCATTGTCATCGTGACTTCGGACTGAAAAGTTATGACACGCGATCCGATGATAATAGTTAATTTAAACATTATATATATTTTACAACGATTGTGAAGAAAGTTATGCGTACTTATACTAGTAAGACAATCTCGTTGGCACGATGTTGCGCGAGAGTGTGGTCTTGTGTTGTGGGGGGAGCCGGATTCCCGCAGAAAACCCACTTAGTGACCACTAACCAAACTCATATGCACCCAGGTCGAGAATCGAACCCGGTCGCCTTGGTGAGGAGCGAGTGCGCTAACTAAACACTGCGCTAACCGGACAACCAATAATAATAACAGTTCAATATTTGATTTTACGAAAAAAGGGAAATTACTGCTATAACGTGGTGCAGAATACGGAGATGAGCTATTCATCCTAACAATGGTTACAATGATTGTTCTAAACATTTAATTTCATAGTGCTATACTGTATCTTTAGGCAGCGGATATCACATCAAATTGTCTATTGTTATATGCGGATCACATGATAGACAATTCTGAGTAGCCTCGCCCATTTCAGCCTCCTCACTCCTCAAAGACGCGATTTTTTAAATATCGCGTTCTTATCCATCTTTTCGAATATCGAATATGCGCCCGATATAAATGGCTATCTACATATATATAAATTAGATACAACTAATTATTCTTAAGGACACTGCAAAGAGGCTGCGAAACACAACTTATACGGGTACGTGTACGTGTGTACTTCTTTTTGTGCACGAATTCATCCAAGTATGTGTATATTGTACACGTTTAGAATGGCATGTACGATTACACTATGAAATCGATTTATGCGATTATCAGCGAGCCTACAAGTACATGTTTAAACCGACTTTAAAACTAAACCCCAACTTAAAATTATACGTATTACTTTACTTACAAGAGAACAAACAACATTTCGTGTTTCGTAATAACTCTACTAAGTACACTATGGTTGACTGGCTTTTTTTTATAAAATAATCTAGCCATTCTTTACTGAACAAGGTTTGGACTGGAGGTAACTATTCATACTGGAATACCTTTGGTACATTAGTTATAATTGACACATTAGCAAAATATTCATTGTTTCACAACCGATAAAAGGATAGCGCAATGGCCTTTTCAACATTATTGATAGCATACGATGGAGCGTAAGACCGTGAAATAAATCAGGATATAATGAAGGAACATTGACAGTGGTCTGCAATACTATGTCTACATTCAGGGCTAAAAAACGAACATACCTTGAAGGCGGATTTCAGTTACATTGACTGTGGCCTCCCATTATATACTGGCTATGTTCGGGGTGAAAGAACAATTTGAATGGACCTTCATAGGGGTAAGCCAAAGGTTGTCAACCGGGTTAGTTCATGACTTCAGAACAGAAATGGAAAAAACTGACTGAGGTGAACCAAGGCGGTCAACAGGCTAATTTTAAGACTTAAGAAAGGACATCGAGGGCCTAGGCAGTTGTAAATCCATGCGGTTACCGCACCCCGGAAGGGATATCAAAGGCATTGACTGATGTGTGCCAAGGCCGTCACCCCACTAATTTCAGAACTTCAAAACGGCTATCAAGAACCTTTACTGTTGTTGGCCCATGCGGCCTACCAGCTAAATCCAGGATTTCAGAACGGACATCAAAGACCTTGACTGGGCTAATATCATGCGTCTACCCGACTTAGCCCGTGGCTTAAGAATAAATATCACGGACCTTGATTGAGATGAGTTAAGGCAATCACCCGGCTTAATAAAGGGCACTTACATATGTGACTTTGTGGCTTGACGAAATACGCTGACTTCATTTATAAATTCATAATGGACATCAGATTTACTGTGATCTTTATAGTTGTCTATTCATAATTTTTATATACTTCACCGCCCGGCATTCCAATCGTTGGAAGTAATGAGCACATTGTCTTTCCCATATTCAGACTAGAGCCCATGGGAGAAAACATGGAAGGCTAAATCCAGAATTAGTATATGATATATGATAATCCATATTCAATCAGTCGATTGATCTGGCAGCTTAGTTTTTACTCGAAAACGTTTCCAACATGGCCTTGGACGAAAACGATTAATAGTTCCCCATTCGAAAGTCGCTCCTCTATCCAGGTAAGAGGTAGCGCTGAGTGGAATTAATTTGACTTTTGCGGTCGGAAGGCTACGTTTTTATCAGTAAAAATTACACATAAAATTACAATTACAAGTTTATAAAGCCAAACAATTATTCATTGCAAATGCAAATGAAACTACCTTAGGTTTAACTTACTGACATATAGGGTCGATAACACTAGTTGTTTGAAAGTTTGAAAGTTTTTTAAAGTTTGAAAGTTTTATAAGTCAAGGCTCATTTCGAGCATTTGACAAAACAGTGCAATGTGTTCTGGTAAATTGATTTAAGCATGTGTTATTGCCCTTGTCTTTAAATAGTCTCAAGAATTTAAAGTTTATCAAAGAAAACGATTTGGTCCAATGTTCTGTATATCATTAGTATCGTCTTCTCAATTAGCACATATAATAGGATTAACAATTTGAGAATAACATATTTATTTGTGAGATTTGACATGGATTATGAAGGTAATTTAAGCAAATAAATAATACGAAAAAGGAGAGCGAATAAATAAGAATGTATCTGACTCCCTGCTACAATGGTGATCCGCTGACGAAACAGATTGTAATAAAATGCAAACAGTCTGGTTTTATTGTGACGATCATTTGTGTTATTCTGTCAAGCGTTTATTCTTATAAATAATTGTATTTGGAAATTAACACACTTTTTCATCGTTGGCCAGGTTTACCAAATAGAAAAGACGAAATGCTCAGAGGGTGAAAAGTACGTGTTGCTCGTATTATGGATATTCGTTCTAAAGTATATCAATTACACCTAGAAATAATGCTCGGTGTATTCATTAGCATAACTTCATCTGTAATTACTGTTTTCAAGAAAATAGTTACTGTCGTGGTCATTATTAAGATTACTTTACTTGATCCTTAATGTGTGTGGCCAGAATGAATTCGTTTTTTCAGGTGTTGAAACAGTAGATGCTTTTTGTGACTGGTTGTTTTCAGAAGAAAACTATGGGGCCATTGTACTTTGTCATAACTTTCAGGGCTATGACTCCTACCCTATACTAAAATATTTGTACACAAATGGAATATTACCAAGTGTAATTCCCAATGGGGCTTAAATAATGTTATTGTTTGAGCCTAATAGCAAAGTCAAGATGATCGATTCTCTAAACTTTCTGCTAATGGCGTTGTCCCAACTCCCAAAGATGTTTGGCTTTTTTGAGTTAGCCAAGGGATATTTTCCACACCTTTACAATAAGAAGGAACATCAGACTATTGTCTTGGACCATTTACCTGATTTGACCTATTACAACCTAGATGCTATGAAAACTGACGATAGAGCCTTATTCTTACAATGGTATAACGAAAACAAACACAATACAACTGTACTTTCAATTTTCAATATAAACTTCTCAAATACTGTACATCAGACGTAGACATATTACGACGCTGTGCCTTGAGATTTAGGCAGGATTGTATACACATTACTGGCGTGGATCCTTTTAAAAAAAGTATCACTATTGCTTCGGCCTGTTAACGTGTTTTCCGGACTAATTTTCTGGAGCAGGACACTATAGGTTTGATTCCATCGTACGGTTACAACCCTGCACAAGTTCAATCTATGAAAGCTCTTCAGTGGCTTAAATACCAATCACATGCAATTGATATACGTATTCAACACGCTCGAAACGGCGGAGAGAAAGTCATTGGACCATACAAAGTGGACGGGTATTATGAGGCAAATTGTCAGAAAGTGGTCCTTAAATTTCATGGCGATTTTTGGCATGAAAATCCAAAAATGTATGTCAGTTCTACACTCCATCCTGTCAGTAAATTAACCATGGATGATCTCTATCAAAAGACACTAGACAAACAAAAATATCTAGAGGACAGAGGTTACGTTTACCAATCTATCTGGGAATCAGAATTTGAACAGCAAATGAAAAACAATCAGGAAATGGCTGCTTTTGTACACGACTTAGAACACGTAACGCAGTTACAACCGAGGGATGCTTTTTTCGGAGGAAGAACAGAAGCCTTTACCTTGTTTAAGGAGCGAAGTTGGGGTGAAACACTTAACTGCTATGACGTCACTTCACTTTACCCGTTTATCAATAAAACGGAGAAAATACCATTAGGTCATCCTACCATAATCGCGGAAGATTTCAAAGGTATCGACAACTACGAAGGTCTCATTAAATGTAAGGCCTCTTCGTTCCCGTATTACCTTATAAAATGAATGGAAAGTTAATGTTTGCTTTATGTAGGACATGTGCCGATACGCATCAACAAGATCCGTGTACACGCACATACAGTTGGCGTTGTTTTATTGGTACATGGGTAACTGATGAATTGAAAAAGTCTGTTGAAATGGGGTATCGTGTACTCAATGTATACGAAGTATGGCATTTTGATCAGATATCCCAATATGACGCTGAAACAAAAACCGGTGGTCTATTCACACAGTACGTTAATACATTCCTGAAAATTAAACAGGAAGCCAGTGGTTGGCCTGACTGGTGTATTATAGTTATATTATGAAAAAAAGGTATTCTGTTGGACTATAATAACATCAAAAGAATCCCGGAATGCGCACTCTGGCCAAACTCATGCTGAATTCGTTCTGGGGTATATTTGGTCAAAGGCCCAACATGTCTCAGGTTGAATACATCGACGACCCTTCCATATACTTTGACAAGATAATTTAAGATCAAGAGGATGTGACGGGCGTGAACTTTGTATCTGAGGACATGGTAGAAATAACATGGAACTATAAGGAAGAGTTCATTGAAACATCAGAGAAAACAAATGTCGTCATAGCTGCCTATACTACGGCGCAGGCACGTTTAAAACTATATTCGTACCTTGATCGGCTTGGTTCTCGTGCCCTGTCCGCGGATACGGATTCAATCGTCTTTTCGACAAATCCAGGAGAATGGGTACCTAGCCTGGGTGATTATTTAGGTGACTTGACTGACGAGACACATGGGAATTCAATAAAGGTGTTTGTAACGGGGGGCGTTAGAAATTATGCCTTCCAGTTGGTTAGCCCTGACAAGAACGGAAAGACAACACACTGTAAAGTTCGTGGTATAACTCTCAACCATAAGAACTGTCTGGATATTAATTGTAATACATTAAAGAGAATGGTGACGGAGGACAAAGACGATATAGTTACAGTAACTGACCAATTTAAAATTGTCCGTGATCGAGATGCCGCCCGTCTATTCACTACATCTCAGAAGAAAGATTATAGACTGGTGTTCGATAAAAGAGTAATCAAAGATGGATACATGTCATATCCCTACGGTTATTGAATCGACTTTGCTTTGTTGTTCTCTATAATGTGTTATGTATGAATTAATATACTATTATTTTCATGCGAACATGTAAATGTTCTAAATACGTAAAAATTGTTGTTCATATTATTACATCATATATCTCTAAATCAACGATAAGTTGCGTTCTTGTAACAAAGCAGTATCTGGTTAAGAATTGAATGACAAACGGAACAGAGGCTCTGACGAACGTATGCTAAACCCCACGAGTTCTCGAAATAATATTACGTATACAGACTACCACTATCGGTGTGAGCGGTCTTTAAGTCCCCTTGTACCTATACTCTTAAAAAAGTGATTCCTAAATACATAGAGGCAACTATATATTAAATATATGGGTTTATGCCGGTAGAACAATGGCTCCTCAAAGTTTACTTTCGGTTTTAAATTTAATATATAATAATAATGTAATCGACTCCTCAAGACAAAATGGCGGCTATTTATTGAATATATAGTAAAATAATGACTCCTCAAGACAAAATGACGGCTTTCTTTTGAATATATAGTAAAAAGAATTGCCTCCTCAAGACAAAATGGCGGCTTTCTATTGAATATATAGTAAACAATTGCCTCCCCAAGACAAAATGGCGACTTTCTATTGAAAATATAGTAAAAAAATTCCCCCCCCCCCTCAAGACAAAATGGCGACTTTCTATTGAATATATAGTATTTTTTTACCTAAGGTGCCGCCCTCTACTACTATAGGGAGGTACGCAGTATGAAGAAACTTTAAAAGTGGCAGCTCTTGCTACGCAAAATTCGTTGTGAGAAGTCTCCTCAAGTATAATATTATAAAATGTCTGTTTTATAGGCACTCGAAATATATATTGCCATCATTCAGAAGGGATGGCATTTCTGTATCCACACCTCCAGCACCATAACACAACGAAATGCTTCCGGGACATTGTTTCCCTTCAAGAAGTTCTTAAAACCAATGTTTCTCCCCATTAAGGTATTAGCCGCGTAATACACACTTTTTTAAAAGCTTTAACCGACAACATAGTTATAATCACGGTACACTATGGGACTTTTATCCAAATTTTGAAGATTTTTTACCGTGAATTAAAAAAGTTATTTATGTTTCATTACACCCACCCCCAAACTCCAAGGGCTACAAAGAGCGACAAGTAAATATTTTGTCTATATTTGATTTTTTTTTCGCATTATCAGAGATTATGCAATAAACACAACAGTTTCTGGTAAAATAAACTTCAGTTAACAGAAAACTAAAGTTCAAACGAACACATTATTGATACACATGGAAAAAAATCATTTTGATTGATCTTATGATTCTTCGGAAAAGAGCAGTTTTTCGATGTGTGAAAATATATAGCCGTTTTATAAAATTCATAAAAAATAGTTAACTATAAGGCAAGCTGCTGAAATCATTTTAGATATTATCTATGATGTCTATTGAACAATTTAAAAGACAATTTATGATAGTTTACCGTCCAGTTTTGAAGAAAATATACATAATGTCATGTTACCATACATTTTTATAGCTAATAAAATGCTTAAAAATGAACCTTTTTCTTGTAAAAAATTATAAAGCTTAAATGGACTTATTCATAAAATGTACTCTTTCAAATAAATGAATTTTACTTATGATACTAACTCAGAATACAGAGTTTAAAACAAATGAGTGAACTTTTAAACTAAAATATGTGAAGAAACAAGAACACTAAGTGGGCTCGCCCCTCCAAAAATATCAGAGTGAAAGTTCTCAACTAATGTTGTTGTTTTTAATATTATAACATGTAAACAATCTCTGTGGGTAATTTGATGTATATCTGTTTTATTTTGTCATTGGTATTCTAACAATTAGTTTTTTTCACAATAATTCTTCACTCTTCAACATTTGAAGTTTGGTCTGTTCCCATGCTTTGTACTTGAAGTGTGTGCACAGATGATAACTACTCAATGCTGAGTCAATGCTGATTTGGTTTTCATGCACCTTCAGGTACTTTACCCATCAAGAATGTTTAGTGCTGTAAAGGAAAAAGTTGTACTTTAAAGCCTTTCTAACTAATTAGTATAGATAATTATACTGCCATACATATACAAAATAAAATATTAACAGTTTAATATTTCTCGACATTATTTTGAAAAAAACAACAACAAGCTGAAACATACATGTATATATATAAAGAAAATTATTAAATTTATCAATAAAAATCATCATCATCATCATCATCATCATCATCATCATCATCATCACCACCACCACCACCACCACCACCACCACTTGATTATTGAATACAGTAGGTTTATAAAAACAAAAACCAAGTCAAATATGTTTTATATGAAATATTCACATCATCCCGATCAGATGCGACTGCCTTGTGGATGGACATGGCTGTCAAATCCGCTTTCAAGGATCCAACATAGTATTTAATGCAGGCTGGAATTCTTCATAACCCAGTGTTGTTGACTAAGTAATATTCAGTCATTTTCCTGCCTGGAAGAAATTAGACTTCTGATTATCAACCAGCAGAAACTACCACCGTAAAATACAAATGCAAAAGTATTATACATTCTGCACTAATATCTGTTTTAGCCAAGAGTAAGGGTTGGTAGGCACAAATGTGTAGTTGTTGTGCATATGGTTGATAATGATTCACAACAGTATGGGGTTTTAACGAGACCTACACCAAGCCAATGAGTGTCAATAGTGTCCTAGCAGATGCGGCTTCAAGCCCCAAACCACATACAACTTTTTTTCTCAGGTTAATTTTGAAAATATGCATTTTGTAAACAAATAACTGGTATGTACATGTATTGTGGTATGTTAGAAGTAGGTCACGTACCGAAACACATCATTTTTAAACAAAATTTTAAGTCTAATGTTTTTCTAAGATAAAACAATCAATTTAAAGATTACATACTCATATTATATCTTAAACATAAGTTATGTACATAAGTACATATAAAAATATGTAACATGTACATAAGTACATGTAAAATATGAACATGCTGTCTAAACATTTAGCTAATAAAAATGATTTAAGAATTCCAAAGATAAATTAAAAAAAAACGTTTTTGAACACATCAACGTACAAAACTGCTCAAGGATACTTACATTCAGAGCCCTTTGATACGAACATCCCAGTTCCATGCCGTGTTGACAGTTCGTTTTTTCGAGAGAAAATCTTCTCTTACGCGTATATTTCACTTATAATCCATGTTTAACTGTAATGACTCAAATTGTTAGATGTATCGTAATCAACTGTCAGCGTGTACTTTTAGTGTTTATTCATTTTAAACGTATATTCATGAGAAAAACATCACAATGTTTCCAAATCCTACGATGTAGAAATTCCATTATTGACCTATGAATAGCCGGGAAATACCTTCTGTTTCTAAAAATAGCAACATCCGGTACTGGCCGAATACGCCCGATGTTCGTCGCGATCTGTTACGGCGAGTGGCGATATATGTCGATGTTACCCGATGTTTCCCGACTTGTATTACATGGCTAATACCTTAAGGCATCATATAATGATATGTACACTGCATTTTTGTAAGCATTGTGAAGTCAGTCACACATGATTTATATAATATTTGACGACATTAATATGGTTTTGAATGACATTTTGCAGAACCTCTTTCTTGGGTGGATATATTCAGATATGACCCCAGAGACGCGGCAATGATTGTGACACGTGGATGTTTTAGATAGTGACTGTAAACAAATAATGATAGCAAAAAAACGAAACTATATCTTGATATGGTTTTCTGGAGTTTTCAACATACAAAGTGCTCATAATTTGTAGGAAGATAGGCTGAACTATTTTCCGCAAATTCATAATAAAGTGATTATTTTATATATTCACAGAAGGGAATTTCGATCCGGGCCGAGACAATTTCGTACGGGCATGCTATTATGAAATGTTAAAACATGAAGCCAGTATTACTTAAAATGGCACACAGCTCCATTCGGAACTCATAGGCCATTTTTATTGAAAACAACCACGGATTTATGCCAGTACATCAGTAGAAAAAATCAGTTTGGTTAAAATACACGCACACCTCCACCAACGGAGGACGCTAATTTCCATTCGGAACTCCTCTGTAATTTCCATCGAAAACAACCACGGATGTATATTATAATGGACGGTTTACGATGTTAGAAATATAAACACTTTAACTACGCTGCAAGTAGATCGCGAAATTATTTCAATTTAGCAGTTAGATTGTATGGCTTTACTCTTGGAATTTTTAATTATTTATGCAAGTATACACCTCACTGGCAATCAATTTAAATTTAATGATACAGAATACACGTTAAAACACTACTAATAATTAATACCGTTATTTAAAATTTGACGAACTACTTCTACTGATGTACCGGCATATATCCGAGGTTGTTATAGATTTAAAATGGCCGAGGAGTTCTTAATGCGCTAATCTCATATTAACATAATTGCTGGAGGTGTGCATCGAGCACGTGTGGTATTGAGTCACGTGATTAACAAGGTAACACGTGCGATGAAAATTAAAGTGATTTCCATAAAAAAGATTTACATTCAAATAACCATTGAATGATAAAAGTTCCAGATCGACCTCCAATTATAAACGTTATATATCATTCACTTGAACATGATTTCTATACACGTGGACATGGTCTAAGAAGTTATGAACAATGCATGTTTTATAGTCGATGTACGCTGTACAAGTCATAATAAAATGTCTGTTCTGTTCTGTGTGGTTTCCGGTATTCACTCAAAGGGTAAAAGAATAACAAGCCTTCAGTGCATGTTAGGATTTTATTTCTTTCACACTTGTTATATAACAGATTTGTGTTAAATAAAGGAGTTGATAAAGTCAATATACAACTTTAAAGGTTGTAAAACTTTCGTTTAATACAAAAAAGAAAAGAAAAGAGAAAGTAACCTAATTGACATCCAAAATAATGTAATCATTTGTAATATGTGTATTATTAATTTAATATTCTTTTGTTCATTCGCCAAAAAATCACAAATACCAATAATATCAAAATGTAATAATTTTGATCACTGTTCGTTTCGACCTATTTCAAATAGAGCTATTATCGTTACACTGTCTTTGATAAACTATTGTGTATGTTCTAATTCGTTTAATGGTTGATGGTTAAATAATAAATACACATATCGGTAAAAAACAATGATGTCGTTCTGAAAAGATCTCATTCTATACGGCGAACAATTGCCGTTATTTAGACCTCGTGTAACCAGTACTTATTTAAGATAGTAAATATGTTAATAATGAGCATTGAAACTGTAAAATAACGAAAGAAAATGGTACATAGTGAATTTAAATATAATGTAGAAGAATGCTTACAACATTACATACTTGAGCCGGGTACCAGTATACTATATAAAAGAAATAATTTTATAACTGAGATCGATACTGTTGTTTTACTTTGAATATAATATATAAGTAGCAATAGTGTAAAGGTAAATTGTGTCGTAGATTATATAAATGAGAATAATACATTTAATATGCAGGCCCCAATTACTCGAAACCTCGAAGCGAATCAAGCTTAAGCAAATCTTATCTCACTTAGCCAAATTATATACTTAAATTTGATTTTACAAAATAAATAAATAGGTGATTGTGGTTACCATTAAAAGTCTCCTAACTCTTTAAAATGAGACTACACAAAATAAACAAAACATGTTTGATCAGCTTGAACCTGATATAAGAGATTTTTCGGGAAGGGAGGTTTCAAGAAATCGTAGCGGATGTAATTGGTTAATGAGTAATAAATCATTACATTTAAATTGTTTGCCATTATTCGAATGTAATACATTAGTATAGTTTTTGACAAACAGAACTGCTGTGCCAAAAGGTTTCCTATTGTATATACACTTAAAATCGTCGATTTAAAAATATTGGTTACTCTGTAAATCTTCGCTATAAACTAGATAACTAGACTATATTGAATCTTTCTTAAAAGATGAACAGAATTAACTTTGAAAACAAGTTCATTTAAACACGCCAAGGCAAACACTGTTTTCCAATATATCCAGTACTGCAAGGCATTAAGCCTTTTATGAACAAACCAGATATTCTTTATAATAACAGCACTCGAAATAAAACCCATTAGAAGAACAGACCCCGCATGTCCAAACATACACCTTTTTGCAAGTTACCATGCTCACAGCTGAAAAAGATGAATGTACATAAATTTCTATAACATATTTGTTCTCATATTGGTATGCTTCAGTTTAATTTCTTCAGACAAAAATGAATTAAAAGAACATCACAAGCCGATGTGCTAACACTCGGTCGTCATTTCTCATGCAACATTTATGGACACATCTACAGATTATGTATACATAGTATCATCGCATATCTGTATGTAGGCTCTGTTTATTGTGCATACTTAAGATGAATTTTATCTATAACCAGACTTATAAAATATTGGCTCTTGAACTTTTCTTCGAAAAACAGACGCGCTAAAACGTAAACAAATACCATTGCATTGTTTCGATCGCTCAACGTACACATCCAGGCCTTCGCATTCATTGTCAACTTCTCGCGTCACATCATCCCTCGGCACTCTGACAAGTTCACTACAGCTGCCCTCTTGTTTGTCCTCTTGCTTTGCCTAACACAATTACATAATACAAATTTTAACAATGAGGTAAAAAGTGTTTCATTAAGCCTTGGAAATAACCTCCGATAAACGTACAGACAACTTTTAGTTCGGAACTTGCATGGTAGTAATTCGAACATGGCATGAAGGTACATCATTTGAAACAAAAACATATACTTTGTTAATTCAAGTATGTTTGTTGACAGTTATAACGTTATTGGCATTTTAATTAAAAACAAATATTGCTTTACTATTCATAGAACCAGATCAACCACAATCAAGGATTAGTTCAATAATTGTATTTCGAAATTTACATAAAATTACTGAATTGCCGATGCAAAACCTCAAAATATATATTGACTTTAAATTACCTTTATTTTTTTCCTTTAAAGATATCGATTAAGAAAAAAAGAAATTTAGAACATCGCTAAAGTGAAACAATTGAACACATAAACGTCATATCCGTCATAGTTCATGCCCGAACTAATAATTTTGGTGAAATGCAATATTTGCAAAGGCATAAATATAAAATTGACTAACGCAAATATATTGATGAAAAACAAAACCATTAAAATAATAGAAAAACATTAATACGTACATCCGTATTTGACACAAGACACATGCTTTTGCTGACAGATATCACGACGTTCTGGAATAACAAATGTATTTTAGATAACCAAAAACAAAAATACTTTTCAGAAAATGTACATGTATGCATACGATATATTTTTAGTATAAACGGTAAAAGACTATATTCTATGGATTATACTTATCCCATGAATGACATATCCAAGATTGTAAAAAAATGTTCAATATTCAATAATTTTGAGTAATTACTCGAACAAGTCCCTAACACGATGATAAGTTACAAAAAACACTTTTTCATTTACGTATACATTGTGTTATAGTTTCTCTTTAAGTACTTTTAACACTATGGAAGGAAGATATATTTAAGATAGTCACGATTAACATCTTTTGAAAAATATAAAGTTAAATCTAAAGTTCAGTTAAATGATATAAGGTACTTCAGCTGATTACGCTTAACATTTTTCGAGAAACCTGGGCACAGCCCCAATATCACGAAATAACTTAAGCGGACTCTCAATCTCAACCTTCTTTAACACATATCATCAAAAGGTTTTAATAATCAGTTAAATACTATGTTTTTACACGTTTGGAACTGCATTCTGGTTAATTTTCAACAGAAAAATAATCAAATATTACCAAAAAATTGAGTACTAATCATAGTTAAATTAGCAATTCGCTCTAGAAAAAGTTTTTCTTTGTATTATTGACAAAGGTTTATATCAACAAATTGTACGAGAAAACACGTTAAGACCAAAACGTTGGAATCGTCTTTGTATGCTTTTATGTCGTGAAAAGAGTTGACAATGGGATAGAGATTTGACTTGAGTATGTTCGTGATATTTCTCCCTGATATACTTGCTGTTTTTAATAAAAGAGTATACAGTGCAATAAAGTGTGCAGAAAGAAAATATATACTGTACATGCCTTGTCGTGTATTGTTACAATTCTGGTGAATGAATTGTCATCCTTGTTCCGTATTTCCACCACAACAACATTGCCCCTTTTGCCGTCCCTATTATAGAGGGTTACGATGTTGTTCTCCAAGTTTGTGTCCCTGGTAAACTTGATCAACGCCTGTGAAGTGAATCATATTGAGATTAAGTTGAGTTAAATTACCATAAATAACTTAGAAATGAAAAAAGCCAAAGCATTTTTAGTTGTTTCGGATAGTATTTCAATAATTAATTTATTAATTTTTGTAAAAGTTGCACCGATACACAGTTTATTGTATGTAATTTTGCAAAAGTAAATGTTTTGTGCTCTTTTTTGTCGATTTAAATATGTATCGATATTCCTATAGTACACTGCGGGTTAAGTCTATCGGAATAAATGTCGTTTCTTGTCATGTTTTGGCGGATTCCCTTAAAGCATAAAGAAGGTAAAACATCATTTGTAACCAGTCTTTAAGCAATAATCAAAACATGCAAATTAGTTATAACTTTGAAGTATCGTAAACGAAAATTTAAACTTTAAAACATGAAGTGTACAACAACATATAAGTGGTGAAAACATTCGCGAGTATACATACATCTTTGAAGCCAAACGCAGACTGAATTCCAAATGTGGCCACAATCACAACCATTGCAAATGTCAGAGAAGTCATCTTGCACTGTTTGAGAAATTATATAAATTAAAAACATTTCTGTAAAGGCCTCGCTTCTCTTCTTCAGCCGTCATCAAAGCATATTTTTAATTTGTATGATAAATAAAAATGATAACACCATACAGAATGTTTGTATCTAACGTTACATGCAACCTAATAGTTTCGCAAATGCAATCGCCTTATGATTTGTTCGCAATAAGTAAATAAAAGTCAAGTTAAATCATCTTTGTTCAGAAACCGTAAGCACGTTATATTATATAAAGACATTTGTTTTAAATATTACTTAAAAGCAATACAATATCGTATGTGTGATTGCTTTAAACAATGTATCATAATTACATGAATCATTAACTGAAATAAAATAAAATAAATCTATTTAAGTACTCACATTTGTTCGTGTGAAGTATCTTTCTCAAACAATGTCTTTCTCGGACAGTTGGTGTTTGTTCGTTTGGATAGCGATTCTCATTTTATAGAAACAAATGACTCAAAAGTAACCAATGAAAATGAAGAACGTGACTTTGCATTAAAATGTCCTTGTTCCTTGTTGTTTGTTTTTATTTCCATGACTTGACATTTTGTCATCAGGTGATACAGGTAACCCACTTTTAAAGATGTTAAACAAGGACTTTTATTCCATAAAACAATTTTCATAACAGTGTCGGCATTGTTCACGCATTTCTCGCAAGGTGCTATATACTGAAATAGAACTCACTTATACGACGAAGTACAAGCAATATTTATAATAACGTTGTTTTGTTTTTCTATTTTGATATTACTCCTATTAATAAACGGCAATTGTTTTGAGGAATATAACAATTCAGGGCATATCTGCTCTGCCGACGATTCCCGGCTGGGATGGTTCTAAAACAAATTTAATTTGAATTAAAAAAATAAAATAATAATTAATTAAAAAAAATCACAGTGATTCCAAACATGTCGGTGTAAGTTATCAGGGTTTTTTTCATTAAAGATAAATATAACCTTTTTAATTGTATCTCTGTTCAAAGTATATAGTATACTATTAAATAACACATATTAAAGAATAGATATCAGATATAAACAATATACCATCGATGTTATTATTGATGGAAAAAAATATTTCAAATATTTGAGACACTATTATTTAGTTTATTTCGTTTCCATTTTCACAAAAAGCAGTGAGTCTTAGTTGCCCTTAAACTTCCAAGTTCAATGTACATCTGGCCCAGTTTACCAAAGTTCAGACACATGTCTACACGGCCTGTAAACGCCAGCTCCACCACTTTACGGTGGTGCAAAGAAAAAGAGCTGTCGACACTTCCGTGGTGGAGCTGTGCCCTATATATACATGGACAAACGTGAGTATGATTTATATTTTATTTGATAATTTCATTTAACGGACATGTTTCGAAAATCGGAGAATGCGGTACCGTGTAAGAACACTTCTACTGTAGGCTGGTTACTATTTCGTTTCAATATTGTGCAAACTGTGGTGCCAGGAGCTTTTCTCCCGAATCAGACTTGTGCATATTTTGAGATCTGATTGCATAGTAAGTACATTTCAGTGCTTACACACCCCGTAAGAACATTCTCACGCATGCAAACATAACAGTTATGCATAGTACCTATGCAGGAACACAACAAAACTGATAAGCACTTCTTAAAAAGGAAAAATGCACATATTTATAAAAGTGGTGGCGCTGTTGCCCTAGTGGTGGTGCTGTCGAGTAGTGGTGGCGCTATCGAGTATGTTTTGCGCTTAAAATATTATACAAAGTTAACGCTTTTGGAATGAATACAAAAGTTACTATGTTTATCATTCATTGGACATTATGCTGGTATGCATACTACTTGCGGAAACAGAACTCTTCGCGAACTACCTTATCCTTACTTAAAACTATTTCGAAATCAAACGGCTAGGTGCTGTTAATTTTACCATAGAACTATAAGTATCTATCATGTGTGTCCGGTTATGAGGGAGGTATTCTTGCATACCGGACGTGTGTTTTCGGTCATTTGACCAGTGCTGGAAAAACGCACCTTACACCCCCATGTAAGATGAGTTACGCGCAACAACGCGCTTCTTCTTATTTCTTTTATTGTATGGTTTATGAAAAGTACATTATTTCATTTCAATAAAGCGAAATCAAAAAATAAATAAGTATGCAATTGATTTAAAATAGATCATGAATAATCGTAAAAAGGCGATTTAAATAGTTACTATTTGACATTAATAGTGATTTAGAATTACTGCGCTTTATGACGTCAGTAAACAAGGTTTAACGCGCTTTTTGGTAAAATGTACAAAAGTGCGTTTTCTACGTCAATTCTTACACAAACTGATAATTTTAGAATTGCAAGAAAAAATATCAATCATGTTTTTCCGGTCCGGATCGAAAAATCCGTCTTTCGGTCACGCTGCGGGTCGGATTTTTCTATCCGTACCGGACACACATGGTAGATATTTATAGTTCTATGGTAAAATTAACAGCACCTAGCCGTTTGTTTTTGAAATCGTTTTAAGTAAGGTTAAGATAATTCGCGTTTTGTTTCCGCAAGTAGTATGCATAACCAGCATAATGTCCAATGAATGATAAACATAGCAACTTTAGTATTTATTCCAAAAGCGTTAACTTTTTATATTACTTCATGCGCAAAACAAAATCGATAGCGCCACCACTACTCGACAGCGCCACCACTAGGGCAACAGCACCACCACTTATATAAATATGTGCATTTTTCCTTATTAAGAAGTGCTTATTAGTTTTGTTGTGTTCCTGCATAGGTACTATGCATAACTGTTATGTTTGCATGCGTGAGAATGTTCTTACGGGGTGTGTAAGCACTGAAATGTACTTACTATGCAATCAGATCTCAAAATATGCACAAGTCTGATTCGGGAGAAAAGCTCCTGGCACCACAGTTTGCACAATATTGAAACGAAATAGTAACCAGCCTACAGTAGAAGTGTTCTTACACGGTACCGCATTCTCCGATTTTCGAAACATGTCCGTTAAATGAAATTATCAAATAAAATATAAATCATACTCACGTTTGTCCATGTATATATAGGGCACAGCTCCACCACGGAAGTGTCGACAGCTCTTTTTCTTTGCACCACCGTAAAGTGGTGGAGCTGGCGTTTACAGGCCGTGGTCTAGCATGAGGAAGAAAAGGAAGGCAGCAAGAGGAAACAAAAACCATCATCTTTCGACAAAGAACTCATTTGTGGTTGTTATCTATATAGCACAATTTTGTCAACACATTCTGATCTGTTAATCACAAAGCTTTGTACCATGTTCATTGCACATTACCATTTATCTCAGTTGACCATAAAAACGACCAGATAACCCTGCACGAGTTTTATAAAATGTCAAGCCACAGTAGTGCAACAAAATGCAAATTAAGCAAATGGAATAACTTCCTTATATTGAAGAAACCTTAAACAACGTGTTTTTGTTTGTTTTGTTTCAACAAATGCAGTTCCTTTGTCCTGAAAAACACAAAAATACATTGTATTTAAAGAAAACCGAACTCGATGAGGCCACGGGTTTGCTTGCCATAATCTTTTTAATCCATATGCCATTGTACATACCAGGTTTTGAAACCGCATGGGTGTAACATGTTTAGATAACCGACTTAACCAATTGTTTTCTGATTTATAATATTCACTTCTATACAAGGCTAGATACAAAGTATTTGTTTACCATTTTACCCGAGATTTAAGACCCAGATCTTATTAATAATAATAATAATAATAATAATAATAATAATAATAATAATAATAATAATAATAATAATAATAATTAATGGTAATAATAAAAGAAATAATGATAATAATCATTCGTTTCGTACTTTTATGCGACATTCGAATCATTTGTATTTACATGTATATATCTTGCATTGAAAATGTGTAGATAAATTCTTTGATCTCGTTTGTACATAAAGCCGGACAATGGTGTTACAAATACTACTGCTGCTGCTGCTGCTGTTGCTGCTGCTGCTGCTGCTGCTGCTGCTGCTGCTGCTACTACTACTACTACTACTACTACTACTACTACTACTACTACTACTACTACTACTACTACTACTTCTACTACTACTACAATAATAATAATAATAATAATAATAATAATAATAATAATAATAATAATAAGTAATAATAATAATCTTATAAATACTAATAATAATAATAATAATAATAATAATAATAATAATGATAATAATAATTAATGGTAATAATAAAAGAAATAATGATAATAATCATTCGTTTCGTACTTTTATGCGACATTCGAATCATTTGTATTTACATGTATATATCTTGCATTGAAAATGTGTAGATAAATTCTTTGATCTCGTTTGTACATAAAGCCGGACAATGGTGTTACAAATACTACTGCTGCTGCTGCTGCTGTTGCTGCTGCTGCTGCTGCTGCTGCTGCTGCTGCTGCTACTACTACTACTACTATTACTACTACTACTACTACTACTACTACTACTACTACTACTACTACTACTTCTACTACTACTACAATAATAATAATAATAATAATAATAATAATAATAATAATAATAATAATAATAAGTAATAATAATAATCTTATAAATACTACTAATAATAATAATAATAATAATAATAATAATAATGATAATAATAATTAATGGTAATAATAAAAGAAATAATGAAAATAATCATTCGTTTCGTACTTTTATGCGACATTCGAATCATTTGTATTTACATGTATATATCTTGCATTGAAAATGTGTAGATAAATTCTTTGATCTCGTTTGTACATAAAGCCGGACAATGGTGTTACAAATACTACTGCTGCTGCTGCTGCTGCTGCTGCTGCTGCTGCTGCTGCTGCTGCTACTACTACTACTACTACTACTACTACTACTACTACTACTACTACTACTACTACTACTACTACTACTACTACTACTACTACTACTACTACTACTACTACTACTACTACTACTACTACTACAATAATAGTAATAATAATAATAATAATAATAATAATAATAATAATAATAATAATAATAATAATTTGTTTATATATATTTTAGTGATAGATATCATGGTTACAAATATAGTTGCTTGCAAATGTAAATAATCTTTCTATCTCGATAATAAATTGAGTTTCCTTGTTCGCTTTTTTGTTCCGCTTTAGTCTATTCTGTAAGGCCGTTTTACAATGCATTGCGTGATGTGAACATTGCATTTGTATATATATTGTATTGTGGGTAAATTAGCACCATTTAAAGACTCTTCACGCTATGTACATAATGCTCCACATCTTTTTTCATATGAGTATGATATTTATATATTGAAATTTATATACTGAATATTAATATTTATTTATCGAACACATGCATAACATATTCTATGTTATTACGTTTGTCATCGTTTAATACTGTATACTTAAGGGCAAATCTGTCTCGATATATTTGTAAATAAACTCTTTGATGCCTGCCTCTTGTTTCTGTAATACTTATCATTCATACTTTTTTATTTTGGGATATTTTTGCAGAGTACACGAGCGGTGGTTAAAATATTATCCTCTACTGTCAATTATTCGAGGAAAACTGTAAACTACAACTGAGTATTGATAACTACACCAGTACAACCGCTTATCATAGAGCCATGAAGTCTGTTACCTTGTCAGATCATGCCCCAGTGGTCTTATATCAGATAATTAATCTTCTCTGAAACCAGTTTGTTTAGAACATATTCTCATGATCCAGTTAAGTTTGGTTGCGTATTTGACATTTACTGGGTATCAACTTTAAAATATGTTCTTATTTTAATCTTGTTGAAATCCCAACATATTTGGCTCGCTTAAATGAAGCAGTATCCATACCTCGCTAAAATAAGCAGTTCTCAAAAGGGAGGGGGTGAGGGGTTACGACCAACATCATTGGATGTATAGCATCAGAAATTCACTGGTTAAATATTTAATATACATTGTATATGGCTTTAAAAATATTCAATGTAGCGCCATCACAAATGCGGAATGGACTATAATTTCAGACAGTTTAGACAAACTTAGACGCGATAGCTTAACAAAGTATGTTTTGTAGCCACAAGAACTCACATATTTTTGTGTTGAGGACCATAATGAGCCTTTTTTGTTTGTAAAAAGCAAACCTATTTGAGGACTTCAAAACATATTTCTTCATGGAGCAACACATCTTGAAGAAGATACAAGATGAAAATACTTCAAATACAGAACACGTTGGATACTTCAAACCCAATTTCTTCATGGTGCAACATATTTTGAAGTGGCTACAAGATGAAATTACTTTAAATATAGAACACTTTGAGACTTCAAAACCCATTTCTTCATGGAGCAACACATTTTGAAGAAGCTACAAGACGAAATTACTTCAAATAAAGAACTCTTTAGGGACTTCAAAACCTATTTCTTCATGGAGCAACACAATTTAAAGAAGCTACAAAATAAAATTACCTAAAATATACAACCCTTTGGTGACTTCAAAGTTCAAACCCAATTTATCCATGGAGACACATTTTGACGAAGTTACAAGATGAAAATACTTGAAACAAGAGATGGTTGTCAAACATTATGCCCCTCCCTAAGCGCCGTATTGTCAGGACAATTTGGACAATTGAATGAAATATGCATGGACTGAAATGACAACTGATTTATCATTAACATCGGATGCCTTTGAGGCAGTCTTAGGATTATGACCGTTCAAAGTGCGAGGAAAGTAGGTACAGTTTTTAATCATGTTCAGATGATGACTAATATTTGCAGATAGACATGTATCCACTTATCAGCAGGGAAAAAGTAAATATGACTTAAATTTTAATGACCTCAATGAGTTGTGACTTTGACCTTTGACTCTATGAACTCAAAATCTCTACCTGTCATCTACTGGTCCCCCCAACCTAAATGTCAAGTTTGTGGGCCATGAGTGCAGGCATTGCCGAGTTATCACACAAACCCGCTTTTTGCCTTCAAGGTCACTGTGACCTTGACCTTTGACCAGATAACCCCTAAAATCAATAGGGTCATGTATTGGTCAGGCCCCGCCAAATCAAGTTTGAAGGCCACGGGTGCAAGCATTGAAGTGTTATCACTAGGACAAGCTTTTCGCGTTCAAAATCAATAGGGGTCATTTACTGGTCAGGCCCAACCTTCACGTCAAGTTTGATAATCATGAATCCAGGAATTGTCGAGTTTGCATTTAAGGTCACTGTGACCTTGACCTTTGACCCGATGACTCAATAGGGGCCATCTACTGGTCATGATCAGCCTCCATGTCAAGATTGATGACCATAGGTCCAGGCATTGTTGAGTTATCACTCGGACAAGCTTTGGTCTACCGACGGACCGACCGACCTACCGACCGACCGACCGATATGTGCAAAGCAATATACCCCCTCTTCTTTGAGAGGGGGGGGGGGGGTGGCATAATTAGGGACACTTTGGGGATTAAATACCCATTTCTTCATGAACCGAGACATTTTGAAGAAGCTACAAGATGAAATTACTTCAAATAAAGTACACTTTGGAGACTTCAAATCCTATTTTTTCATGGAGCAACACATTTTAAAAAAGCTACAAAATAAAATTACTTCAAATAAAGAACACTTTGTAGACTTTAAAACCCATTTCTTCATGGCGAAACATATTTTGAAGAAGCTATAAGATGAAACTACTTCAAATAAAGAACACTATGGGGACTTCAAATCCATTTCTTCATGGAGAAACTCATTTTGAAGAAGTACAAGATGAAATTTAGCCAAATAGGTTTAATTGACCACGGTTATGCATTAAAGAAAAATACTCATAACAGCTAGGCCAACAAAAGGACTATTTTTGTCATAAAGAAAACATACATCAATGCATTGTTGGGTTAAGAAACATGTATATTTGGTTAATACTTTAGTACTTTTTGACATTTTTGTATTATCAAACAACGGACTCATTTTACTGTATTCTTTTATACCAAATTCTTCGCTTAAAGCTCCAACTCAATTTAATTCCTGTTTTGACAAGATATTTAAAACAGATATGGTGAAAAGTATATCAAATAAGAACAAAAATAATAAACAATGCACATAGAAAACTATAAAGCTTTAACAAGACAAAAGAACTTCAACTTTGTAAATGCACAAGGAAATTGCACTCAATGTTTCACAGCCAGTAGTTTAATGATTTAAATGAGCGATACTAATTTTTAAAAATGGCATTTCATTAACCAAACTTAAATTCAATTCCTTTACAACTCCAATACATGAAAATAATGGTTAACCTTCGTAAAAGCTACGCCTGATGTTATTTTATTTCAACATATTAAAGGGACTTGCTCATGTTTTTGTATAATGCACTTTTTGTATGACGAAATTAAGTGTGGCAAATTATTAGGATTGTTAAAACTAAGATACTTAAAGCTGCAACCTTTCAGCAAATATTGATATTTGCTAAAATATCGTCTATGAAGACCACAATTAACGTTATTGGTCATTTAATAACGGCTTTGTTGTTGCGTGATTGGTTCATTGACATTATCTCATGATGTTTTATTGTTATAAGGTAAAAATATCCATTATTGTGTTAGTCCTGGTGGCCTAGTGGTGAAGGTTATCGCGGTTTCAAAGTCACTAAACCACGGGATCTGTTTTTTCACATAATAAACCGGAACTCGTTGTAATATACTCGTTCACATTTATTCCATACAATCAAAAAGTCAATCAGTCAGCATAACAGAACGTAATGGAACACATGTTGACGCTATTGTACGTAAAGGAACGTTAAGAAACGTTAAGGAACGTATGAACGTAGGAACGTATGAACGGTTATCTGAAATAACCCAAACACAATAATCAAGACACATACATTATATACACAATAAAAATCAATATAATGCATTTAACATAGCAAATAGATGTTTTCTTGACTTGACAGGCGTGGGTTCGCACCCCACTTGATTCAAAATACTTTTTAATACTATAATTGTATGGGTTTTTTTTTCATTTATTGCAATTTCGGTATCATAGAGAAAATTAATGATAAAATAAGTGTTCAGATGCATTTACGGGGAAAGCTAATTTTTGGTCCAAAAACATGAGCTTATACCTTTAATATTAACTAAGAAACTCATAATGTCATTATACCTTTATATTGATTTAGAAATATTTCAAATATCACAAAAAGCGGATACATTTAAAATTGTGCAGAGAAAACTACTTTATTATTTAAAATAAAAGAAATAAAAGAAATAGATGTATTCATTTATATGTAAATAAAAAAAAACATGCAAACAAAAACAATAGTGACAAATGAACATTAACATTAAATATGAAATAAAATATAAATATTTGTGACCATAAAATTTAGCAAGCTTCCAATTTTAACTTAAAACTTAAAAGCCAAGATTTTTAGGGGGTAAACTTTATTGTAGGTAAATAAATCTGTTGTTATCATTTTACACAATGCATATCATTTTAAACATTAAATATTACAGTCATGTTGTCATTTTAACTCTCTAACAACAAAGTTCTGAACAATCGGGCAATCATGTTTTTCACCAATATTATCAGAAGATTATCAACGACCTTTTAAACCACGTAACTTCATATAGACGCTGCAGAATTTATTCAATAACAAGAAACTTATAATTTCCTATTCTTGCTTCTGGCATTATTATGCACCAGTCAATTTTAATCACGACCCCCAGGTCCGGAGAATAGCGGGGACTTTGACTTTCGGCCCTAAGGGGAAGAACATATGGTAAAATCCCCGCCAAATGCCCCCGCCACCAGGGACCCTAGGTAAGCCCCATTCCCCGCTATTTTTTTGCAAAGACAAAACAACCGCATTCACCCGGCACTGCGGGGCCACCTGGAAGGTAAAAACACAGCCCATTTCCCCGGCTGTTAACTTGAGAAATCATGTTTTTTCTACACTAAAATGTTTTAAGGTTGGATATGGTTTTATTTGGTTTTAATACTCTTTGTTCATTGACACATAAAACCAATATGGTTTGTAGAAAGCATGGGATTACTTGCATTACATCAGTTTCACCTGTGGCCAGGTTTTTCACAGATTGCATTACATAAAAGGAAATAAAAGTTAATATAACACAATAAAATCAAATTAACAGTACACAATTAAACACGAAATGAGATTCTTTAATAATGCAGGTATGGAAATACATTAAATAAAAGCAACCATATTGTTCACACAACCTCATTTTAAAAAAATGAGATCAATTTAAAGCAGTAATTCTTCCATTTATGCTGATGAATTAACAATAAAGTGAATGGAATAACATTTTGTGGTGTATATATCACCTATTTCAGTTGTGCACCTCAGTTGTAAACATGGAGTTTTATAAATATTCCTGTTGTGTGTGCATTATAAGTGCATGTACATGTATCAAACAACTAGCAACTCTTTTATTCCTTGTTAGACTTTCAATACGGTTTAAACTAGCTAAGTTTGTCATTTTTTATGAGTTGAGAATGTTTAAATAACACCGAATCAAAATAAAATTATTATACCGACTTAACTGTAACAACTGTTCAATAATATCGATGGCAGGATGGGGGAAACTTTATTTTAAAGTAGAAATCTTATCACTAGGAAAAACAATTATAATATTTAACATTCTACAGAAATGGTACATTCTCATTGCCGGGTACATTTTTATTGCCAAGGCTAGTACATTGTTATTGTCTGGTACATTTTCATTGCCTCGGCTAGTACATTCTCATTCTTTTATATATTTGCAATGCCTCGGCTAGAACATTCTCCTTGCATAGTACATTTTTATTGCCTCGAACATTTTGTATGCCTATTACATTCTCATTGCCGGGTACATTTGCATTGCCTAGGCTAGTACAATCTCATTGCCAGGTACATTTTCATTGCATAGGCTAGTACATTTTCATTCCCGGGTACATTTGCATTGCATAGGCTAGTACATTTTCATTGCCAGGTACATTTTCATTGCATAGGCTAGTACATTTTCATTCCCGGGTACATTTGCATTGCATAGGCTAGTACATTTTCATTGCCAGGTACATTTTCATTGCCTAGGCTAGTACATTTTCATTGCCTAAGCTAGGACATTTTAATTGTCTGGTACATTTTCATTCCCTGGCTTAGTGCATTTTCATTACCTGGTACATTTGCATTCCCTTGACTAGTAATGTTTCATTGTCTTGTACATTTTCATTGCCTCGCCTAGTACATTCTCATTGCCTAGTACATTTTCATTGCCTCGCCTAGTACATTCTCATTGCCTAGTACATTCTCATTGCCTAGTACATTTTCTTTGCCTAGGCTGGTACATTCTCATTGCCTGGTATATCTTCACTGCCTAGACTAGTACATTTTCATAACATAGGCTAGTTCATTCTTATTGCCTGGTACATTTTCATTGCCTCGCCTAGTACATTCTCATTGCCTAGTACATTTTCATTGCCTCGCCTAGTACATTCTCATTGCCTAGTACATTCTCATTGCCTAGTACATTTTCTTTGCCTAGGCTGGTACATTCTCATTGCCTGGTACATTCTCATTACCTAGTACATTTTCTTTGCCTAGGCTGGTACATTCTCATTGCCTAGTACATTTTCTTTGCCTAAGCTGGTACACTCTCATTGCCTAGTAAATTCTCATTGCCTAGTACATTCTCATTGCCTAGTACATTTTCTTTGCCTAGGCTGGTACATTCTCATTGCCTGGTATATCTTCACTGCCTAGACTAGTACATTTTCATAACATAGGCTAGTACATTCTCATTGCCTGGTACATTTTCATTGCGTAGGCTATCGTATTTTCATTGTGTAGTACATTTTCATTGCCGAGGCTAGTACATTCTCATTGCCTTTTACATTTGCATTTCCTCGGCTAGTATATTTGCACTGCTTAGTACATTTTTATTGCCTGGTACATTTCCAATGTCTAGGCTAGTACATACTCATTGCCTGGTACCTTTTCATTGCGTAGGCTAGTATCTTCTTATTACCTGATGCATTTTCATTGCCTCGTTCATTTTCTTTGCCTGGTACATTTCAATTGCCTAATACATTTCATTACCTCGGATAGTACATTTTCATTGCCTTGTACTTTTTCATTGCCTAGGCTACTACTTTCCCATTACGTTGTTCATTTCCATTGGTTAGGCTAGTAAATTCTTATTGTATGGTACGTTTGTATTGCCTAAGCTAGTGCATTTCCATTGTTTAGTACATTTTCATCGCCTAAGCTAGTATATTTGCATTGCCTAGGACCGTTCATTTCCTGCATATTTCTTTTTTCATTGTCTAGTACATTTTCCTTGCCTAGGCTAGTACATTAACATTGTCTCGTACATTTTCAGTGCCTAGTCTAGTACATTCTCATTGTCTAGTACATTGTATTGCCACGGCTGGAACATTCTTATTGCCAATTGCATTTTCATTGTCTAGTTCATTTTTGTTACCAAGGCTACTACATTCTCATTATCTAGTACATTTTCATTGCCTAGGCTGGTACATTCTCATTGTCTAGTATATTTTCATTGCCTAGGCCGGTACATTCTCATTGTCTAGTACAGTTTAATTGCCTAGAACATTTCATCTCCAAGTATATTTTCATTTTCATTAGTAGTATAATTTCCATTTTTATTGCCTAGAACATTTTCATTGCCTAGTATATTTGTATTGCCTAGTATATTTTCATTGCCTAGTATATTTTCATTGCCTTGTACATTTTTCATTGCCTTGTACATTTTTCATTGCCTAGTATATTTTTATTGCCAAGAACATTTTCATTGCCTAGTATATTTGTATTGCCTAGTATATTTTCATTGCCTAGTATATTTTCATTGCCTTGTACATTTTTCATTGCCTTGTACATTTTTCATTGCCTAGTATATTTTCATTGCCTAGTTTATTTTTATTGCCTAGAACATTTTCACTGCCTAGTATATTTGTATTGCCTAGTATATTTTCATTGCCTAGTATATTTTCATTGCCTTGTACATTTTTCATTGCCTTGTACATTTTTCATTGCCTAGTATATTTTTATTGCCTAGTATATTTTCATTGCCTAGTATTTTTTATTGCCTAGTATATTTTCATTGCCTAGTATAATTTTATTACCTTGTGCATTTTTCATTGCCTAGTATATTTTATTGCCTTGTACATTTTTCATTGCCTAGTATATTTTCATTGCCTAGTATAATTTTATTGCCTTGTACATTTTTCATTGCCTAGTATATTTTATTGCTTTGTACATTTTTGTGCCTCGTAAATGTTTATTCCCGAGTACATTTTCAAAATCAAACACAGGAAACCGTGTGCATGTGCTAATTAACATTACGCGGCCTGTCTGTAAAACAAGGCAGTCGATACCCGGCTGACCAATCAGCGTCTAGATCTTGATTTGACCTCCGACAAACTACACTTATCAACAGTAGTGTAATTACGCTATTTTCTATGCAAATATGTTTCTCATAACTGAAAGATAGTTTAGACAATTGAGGAAATCTGAAATGATGACATTTTCCCTCAATGCTGCTCAAATTATCATTGCTCATTGTCCTTGTTTTTTTTAAGTAGACTAATTCAACCTTTCAAACCGTACGTTATACACGTATATTTTCCGATACTCTTTAAACAGTAAACTGAAACTGATTAAAGAAAGAAATATTAAGGTAGTAACATCATCATTAATAACTCATTAAACTGGTATAAAGCAGGTGATTTTTTTAATGGAGAAAGGAAAATTATTGAGTTTTGACATTTTATTATTATTATTATTTGTCTTGGAACGAGCCATTTTTTTGCGAATTTGCATGGAAACCAGTTATATAAGACTGTCGACAAAAAATTAGATCGCAGATTTTTATATTGAAGTTCAAAAATTGATGTTTTATGCATGTTTCTTAAAATGTTAGTAACGGTTTAAGCAATTTTCGAACGGAAATATGAAAATCTGCGATCTGATCTTTTGTCGGAAGTCTTCTATCACTGCTTTGCAGATAATTACGCAAATATTTGCTCATTCCAAAAGAAAAAAATAAAAAAGTTGTAAAAACGGCAAATCTGCGAGAGTGCGGCTTTAAACCAAGCCGTACGTGTATGTTAATTTTATAGACTCAAGATAAACGACTCTTGTGAGCGTTGAACAAAACCGGAATATGTGGTTCTCTCCCTTTACACCTTTAAATTATTCGAGGATTGAAATAGCGCATCTAGGCATATGTAAGGATCAGGGTATTCTTGTATGCCTCCTTATGTCAATAATACAAAATAATGCTTAACTCAAACTTTATAATTTTTTGAGGAGCACAATTTATCAACTTTTTAATGGTAGTATCAATACACTGCTTTCATTAAAGTAAAACATGTCGCCTACTCAATTTACGTACTTCATTGTAGCAAGTTATTCCATGGAAGCAGTTTAAACTGTACGCCCGTACACTTGATATGTCAACATGGGAAGATTGTTCTTTATTTTGGTCTGAATATGTTGACCCCTGCCGTAGGATCCTTTCTGTAGAATACTGTTATGGGAACCATTTCAAGCATTCTGAACGCTAACATTCAGTCAACTCGCGAAAAACTTCCATGGCTAAATTAACATGTATGTATACAATATATAATTTTGGAAAAAGTTAAAAAATATCATTTAAAACTGATTATGTTTTAAACACTGTTGAACAAGGTTTGTTTGTTTTTGTGCCTTTTTATCGAATGAAAGTGACTTAAATTTAAAGTGCAACGAATACGTAATTGCAAACATAGTTCCTATCATATTATGTATGTGGGACACTCAGAAAAAATAATTAAAACTTGACCAGCATCGCATGGCTTGAATTTCATTTTAGTTATTAAAGGACAAAATCAACAGTATACAGTTGTTGCATGGGCATTTGTGTAACAGTCAAAACTGTTGTCCCGTGATGGTGGAGGGAATGACTTCTGAACTGTTGTCCTGAGGCCGACTGTTACACAAATGCCCATGCAACAACTGTTTTATAAACTGACTATTTATTTTTTGTTAATTACATTCTTCGTGCTTAAAGAGTCTCTATTTTCCAGCATATTGTTGAGATCAATCTCGGAAACATATTCAAATCGCGACATTGTTTGTTTACGCCTGCTATTGATTTGTTTACGATTGTAATGATCTTGATCATATAGACGATTGAGATCTCTAATTTTCTTCGGTATTCTTCGTGAACTAATTAAAATCATAAAACCAATACCGGAAGTTCACGAGTTTAAATGATATGCAGTTTATATATAGAATTTCGGTAAAACCCATGCCGTACCTATGACGTGGCATTACGTGCGGGTAACAGGTCATACTGTTTACCAGTTCAAAACATTGTTTTGTTGATACCTATTTGTAAAACAGTCGAAAATAGTGAATAAAATTTATATAGGGCATCGGGTAATAATTTCAAATGCACACCCCTTTTCTAATAGTACCGCTTGATTCACAGAAACAGGTGAGCATGCTTGACTTTTTTATATGACTGTTTTTGTACGAATCGATAATCATGTGTTTACATCGTGTTCAGTGTATTCACTGTGCATTTCTTGAACGTGTGTTTAAAGAATAAAGATAAACGTCTCTTCTGAGCAGTGACCAAACTCGGATTATGTGATTCTCTCCCTTTACACCATATTCAAACAGTGTTTAGGTAATGGTCAGGGTCAAGTTATTTCACCTAGGTGTTCCATTTGATCCAACGTCATTATCGTTCGTTTATAAACCCAAAATGGTTTAAAACTTGATTGAATAGAACAACAGAACAGCATTTTGAACAATATATATAAAAACCCGCAAAGCGTAAAAAATATTCAAAATCATGTAGGTCAAAAGTGAAAAGTTAAAACAACACATTAAAATATACCTACCGACAAAAGGGTAAGGTAATGTAATAATTCAATATAATGAGATATCAGTCAACATATTTTAGATGAACTAGTACTTTTGATAGGCCTTAAAGCAAATGAAGATTTGGACGAGATGAAAGAGTTTATATTTGAAACCAACATTTATAGTCATGATGAAATGAAAATCAAACATCTAAAATCCGGAAAAGCAGCGGGACCTGATGACATTGTACTCGAATTTTTATTTATACAATTGTTTAAAGATGTGTTTTAGTTGTTCATATATGCTAACTGTAATGGGCTGTGTGTCTACAGTCATCAGTTTGTGTATATGTTTGGGATAACAAACAAGTCGCTTCTGTAGGGTCCTTTAAAAGTAGACTTTTGAAATCTTATTTGTATATTAGCAGGATTGACATTGTCATGTTAGTTACAGTAGCAAATTATGTACATTTTGCTCTATTGAATGAAAAATACAGAGTTGTTTAATATATCCGAAGGAGACATGTATTATGTAATGAATTTTATGAAACTGAATACCACTTTTTACTTGTTAATTATTTCTACAACAAATCTTATATGTATCAAACAAGTAGGATGATAATCCTAAAGATATCGAACTCAGTGATCTCATATCATCATGTAACGTTTCTAACTTTCTATTGATAGACGAGTCTCAACATATTAATACAAATAAAGTTACGACTTGATAATTGAAATAGCTACCATATTAGTGAGTTTTTCACTGTGAGGGAGCAAGATTTGTGACGTCACCACAAATGTGTACGACAACGGCGATATTGACACAACAAAAGGTATGTTTGTGTACATTTTCTTTACTAAATTGAATCAAATTAAAACAATACCTAGCCCATGGTACGCCACATACTTTCCGCTTTCATATGGTAAACTTTCTGTTAATCTTGATGTTGTAGTTTTTGAGAACATTCAAAAACAAATTTGGAATCGGCGATGCAGACGACCACACATTTTGTTTATCTTGCAAAAAACAATGATAAATCGGCTAATTTCAACCGGTTCTTTACAAAAAGATATTTAAACAGTAAATATATACCATTTACAATACATTTTCAAGGCGAAATGATGTTTTTGAAAGAAATCGTACAATATTAAATTATGCGAACGATCACACTCGAGAATTTTTATCTTATTTTGATAAGAATGCGAATAAAGCTTCAAATACTTTATTTGTTAATGTGTATGGTATATATTTTAGATGGAGAGTCGACAACCTCAGGTCTGCAGATATTGTGGCAAGGTCCTTTCGAACATTTCAACACTGCGGCAACACGAAACAACACATACATTATTAAAAAAACTTATTGTATTTTCTAACAATATTTTGTTTTTGAAAAGTAATCGCCGTATGTACATAACCAGGAAGGCATTTTCAGAACTGTTTTAGTAAATTCTTGCTTTTGTTAACGAGAGCTATCCTACTCACCCTAGAGTCAAACTTTGGTTAAGGTTTTGCATGTTAGCACCTTTAAGACATTATCTCAGCAAATGCATGTATTGCATTGAAACTTCAGACAGGCGTTTCCAACTATCCAAACAGACTTAATTAATCAAGTAAGAAAGCTCTATTTTGCATAAAATGTAAATTTTGGCCCTTTATTATTCGACTAAAAGATTCTGGTTAAGGGTTTGCATATATACCAAAGCTTTGCAATCTAAACTTAAAAGTGACAGCTCTTATTATAAAAGATGATTGCACTGTGACTAATTTCATTTTTTGTGATTTTTTTTCAGAATTTTATTAGTAAATTCTTGTATTATTTTGAGTCGATAGGTTAGCATAAAAGATTATTGTAGGTGATTCATTTCACTTTTTGTGATTTGCTCTGTGATTACATTTGTATGTTTAAGTTTTACATGTAAACAGCCTGATCAGTATTACATGCTATATCAATCTTATAAATGCAATGTTTCATATTGATGTGATTTATACTCTGCGTTTACTGTGATCCGTTTGTATTTTTAAAATAAAGACAATAAACGTTATCAAATATCAGTTTTATTTGATTAATCTTCACTATTATTGCCATATAATAACACTGATTATTGCCATATAAGTCACGTGTCAATAAAGAATAAAGGCACAACACATATTTAATCAGAAACAACTTGTAATTGAGTAATGACTACACATGTCATTCGCCGGCTATAAATGAACTATCCAGTAGCATAAGAAGTTCCATATGATCATATCGATAGCCAACATTGAATGTTTAGGAATCCCATTTCGGATGTAACTAACGTTTTTCAATCATTTCTCCTCGCATTTTCCCTTCTGACACCCTGTGCCCCTTTTTGTAATGAATTTCGATCCAAACATACTGTACCACTCTTCCTTTTTTGTCGAACGTATATCGAATATACGGTCCCTGAAATTGTGTGGATGAGATAAATTAAATGTATGTTTTCTTCATCTTACAATACAAAAATTGGTGTATTAACAAGTTTAACGATTGACATACTTAGATGTAGGTGTCATGGGATTCGGGTGGGTTTTAGCCCTATCAAATGTACGTTAGATCTTGGCATCCGAAAATTGCCGTAGTACTTCTTTTCATTTTAGACACACATCCTAAAGTGACTTCTATCAGCATCCTACTTGACAATTATCTCCTTTACAAAAGTCGAATGCCTCGAAACGCATACCGCACAATCTCGGTCACATTCTGGTGTTGACATGTCGGATTTGTCCTGCGAATAGAAAAAAAACATTGAGATCACGAAGGCTTTATTCACACCCCCTTCAAATTTAATTTAAAGTGTGGTCGTTCGCCTCAAATTCTCGAGTGTGGTCGTTCGCATAATTTGATATTTTAATATTGCCTTCAAAAACATCAATACCCCTTGCAAAGGTACTGTAAATGGTATATATTTGCTTTAATAAGTGTTTTTCGTAAAGAACCAGGTGAAACTAGCCGTTTTATCATTACTTTTGCAAGATAAACAAAATGTGTGGTCGTCTGCATCCTCGATTCCAAATTTGTTATTGAATGTTCTCAAAAACTACGACACCAAGAATATCAGACAGTATACCACATGAAATCG
The DNA here is from genome assembly GCF_026914265.1 of Mya arenaria. NCBI lineage: Eukaryota > Metazoa > Mollusca > Bivalvia > Myida > Myidae > Mya > Mya arenaria. Next base: position 27,755,577 of record NC_069128.1, read on the forward strand.
GAAATTATGTGCCGTACCATGAGCTAGGTCTTGTTTTAATTCGATTCACGATAATAAAGAAAACGTCAAAAACATACGTTTTGTTGTCTCAATTTCACCGTGGTCGTTCGCATTTGTGGTCACGTGATTGTTTTTGCTCCCTCACAGTGTTTTTGTTATAAACCCAAACTTATCGTTATGTTAAACATACAATATTGTTAATTTTTCTTGCATTTATGTGTTAATTGCAATGAGCCGATGGCCTTATGGTGAATAAATGATTGCCATTGTCAAAACAGGTTCAAGCAATGCTCACTAATTTGCGGGGGGGGGAGGAGGGGGGTAATTTATTTAATATCATAATTATGCGATTTTTAAGGAAAATCATTGTTATGATAAACTCAATTTATATTTAAATATATGTAATATTAAAATTAATTTGGCTAAAGAAATAAGATACTTCAGCGTAATACAAAATGGCGCCTTGTGTTGCCCTAATAAAACCACTTTTTGTCGGAGCGCCGAGACCGATTGAGACCTACGCTTCGAATGTCATTGGCTCCGTTGCACACCGGAACATATTAACAATAAGTACCGAAAATAGTTTATCATTATGACGGAGCTTACTGCATATTTCAGGCTTCCACAATGGCTGGTAGATAAAGAACAACCACAGCAAAATAAGGACAGATGCTGCTGTTGTCATGGGCTTCATTGCTAAGGGCACGCCAGAAAATATCATCAATAAGTACCCAAAAATGTCCATGATTATGACAAAACTTTCCATATACTTCAGGCTTCTACAATGGTTGGTAGATAAAGAGGCACCATTGCAAATAAGGACAGATGCTACCGTTGCCATGGGCTCCATTGCCTATGGCACGCTACAAAACATCAACACACTGATAGAGGAGGGTGGTGTCTCAGTTAACCTAAAAGTTTTAATTTGTTAATTTGTTTGTTTTATGGTTCGTATGGTTTGTTTAAATATTATATCGATGTCTTAAAAAGTAAACCTCGAAGAATTGGTAAAAAGCAAAATCAATTTCAAAAAGGGCCTCGTCATATTCTACTTTAGGGTAGAACCTACAATCATTGGACATGTACATGTAAAGGATATTCCATTGCCTAACCGTATGTTTAAATTTCTTTTCAATCTTTACATTAAGTGTAAAATCAGTAAAGGCAGAATGATTTCAGTTTTTTATCGTTGTGATAAGAATTTTGAGAAAAATGACGAGCATTTGTTTTGCACACACACACACACACACGCGCGCGCTCGCGCACGCGCACGCACACACACACACACACACGCACACACACGCACCCACACCCATAACTTTGATTCACTATAATCCATTCTTACTCAGTGCGCAGTTATTGTATTTGCAAGCACGTGTCTTATAATCCGTATTGCATGAACACTCGTTATCAAGTGCTTTCATAGATGTTTTTAAGATTTCATCATACACGTTGGAGAACCCAAGTGACTAATTGGTAAAGTGCGCGGAAAAAACAATGTATATAAAACTTTCACTAAAACCCTTAACTTTATCTGAAAATCTTGACCAACTGATTTCTCGGATTTAAAAGTTTCGGCAAAGTACACGGCTCCTGACAAGTGTATTACTAAAATTGCGTTTAGCCATAAGTAATTCATACGATATTCATATTTTAGCAAGTTTTATGCATTTTGAAGGGTTCAGAGGCCATGGTTTTATTTCTCATAGTTATTTCAAGGGGGGAAATGAGCAAAAACAAAATTGATAAAGTGCACGGACATTTTAGGTTTGATAAAGTACACGGACGTTTTCCAACCTTCAGTGCATACCAATATTATTTCACAGACTGGTGCTAAAATGCTTCTTTCTTACAAATATACTACTATTCTGTAAAACTCGTTATTGAACGTTCGACTCTGGCAATAAAAGAATAGATGCGTGTTAACATTAATGTTAACGAACACTGATGAGCTTTTTTCATAAATCAATGAAAAGTGTGTTATTACAATAACATCCAGTCGTGTATGTCGACAATATAATCGCAATTAATTTGGTAGGTTTTAATTTGTTGTGATGTGTGCTCCACGTGTCTTTCGTTTGTATATTCCTTTTTAGTATTGGCATGTATTATACGAGACATACCATATAGTAACATATATTTGCTTAATAATTGTATTCGGACAAAGTTCTGAATAGCATAGTGTGATTGTACTTTTGAATGACTTCGAAGTTAGAGATTGACACTGTTAGCTGATTGGACAAATGTATATGTGATATGTGTTTAATTTCAGAAAATGGAGACTCCGTACGTATGCCAAAAGTGCTGACATTAAAAACACACACAAAGTTTAAAAGAACACTTGCAACACAGTTTTAATTGATATCCATTCTTGGCAATTTATCACATTTGAATCCACAAACATCACCGGTCAGCTTCAATTGGTCGCTATCGTGTCTTTTCAAGTGCGTTGGAAGAGCAAATGATGTACAACAAGTTGCACAAAGCAAAAAGATGCACACAAATTTAAATGACACTCAAACTACGCTATTGCCCTACAGTGAGTCTCTGAGCGTGTAAACCGCCTAGTACAGTTTCATTGCCTAGGCTAGTACATTTTCATTGTCTAGTACATTTACATTGTCTAGTACACTTTCATTGCCTAGGCTTGAACATTCTCATTGTCTAGTAAATTTTCATTTTCATTGCCTAGTATATTTTTATTGCCTAGGCTAATACATTCTCATTGTCTAGTACATTTTGATTGCCTAGAACATTTCATATTCTAGTATATTTTCATTTTTATTGACTAGTATAATTTCCATGTCTAGTACATTTTCATTGCCTAGTATATTTTATTTCATAGTATATTTATATTGCCTAGTCTATTTCATTGCCTATTATTATTATTATTATTATTATTATTATTATTATTATATTTCATTGCCTATTAAGTTTTTAATGCCTAGTATATTTCCATTGCCTAGTATATGTTCATCGCTTAGTACAATATCATTGTTTAGTACATTTGCATTGTCTGGTACATTTGCAATGCCTGGTACATTTTCATTGCCTTGCACAGTTTCATTGTTTAAAACATTTGCATTGCCTTGTACATTAACATTCTCTAGTACATTCTCATTGTCTAGTACATTTTCATTGTGTAGTACAGATTTATTGCCTTGCACATTTTCATTGTTTAGTGCATTTTCATAATAAAGTACATTTGCATTGTCTAGTACATTTGCATTGACTTGTACATTTGCATTGCCTTTTACATGTTCATTGTCTTGTACATTTTCATTGTCTAATACATTTTCATTGCCTTGTACATTTGCATTGTCTCGTACATTTTCATTGCCTTGTACATTTGCATTGTCTCGTATGTTTGCACTGCCAAGTATATTTGCTATTCCTAGTCAATTTCCATTTCATTTTTAATGTCTTGTACATTTTTTTTGTCTAGTTGATCTGAATTGCCTAGTACATTTTCATTGTCTAGTACATTTCCATTGTCAAGTACATTTTTATTGCCTTGAACATTTTCATTGTCTAGTACATTTTCATTGTCTAGTACATTTGCATTGTCTGTACATTTGCATCGCCTTGTACATTTACATTGCCTTGTACATTTCCATTGTCTTCTGCATTTTCATTTTCTAGTACATTTTCATTTTCTTGTACAATTTCATTGTCTTGTACATTTCAATTGTCTAGTACATTTGCATTGCCTTGTACACTTCAATTGTCTTGTACATTTTGCTTTGTCTTGTACATTTGCATTTCCTTGCATATTTGTTTTATCTAGTACATTTGCATTGCCTTGTACATTTGCCTTCCCTTGCACATTTCCATTGTCTAGTACATTTGTGTCACGGCTACCATGGGAATGCTTCCCCTTGATAATCGTGGAGCTAACCTGACAAGAAGAGTTAAGCCAAATGCTTTAGGTCTTTTTGTTTAATTCTTATCCCAAATGGTCAAAGCTGCAAAATACAAGATATAATAGTCAATACATATCCGAAAACAACACATACATTAAGATGTTCAGGGTGTTCATTGCAAAGAGTTGATCCCTCACATAATTGATGACTTATCTACAAAAAAAGTCAAAAGTAATATTACCAAGTCATTTTTAAATCGAATAACAATAAAATACACCAGAAAACATTATTAACAAGGCACTTAGAACAAAAACTAAATGTATAAAAAGAATACTAGAATAAAACCTCAATTTCAATGAGAAACAATGGTTCCAATATTTTAGTTACGAATCGTTTGAAAACGGACCAAAAACTAAATGCACTGCATTATATACAGATACCGATTTAAATCATTAAATGAACCTTCCAACTATCTGTTCTACCTACACCATGAGACTGGACAGGTCTAAGAAGGTCATAAAACTTGACGTCAATTTACTAGTGCGATGCTTTGCACTTGAAACAATATGGCTGACAAAACTGCAAAACGTGTGCATAAGAACCCAACGGTCAAATAGCAGAAAAGAAAAATGATCAAAGTACAATCCAACACACTCCTCACCTAATATCAAATTGTGATATCACTATACATGTTTTACTAAAAAGGTAATGCAAACAAATTGACTAGATCTTGTCCTATATTAAAAAATTAGTAGAACAAAAGAGAAGTACTCTTAAAACAATACAATACACAAACAGTATCATGTATGTTTATGTACATAGGCAATAATGCCAATACCAATTATGTCAGTAATAGGTTGACTTTCTAAATTCTGACAAGCAAAACAAGCTCAACTATTCAGGGGGGAGAATCGAGCTTAACCTTAGCATTCAAACAAGATGGCGGGGCCCATGTAAAAGGTGAGTTTTTCGGCGATTTAAAATTTTGGAAGCCAGTTTAGACACTAGCATATTGTGAAAAACCTGCTAGAGAAAATTCCACACCCATTGGTACTTGGATCTCCATGAAACATGCTGTAGTTTTGTCAAACATTCGGACATCGACATCGACTCGAGAGGAAAACGAACTAAAAGGCACGGCTAAGGTTAGGATCCCTCGATTAGCAACACTATTCATAATTGTTGTGTCAAGTTGGTGCAATATAAATGTGTATTGATCAAAAGTTATCCGTCTAGAAACCCGTAATGACGTATTTGTTTCAAAATTAGTATTTATGCACAATGCTAAGGAGCAGTGCACGCAAATAAGTGGCTAAGGTTAGGTGCCATTTATTGAGAGGGGCGTTCATTACCTACGGTAATTTTGTTTCCTGTTTGTATCTGTTCTTTCTGAGAGATTAAAGGTTTCCGTAACACTGTGCGACATCATCGTTATCCAGATGAGGTATTTTGAAACTGCCAAATCTGATTTCGCTGTGTTTTCATCTAGATACAGTTGAGAAAAAACTACAGTGACGCGATGTTGTGGATGAAAATCGTATATTATGTAGTTTTTGGTGTACCTGTTTAAATTTGAGGATGCATTAAAACAAGTAATAAAGAAATATTCACATTCATATTTAATCAATCGTTACCAGAAGCGAAACTGATCGCACTTAATTAGTATTTAATTGTCAACGGTAGATCGGTCTTGTCAAAAATGTTGACAAAAAATTGTAATGATGATAAAGGTTTAAAGTAGATGAATGATGTTTCATGTATACTGGTATTTGAAAATTATGTCTGGCTAGATCAAACATAGTTTAAACGGTTGCAGGCATAGGACGAATACTTTACAGGTTGTTAAATAGGGCCGATCTAGAACTGTTATGTTTGTTGTGTCACTATTTAAACCCTAGTTTCTCCTGACATGATAATACTCTATTGTTTAGATCTTCATTTGTGATTTAAGACAGTCTTGCTGTACGTAAACGCAAACATGGCTAACGCTATTTAGCAACCCGAGACAAATTTACCGTACGCACAGCTGTCATTAGGTCTAGAAAATGACACAGCAAGATCCAGATAATAAGATTCTGAACTTTTCTCGGAGGCAGAATCGGTAAATGCCACAAGTCGAGGGAGTGAACTGAATCTACTTAGACCGAGCCTGGTTTGAAAATTTGTACCAGTAAGTTAGCAGGAGTCTTACGATAAGATATTTTTCTAACTTCCTTTGTTTTTTGTTTTTTTTTTTCTAAAAAAAGTGCAACTTTAGGAGAAGAGCTAGATAGACTCGCACACAACGATTTTTGGTTTTAGGAAAACATGATAATTTGCCACATGGTTTGAACAGAGTATATCTACCGTTGTCTAATACAAATGTACCATTACAATCATGTTTACAACCTTGTTCATCAACTTTCTCAAACACATGGAATTTACTCGTGCACGGGGGCAGAAGCGAGGCTCACCCGTCACCGACTACAACGATTTTGTTTACTGTGAAATTGTTAACAACACGAGAGTCGCCTAAACGAACGTCTAATATGATAACCCAGCCAAAGGGTAAACGCTGTGCAAACGGAGACCCTCTCGGCCCTACACGTTGGTCAGGATCATGGTGAACATCTGTGATGTCACGACCTAAGAGCATAAGTATCTTGGCATCTTTATCTAGTTTCGGAATGTACTGGGCTACGTCTGACAAATGAGGGTGACTGGCTGCCACACTAGGGGATAGTATTTCATCCCTATTGCATGGAATAATCGAACACTTAATAACTGTGGGAAGATCATAACTAATGCTCCCATCAATACTCTCAATAATCAAATCATCAGTTCTTCTACCATGTTTAATTGAAATACCGGAGCATGAGGACAAAGAATACTCAATATGTTCGCCATTGATACCTAATGCACTAAAAAGCTCCGGTTTTGCTAGAGTACGATTACTCTGCTCATCAACAATTGCATAACATCAAACATAATTATCAGGTTTGTTTCTTTTGTACACATGCACTAAAACAATCTTTGCACAGGATTTTCATTTCGCATTTTCATCACAAAGTTCGGTGCAGTTTGACTCGACACGTTCTTGATGCACCTCAGATTTTTGTTTCTCCCCACGTTTACGATCCCATCTCTTCGCTGGAACTTTACAATCTCGAACCGCGTGATCTGCAGAATAACATCTGAAACACAATTTATTTACACTCAGGTTTTTTTTCTTTTCATCGAATGAATTTGATTTGAACGCTCTACAATCCTCAAGGGAATGTGGAGCCCCATGAATAATACACATTTTATCACTTTTTACACTCTGATCCTGCGAGTTTATGCCGGTGTGGCATGAAATTCTTAAGACCCGTGAAATAGGTCAGACTTACCATACTGCGCATACGCAGACGGCGGTCAATAATCATCGAGTAATGGCCGTGAGATATGCAAGATTCGTCACTGCATGCGATGAATACTCCACGATTAGAGGAATTTAAGGGAGATTTCCATTTGATTGAATTAACTTACACCCATTATAAACATCATGTTGTTACAATTTATATTTTTGCTTCAAATAGGTCAAATTGAAACATGAACGTACTGAAATATGACCTGTTAATCGTTTCTGGTTGTCTGGTATGCACCACAGGTGTATGCGCGTTGTTACCCCCAACAACACCCCCACCCCCCACCCCCACTCCATAGAACCCCACTCCCTCAAACTATAACTCTCCAAACATATCCAGATGTTGTTTTAACATCATATTCCGTCTTAAAACTGCACTCTCACAGATTGACTGTTTTGACAACTTTCTTAATGTTTGTCTCAGAATCAGTACAGTCATTGTCTTAAAACCAATTGTTTTCTTATTTGTGCTTATAAATTGATGTTTAATGGCTAAAAGCGTTCAAATGCTTTAAGAAATTAGTGTCTAATTGCATATATAAATAATAAACATTGATATGATAACCTGCAATCCGATCTTTTGTCAGCAGTCTTCAACTACTGGTGTCCAAACATTCAGGGCTTCTGTTTAAGGAATTTGTAAAGTATATGACTCAGGACTTAGAAATGGATTCCAGAATTGATTCATTGGACGTACCAAAACTTCCATAAATGTGAAGAAAACTTTTGAAATTGAAAGCTTGGAAGTTCGAAATATCAAAACCTGGTGTCAATATTACTTTTATGCTCAAAATTTCAATCAGTTTACAAGCAAAATTAATTATTATGATATAAATCGGTGAAATTGGAATGTTATATTTGCCAAAAAAGACTTAAATCTTTCAAATTATGGTGAAAAACTTCCAAAATTGATTGACAGGAAGTGCATAATTCCAAGTTACCATATACAAGATACAAGAATATTAATTAGTCAGATATTAACAAGAATGAGCTATTTTTTGACATGATGAACACACATACAGAATATTTAAAAAAAAACATAACAATGAGCCTGTGGCCCGGAAATAAAAGCATATAGTAAATTGAAGAGATATTGGAACACGTATTTATAAAAGCCGTTTTGTACTTATATTCATGCATACAATTTTACAAAAAGTAAGTTGAATAGGGCATTCTAAATGGAAGCCCTCAACATTTAAGTAAAACATACTGTTTCCCAGACAAGAAATAAAAAGTTGCTATAACATTCAATCTATGAGGGTGCCGCTTTAACATCAAACTTTCTGACAATATCCGACCATACCCTACTCACACATTAAATTTGGTGAAAGGAAAACATTTAGTTAATAAAATAGCATTTGATTAAGCTCTCTTGAGAGCTCAAGTCTCCTCACACAATGATGTATATGATAAGAAAAAGATCCTTTTATAGCACTCCCTCTCTGGATATCGTTCCGAAACCCCCACACCTCAAACTTGATATAGCGCCAGGCCCTCCAGTGACAGCCCCAGTTTCCTCCACCCCCTTGCACAAATTGATTTGGGGCATTTTAAGCCTCTCCTTCCTCATCCGGCTTCCTACACCCTTTTTACACGCAATGTAGAAAGTACCCCCACCCTCCCCTACCCCCTCGTCTCACGAAATAAATAATCAGAAATTTAATGTGTTTTCCTATTAAAAACAAGCATTTGTGAGACCCTTTTACAGTCTTTCCTACTGCCGCCATCTGTTTCACTCAATATACACTCCTCCAATGACAGTCCTACCCTCCCCCACCACCTTGCACACAATAATGTAAGATAAGGAATTTTCAAATGCTTTCCGGTAGTATTTGAAACATTTTATACCCCACTTCCCCGACCGACCCTATTCATGATAAGCAGTCCCTTACACAATAGTCTATGAACACAATGCCCCCCCCCCCATCCCTTGCACACTATATTGTATGTTCTAAAGTGTTTTCCAGCAATGCGTTTACCAGGTTTTTGGTCATTGGACAAAACCGTCTCAAATATACACTGGTTTATACAGTCCAGATTTTTGTCTGAATAATAATGAGCAAAGCAATGAGTCATTTACTGTGTATATTCCCAGCCAGTCTTGTGCATATTTAACAGGTCTGCTGAAATTCAGCAATATAGCTTGTCATCATTACACATCATTATTTGTGCATGTAACTGTAAATACTGTGAGGCTTTGTGCTTAGAAACTTGACGGTCATAAATTATGCTATTATCTTGTCTCAGTCTTGGGATTTTTGTTCCACTCTTTACAGCAATCCAGAACACAGTTTTGTGTTGTTAAATTTTAGAATGTAACATTAAAGCTGCCTTCTACAGATTGACAGGTCTGACGTTATTTTACATTTTGTGACTCAGCCTTCAATTTAAGTCATTTAAGATAAAACAATAAAACAGATCACAATTAGTTGAAGAACTGCAGAAAATTTCCAATTTCTTAAAGCGTAAATCATTATAGCCATAAAACATCATTTTCCAAATTTTAATTAAAAAAAAAACAATCACATCTTTTGTCAGTAGTCTTATATTACTGTTTTTCAGACTCTAATGCAGAAAAAGCCTAATTCATAGACAAGAAAATGTGGTCAAACTGGTCAATCAAACTTTGAGAGAGCAACTTTAACAGAGACTATATATGATATATTTTGTTTCTGAGCCAATGGTGTCGCATAGGTATATAATAAGTTTGCAATTCACATGTTTGATATTCAATCTTTTAAATCAATTCAGCGTGTTGTAAAAATGTTGATGGATATAAAGATAATACTTACTTAAAGGTTCCCCCCTCAAAAAATGTTTTTGAAATAACTTATACGGTCAAAGAAAGGTGACATAATTATGCCCTCCCACATTTGGGAAAATGCTGATGGATAATCTGACGATTAATAAGATATATGTTGAATAAAATGTTATATGATATGAGAACACATATATCATACACTTCTGCAACCGAAATTTAAGTAAAAATTAGGTGACATGAAGAAAGATCTTAATTATTAAGAATGGGCTGTCAGAGTAATCATTGTGCCACAGAGTTATAAAACAAAAATTATTATTTATATTTCTCTCAAATAAATTTAATAAGGAAATATGAAAAGCTTAAGCATTTGTCTGTAAGGCCACATGTGGAAATCATAGATACTAATTACTATATATTATTATGGTATAGTGGGTAATTCATAGTCTTTGCAATATCAGTTACAGACATCTGCTAGACCTGTTCTTAATTATTGGACATACATTTAGATGAATGCAATTATAACATGAAGGTGTGAATTAGATTTTTATGGGTTCTAGACAATAGTAAGTTACATCAGGGGCTGGTATGAATGAATGCTTAATAACTATAAATTGTGTATGGTTAGTTATTGGTTGGTTATGTTATATGGGCGTGGCCTTAACTGAAATTGTTTGTTGTGATGTAAATGGTATGGTGTTGGGGTTGGGAAGATGTATTGTGTATTGTAACAATAGAGTTGATAGTTGATAAGTGGCAAAAATTGCTATACTTTCTCAAAATTAGAAAGTTGTTCTTAAATTTCATAAAATAACACATATAAATCTATAGACTAGAGATGATTTTTATTTGCAATTTATAAATTTTCATATAATTAAAAATGCAAGAATGTACTATACTATGAAGAAAACTGTAGATTAACGTAGCACTGGGAGTAAATGATGAATATATATTTATATCATGTTCAACACTACTAATAAGAACATAAAATAACAATGAATTGATGTTAAATTATGAATTATTATATATAATTACACTATAGGGAGAACTATATTCTTCAATTACACATTTTAACAGTATAATAAAAAAGCACATATTAAATATTTATAATTTATGTAATAATTGATATGAAATTAAAACGGATATTAACATTAACTCATAAAACAGCACTTTTATTCACACAGTCACATTAACTCAGGATAACTAATTAGGAAGCAGCATAAAAAATGTCATTATTTCCAAATCGCCTGTTTGCATCTTATGCTTAAACAGTACTTGTTAGGGAAGTGGTGTTATGTTATAAATAAATAGGGACAAGAAGAAACCCGGTGACAATAGCAAAAGAGACTTAACAAAATTATGCATAATGGGGCGGGGGGAGGGGGGGTAAACTTAATTACCCTTGCCATCTGGTAATACCCATTTGACGAGTACACTATTATGTCTACACAAATATTAAAACACAATAACATCCTTATATTAAAAGTTTGGCAACAGTAATTGTAGCGTGGATGCTTTGGATTATAAATTATATTGATGTCTACACAGTAAATATATATCTAAAGTCAATTATTAGTCATCTTTTTAAAAGATATCATCTTACAATTATACCCATTAAATGATGGGTGAAAGGAACAGCAAAAATATATCAATAAAATTATCAACATCGTAATTTTTTTCAGTCTCAGCCTACATGTATAACATATATTTTCTTGACAGTATATAATCTGGCTAGTTTGAAATTCAATAAATTGAAGGATCGCATACCAACAAGTTTTCTAAACCTCACCTATCAATGCAATGATAGGGGTTGTGAGTACTGGTATGCACCGAGGATTTTTTGTACAATGGTATTTTAAAAAAAATGCCTTTGACATGGAAACACCAGAAATAAATAGTACTGTCCCGTTTCGGGAGTTGAATTATAACTTGCAGCTGTCCATGTGGTTTGGTGTAATTGGACTTGTGATTTAAAATAATAAAATGGGTGGTATATGGCACCTGTACATGAAAATGCTCATATATAACCAACCACAGGGGCCGCCCCAGGTCAGATTAAGAATTATTAATAGTAAAAATAAAAATATTTATATCTTATTAACAAAAGTGTACATGCTGCTGTATTGCCAGGCAAACCAGGCTGAAGAATGTAACCAGTCCCAGAGTATAAGACTCCACCCTATGATGTAACAAAATATGGAATGAATTAATTGTTCCTATTGAGGCATAAACATAACAGTAGGGGGACCTTTAAACTCTTGCGGAAGTTAAAAATCAGGCTAGAACTTATTGAATGCCTATCTGCAATTTCATTGGCTGAGAATATAGATTGTATTCTAAACAAGAATAGTTATAGCTGGTGTGACTTTATGCTATGAAATCATGAGCATTTAAGGTGTTAATAAAGACAAACCCTGGCTAACCTTTATCAAAAAGATAAATTTGGAGGGCAAACACTCTGGACTGTCCTGATTTCTACATTCAGTTTTTTTTTTTCAATTAGATATGGGTATTACATTTTTATTCTTGTATGCTGGGTTGAATTATAAAAATCACCCTTCTAAGCCTTTGGATTATATAATTTTGATTTTGTAGCTTTGGCAAAGTTATTGGATAATTAAAAAAAAAACATCTCATATTTTGGATGGTAAAATAACTCGCCCCTGGAAAAAACACACCTCCCATCTTGTAGGATAAGAGTACAAGACCCCACATACCATTTGTACAAGACTGGCAAAACACCATTAAGTCTTAGTTTTCCCCATACATTTAAATATTGACTTTTGACTAATGCAATGACCTTTTTAACAGAAATATTAATCAAATTAGCAAGAAATATCTGTGTTCTGTGTGATTGGGGCCTTTTGCATGTTTTGCATAAGCTAAATACTTAGTTTGTGAATCAAAATTATTGAACTGGCTTAGTTACCACATGATATGTTAATTCTTTAATCGATCTTTTATTTATATGCAATGGCATAAGTGTTAATTTCAATAATATTAATTCATTAATTTTAGAAATATGTTTTTGAATTGCAAATGTTGCTTCTATTTAACAATTTAAGGGACTGTTCAACATGAAAGGAATTACCTTTGTCTCATTGATGCTTGTGAATTGCAAAGTATGTGACAGGCTGGTGAAGCAAGTGTCATCTTGGCAGGTAGTATACCAGATTTTTGTGATCCCACTTTTAATGGGTGTCATTTTCCCTCACACTGAAGCCATTTACCAAGGACAGGAAGTGACAGGGACCATGTACACAGACTCTCATAAATATTTATGGTGTTTAGTAGGTGGAGTCAATTTAATGTTCACCAATGAAATGTGCCTACTAAGAATTGCATTGCTTTAACACTGAATATATATATATATATATATATATATATATATATATATATATATATATATATATATATATATATATATATACATGTATATATGTGTGTGTGTGTGTGTGTGTAAATTAGAAAATATTACCTCACTGCAGTTATTTGCATGTTATGCTTTAATTGTAGTTCTATACAATATATATATATATAGGCCAGAAGAGCTTATGTGATGGTAATGTGTACGTAGCATGTGAGTCTGTGCGTCCGTGTGTCTGTAAACAATTTCTTGTTAACGCGATACAGTCTTCAGTTTTGATTGTATCTCGTTGAAACTTGTACAGTATTTAGATATCAATTAGAGCTTGTTTCCTATCGAAAACCAGCCATATCCGCATATGCATGCCTTATGGGCCTTGAAAGTTTTAAATTAAAGAAATGCTATTTTTAGTTAACTTCTTTTTAGACTTGCAGGTCTGCATGAGCGAATTCTATTTTTAGCCAAGTTTTAATGAACATGTAAATTCTAGTCAAGGACAAATGGAGAAAATTTGCTTTTTGTACTACACTTGGTTTTTAGAATTACACTACCCTGTTCTTGTTGAAAGCCCAAAGGCCATTTTTTAGCAACAGTAAATGACGCAACATTAAATGACGAATAAATGCTGTATGTAATAGTTGCATTTTGATATGATGTTTGCAATGTCCCTGCTTTCAAAACATATTGAGTATTCATTTGCTTTTCACAATGAATGGGTATGAGTTATTATGAAAACTGTTTTCTGTTCAATTTGCAGTTTAATTACTGAGAGCTTTTATGACTGTTTTGTGATATAAGATATAGTAGAATTTCTCACCAGTATTAGTCATTAGCTGAATTTGTCATATCAACCAATTTTTTCCCTTAAGGTGCTCAACAGTTACGCGAAGCTCCTAGCAAGAGAAGCTACTGACTCATCCGAACCCAGTGCGAAAAGGATGTTTGTGATCCCCTCGTATACAGCAGTGTTATGGGATGCTGGAATGTATGATAGATACATGTATACAAAGGTAGAGATTTGCATTAAAATAAGTTTTTATATCTTTGACTCTTCCCAGCAACTTTTATATAATTTATATAACTTTGAGAAAAGTCAATTTATATCTATCAGTCACTTGTTTATACCATGCTGCACATGAAAATTCATATGTATGAAATGTCGAATCTGCCATGTGGTATCAAAGATGGTTCCATAACAGCAAAAAACTGATCTGAACGAGTCAAATTTCAATTAAACTTTGTATGCATTGAAACAAAGCATTTCAATGGGAATTAATGTTCCTTTAAAAAAAATTAAATACAACTTATCTTTACCTAAGATCTTTTGAATATCCTTTGCCATAACATGCAAGTCGGTACACACATTGCTTAAAAGGAATCATGTTTAAAATGACAATAAGTTTTACACTTTTGCCCCCTTTGAAAGGAAAATGAATTGATTCAAGTTTCTTATGTTCCAGGAGCACACCTTTTTCTCTTAAGAAGCTTTAGTCTTGATGTGTACATTTCTACTTCAATATGACATACAATTAGTTTAAGGCATATGCTATGAAGCGAGCCAGTCAGCATGCAGCTTGGGTAATAGAATGTGTTTGTCTGTTTCAGGTTGATTTTACCCAGTTTGACTTTGTGGTAGTTCCATGGAACAAAAATGGCAACCACTGGGTAGTTATTGTGGCTCGGCCTAAAGATTTGACTGTGGCAGTTCATGGCTCCCTTGGTGCAGACAACCGTCCTCTGATTGACAGATTCTGGTAAGTTGATTACCACAACTATGATGATTTCAAAAAAGTTAAATCCTTTAAAACCATTGTAGTCACTTGTCATTTTTGTGCAAATACTTACAGAATTTGAGTGTGCATTTTAATATGTTGCACTAGACATGATTTTACAATACACAGAAAAGTGTTAGGTGTGAAATGCATTAATAAAAACTAAGTCACGGTAAAGAAAGGAATAGTTTATTATTTGACTCAGTTCGATGAAGATGATTTACATGGTTTCAAGGTATCTTTTAATGAACAAAGATATCTTTGGCTCTTTATAAGTAAGCTATGTACATTTCATATACACTCATTTTATGATTTTATCATTTACTGATCATGAATTCATCAATTGTACAATAATTTACCAACTGTCAGGAATGTTATTATACCAGAGAAGGTCCTGGTCAGAATGCTTCAATACCAAATGAATTTTACATTCTCAAGTGAACATTAACCATTGCTCAAGGGATTATACAATCGGTTAATATTTTATTTTCAGCAATTTTATGAGTGAAAGGTTGAAGATAGTCAATGATGGCCTTCAGCATTGGGAACCAGTTTCTTCCACAACAAATCAACAAACTGATGGCTCGAGTTGTGGGTTGTTTGTTTTGATGGTAAGTGTATGTATAAATTGTCAGTGACATATCCATGGCATTTATTTCTATTAAGATTGCCAAAATTGAATTTAGATTTTTTTTCTTAAATGCACTTTGACTGGCCATGACTATAGCATCATTTCCAGTGATTAGGCCTTTCACTGGTTAGGTTGTTGCAATAGATGATGCTGAGAACCTAAAATGCTACATAAAAGATACTTAAAATGGTATTGTTTATTTTATAATGACATGTTTTGTTTTATTTCATGGAATCATTTTCCCCCCTTCAGACTCTTGAAGTCATTGATTTGTACATTTGCATTGACTAGTTAATAACCATTTTATTTTCATTGTCAAGTACATGTTTATTTTCAAGTAACTTTGCATTTACTAGTACATTTGCTTTGCCTAGTACATTTTCATTGTCTATTGACTTTGCATTGCCTTGTACATTTGTTTTGCTTAATACTTTTCCGTTGTCTAATACATTTCCATTGTCTAGTTAATCTGCATTGCCTATTGTATATTTCAAGCTTCCACAATTGTTGGTAGATAAAGAACAAACACAGCATATAAGAAGAAACGCTGCTATTGTCATGGGCCCGATTGTCAAGGGCATGCCAGAAAACATCAACATACTGGTAGAGAAGCGGTGGTAGAGGACCTGTTTTTAATGTTTTATGGTTCGTTGAAGGAAAATACAGTTGTTGATTCCCAAGTTTTTTTCCAATTCACGCCAAATGATTGATTATTTCTTGTAGTAACATATTATATTGATATCATCAATAGTAAAATTCGAAGAATTGGTGAAACGCAAAATCTATTTGAAAAAAGACCATATTCTACGTCAGGGTAAAAATTCTTGACGAGATATTATTGAACTATTTTATTACTACTTATTAAACTTATTGTATTTGTACAACAATTTTTCACTTACATGAAAATGTCACTTAAATTACCGACACGTATTTCAGACAAAATGCATTATATCTTTATACAAAAAGGTTCAAACAAAGTACATGTAGTGAAAACAAATTTGATTTTTAAGATTGAAACAGACATAAGTTTTTTAAGGAAGTTCAATATTGAAAGACTTTGTGTAATTGGAACATATTTCTTGTGATTGTTGATTTCTAATTATTAACCATGTGATGATTTCCAAGACCCAAACGTTGTGGCACACCTGATCAATAACTTGCCCCAGTCTCTGTCTTCCCAGGTGTGTGTCACCAATATTCTAGCAAATGCATGCAAAGTGTGGTTACAGTCACATGTTTTATAAGGGAGGGTATCCGCCTCTCACCAAACAGGTTAACGTATGATTACACCTTTTGATTTAATATTGTAGGTCACTGGTGGACTGATTCCAATGTCACAAAATTATGTCAATTAGGTTACCGGACCTTGACTGATGTGTGTCAAGGCTGTCGTCTTACTTATTTCGGGACTTCGGCACGGCCATCATTGACCGTAACTGTTGTGCGGTCTCCCAGCTGAATTCAGGATTTCAGAACAGACATCAAACACCTTGCCTGAGATAACCACATGCGGCAACCCGGCTGAGCTCATTGCTTAAGAACAGATATTAAGGACATTGATTGAGGTGAGTTAATGCAATCATCCGGCTTAATTAAAGACACAGACATCTGGGACTTTGTGGCTTGACAGAAATACGCTGATTTCAATTACAAATTCAGAACGGACAACATATTGTCATATTTTACCACAGCAATGTACATCAGAATGCTGATCGCAACCAATCAATGTGCTTGGTTTTCAACCAATCAACGCTCAGTTTGAATAACCAATGAAAGCATTGCTTTGCTCTAGCGCTTTTTGCGACGTATATAAGGCCGAGTTTTTTTATAATATCGTCATTCGAGATGATATTGCCATACAGTTAACATCAAGAAATATTTGATATTTATTAACTTGAACTTTGTAGTTGCTCGTTGAAAGATACGATAGTTAATTTAATGCCTACACTTCTATGCTATTGCTTTAAAGCTCAGCTATCCTGTGAGGGATAGTAAGTTGAAACTTCAACAATCTTTCAGAAAAAGCTCTGCTTTCCTGTTTGATGTAGTTAGAGCGTTTTAAGAGATTGCAGACGCAAAGAAAGAAAGTGAACGTATTTTATGCATTTACCAAGAAAGCTCGGCTATCTGGTATTTTATAACTGATAAGTATTTTAATTTTGAAAGTTACAACTCTGTGTTTTATGCAAGAAAGCCCAGCTTTCTGTTAATTCACAGAGATCACTGACATAGTAGTAGATTTAGAGTGTTTGAAATTCATTGTAAATAAGTCGATCATAGGCATTTAGCCAAAAGGAAAATCACTTATACAACTTGTTTTATAATTATTTTGTGATTATTTATTTGGAGCTTAATCAAAATCATTTGTACACAATCAGGTTCAGTAACCTTGAGGAAAATTATTATATAGTTTCATCCTTTGTCATTTATTTAAGAGTTCTGCCATAAGTTTGATAACATAGTCTACAGCCGATCGGTACACTCCGCACACGTTACAATGTTTACTGTAATACTTAAAAGAATAAACGCTTGACAGAATAACGCAAATGATCGGTAAAATAAAGCCAGTTTGCATTTTTAGTACAGTATGTTTCGTCAGCGGATCACTATTATAGCAGGGAGTCAGATACATTATTATTTATTCGCTTTCCTTTTTCGTCTTATTTATTTACTTAAATTACCTCCATAATCAATGTCAAATCCCACATATAAATATATATGTTATTCTCAAATTGTTAATCCTATCATATGTGCTAATTGAGAAGACGATACTAATGATATACAGAACATTGGTCCAAGCCGTTTGCTTTCATATACTTGAAATTCTTGAAACTGTTTAAAGACAAGGGCAAAAACATATAATTAAATCAATTTACCAGAACAACTAGTGTTATTGACCTTAAATATCAGTGAATTTAACTAAGGTAGGTTCATTTGCAATGAATAATTGTTTGGCTTTATAAACTTGTAATTTTAATGTAATTTGCAGTTTGTATTGATAAAAACGTAGCCTTCCGACCGAAATAGTCAAATCAATTCCACTCAGCGCTATCACTTACCTGATAAGACGAGTGACTTCCGAATGGGGAATTATTAATCGTTTGCGTACAAGGCCATGTTGGAAACGTTTCCGAGAAAACACTAAGCTGCCAGGTCAAAAAGACTGATTGAATATGGATTAACATATGTCACATACCAAAACTGGACATAGGCTTCCATGTTTTCTCTCAGTGTTTCTAGTCTGAATTTTGGTAAGTACAATGTGTTCATAACTTCCAACTAATGGAATGCCGGGCAGTGAAGTCTATAAATAGACAACTATAAATAAGTGTATTTGGTGAAATAATACACTATTTTCATCGTTGGACAAGTTTACCAAATAGAAAAGACGAAACGCTCAGAGGTTGACACGTTCCTGTTGCTCGTGACATGGATATTCGTAATAATGCTCTGCGTATTTATTAGCATAACTTCACTGGCAACTACTGTCTTCAAGAAAATAGTAACTGTCGTGGTCATTATTAATATATATATATATATGATTTTTATACGAATATGCATTACGGAGTATAAACAATCGAAAGCGAAAATTACTTAGAACCAATGGTTTTTGCTAATTGTTCTTTTAATAAATTGTTTGACCATGTGTTTCATGTTTATATCTTGGGCATAGAAATATATATGGAAGAGGTCAAGCCAGCGGCCATGACCTTTGTGTGTTGTGTTTTCCGGCAGTGACTGTAAAAATTGAGCAAAAGCAAAAACATTTTAATTGCTGTGTTATTCCCAAGTCAAATGTCATGTTCAAATATATAACTTAACTAAACCATAGATATTCAGTATCAGCTTATGCTAGTTAGAACAAAGTGGAAGAAAACAGCTGGTCCGATACAATGTTTATGAGAACGAAATCGTTTTCACACGTAGAAAGGCATGGCTTAGTCGCCGCTCTCATATTGGTTCCTGGTGGCAACGTATTTGTCCGAGAATCTCGAGATTAAGCCGTGTCTGTCAAAATACTTTGAGGTGGCAACCTTAGAAATAATTAATGACCGGATCGAGCAGATTTATCATCTACTTAAATGCTGATTTTCAAGATGAGTGGTTATACATTTCTTAGTATTTAATGCAGAGTCATCCCTATGAATAAATTAAAGACACACCTTTTATGTCAAATTGTTTTTTAAAAATATATCTTCGTTATTTTACAATCCACGTTTTTGTGTCGTTATGACTATTTTAATACCGTATCAAGGAATATTGTGTGTAAAATTTTAGCGAAAGGTTTGTGCGATACATAATCCGGATGCATAATTATCTTTTTTATACGAAATAACAGCCCGAGTTTACACTTTAAAAGTTAATAATTTGCTAAAAGCTAATATTTGGCTTGTATTAAGACTTTTTTTTGACATCTTTCATTATTTCATTTTGGGTCTTGAAATGTAAGTTAATTTCAGTTTGTTCTTTAACAATGTATGTCAATATACATCAAATGATGATATTTGGTAGTGATCTATCAGTTCATATTTGCTGATTCTTCACTAAATTAATGAAATCGGACTGAATAGCTTGTATCGAAGGACATTGATGAATACATGTCTTGTTGTTTTTTTTATTCGCACAGTATTTAATTACATGATCAGGTTAGGATTAACAACAGTGTTATATTCAGGAGCATAAATATCATTCAAACCGTATCATAACAATAGATTGTAATTTTTAGTAAATAAAGGGAAGTAATAGAGCTGCAAAGAAAATGTGCATAATATTAGGAATTATAAATATTAGCAATATAAATCGTGCATGAAAAAACGATATTTAATTGTTTATTCTTTAGATAATTTGCTCTTTCAAACATATTGATGTACAAACAATTTGAATCGACATGGCTAATAATTAATGTTAAAATGACAATTGTACTGATGGTTTTGATGTTGCAATATTTGTTTCATATGTAATCACTGTAAATAATTTAAAAATAATCACATGTTGAGTATAATGATTGTATTCGGATAAGTTGGCTTGTTAACAATATTGTCTTTATCAAAATCGACGTCTGTGACACATAATATTGTTAATGTGAAATGAAGCAAAGCAAATGGCTACTGACGAAATTGAGAAACAAGAAAGAACAGTATTTTATTTCCTTCTTAATATTACTTCAAAATTCTTAAATGAGTGCATCTGGCCTGACATCGAAAGAATCACAATTTATTTCATCATTGTAAAAGATTCAAAAGTCTTGTATTATCATTAAGATCAAATAATGACAACGATGATTGTTGGTGTCGTATGGAAATGGTGTCTTGAAGTGTCGAAACTTGTCATTGTTAAAATCCACATTTCACTCCGCAGCAGACAGACCAACCGCACGTCCAACATTTATACCCATAGCCAAATCCAGTCGCCACTGCCGCTACAATAAAAAAAATATTTCTTAAATATGCATAGTGTAAGCTTTATATAAGTGACTCCTCCAATTCTTGTATTGTACACATCTATTGTGTATTGATCCGAATATTTAATGCCGTCTGCTGTCTATCAGTGTGGGGATTTTTTTTTTGTCACGTGACACACAAATAGTTACGTATACACAGGAAGTAGGGCAAAAAGCACAAATCAGGTAAGCTATTTGCATTTTTCTACGTTATTAACTCGCTCCTAAAGTTAAGTCCTAGCCTACCGACTTCGACAATTTAGAAGCTTTCCGAAAGTGTGCTTATTGTCTTTCAGAATGTTTTACTTTTTCAGCACATTTAATAATATTTTCAAGTACACACATCCGACCAATTTGTTATTAATACGTCCCAAAATACCGTAGGTTTTCGTTGCAAGTATTTTGAAGTGGACTTCTCGCGGTAAAAGAAGATTCTGCTTTGCTTAGAAGCCTTTATATGCAGGATTTTAAAAGAAATCGTCAAAACAATGTGGTACTGTAGAAATGTCAACATGCATACGTGTATGTGAAATGTTTTGTTATGTTATGTCATCGTACATACTTCTCACGTTTCATGGTGCAAGTATTAACCTGAAACAATGCTATTTACAGTGAAACGTATTTCTATCGTTTGAAATATATCATGGCATTGTTTGAACACGGAAGGAGTATGCCAGGTTGTGAGAACTGTTCCCCGTAGCCATATAGCGCGGGGCGATGGCCATCTTCAGCCCAAGCTCAAGAGGGGTGCGGCAGCCTCAAAGTGAACCATCACAAAATTTGACAATTTTGCATTGATATTCTTAAAGCTTTTAAATAAATTGCGACTACATAATTGGCTTGTTTTTTTGTGTGTGTGTTTAGCTCGTCATTTTTACAAATAGAATAAAAAACTGAACAACTATTAATGCTATAAAAACAATTTAACAACTTGTCAGTATGGTGGGCTCCAAAAGGATATTTTTCTAAACTGTATTTATAAGAGATCAGATATAAACAATATACCATCGATGTTATTATTGATGAAAAAAAAACTATTTCAAATATTGGATACACTATTTCCCCCTTTTCATAAATAATAACAAAAGGTTTGAAAATGCAAATGTGTTCATTTTGTTTCCAGAATATGCTAATATTGTGTAAAGAGAATGAAACATATTGTTTTAATCATTTAATAAAATGATTATTTAGGATTTTTATTTGATACCTTTAGTAGATAATGTCTTGATTGAAAACGGGAAACAATGTGTGTTACATGGAATTCATGTATGTTTGCATTTATTAAAAATATATTTCGACAAACGTTTTTGATAACTATTTTATAAACCAAAAATATTATATTATCCGGGTGATAAGATAAATTTTGTCGTCAATTCTTAAATTACATAAAATCATAAGTATCACATAAACATGTCATATTGAAATTATAGTTCTAGGTAGTCCATGAAATAAAATACTTAATTGATTGGATACTTGTAATTGCAGAACATTATTTTTGATTTGTTTAACGATTTTAACAAATATTTAGGTTGGAAAATCAGTGACAATACATCACCAAACAGGAATATCAAGGCCAAAAATACCTGTAACCTACCACCATTTGTATCTTGGTAGACTTGCGCGACTTCCCGCGCAAAACACTTCCCAACATGAGGAAAAATAAAACGGTTAAAACATAGGACCTTGTGCCAAAAAGGTTAGGTCAAGAAAACGGAATCAAATACTAATTTTGTTAAGTCCAATAATAAAATATAATAAAAGTTTCAATTTGTAGAAACTGATCAGAAATGGCATCGTAGGCACTGGTATTTCTTGTGATTGTTGCCTCTGTGGGATTCGGGTCCGCCCTTGGAAGGAAAACGGTTCGTTACATGATAGGCTATTGAAATTACCGATCATTTTCACCAACTATTTGCATATGATATACTTTAAACTAAATATCGAAGTGAGATCAGTACATCCGTGACAAATAAAATTTTACTTAATGTTTGTGTCACAAGTAGCAATACAATAGAGTAAGGATGAGGCAGTTGTAATTTAGTATGTGGAAAGGCTTTAAATGAAATGCTTCATAAATTTGTAAAATAAAACGTCTCATTGTCAATACGTTTGCTTTTATAAATTTTAAAACCTCTATCTTTTCAAACCTTAGTTCAGTTTGGTAATGATGAAAACCTGAAAAATAAGGAAGTAACACTGAAAGATGGTGGTGACATCACCTTTATCACCATAAAGGACACAGAGACTGGCTCAGTCACTACAGTTGAACGTATCAAAAAGAAGGTACAAGTAATTTCGTATTTTTGCGGAATGTTATTTCATTTTGCGCTTAATAGGTACACTTAACATAGTTGGATTAGTCAGGAAACTGAAATGAAATATTACAAAGTATTAGTGTAATCTTTCTTTCTAATTTATAGTGGTAATTGTTTCGGAATTAAGTTAAACAATCAATGAATGCTAATAAATAGTGTAATGATTACTCATTGGAGAATATTTCGCCGTAAAGCGAGTCATTTTAGTGGGTTACAGAAGATAGTCGAAGGTTAAATTTGTGTTAATTCTTTTGTCAATAATTGTTGACATATTTCAATGACATAGTAATATGAATTTATTTTGAATAAATTAATATACTCCGTATACATATCTTTAAGACAACGTCAAACCAAGAAGGTTTTTAAACGACCAAAATATAATTTTCTACGTTTGATTGAAAAGAATTAGGAGAAAATTGTTTCCCCTTGTATCGTTCCGAAACGATACGCCTGGGGGCGCTATGATTTCGCGCTCTATCGAGCACGTGTTTACCGTGCAATATTGATTGATTCATTCAGCGCATGGTCACCAAGCTGTGTACAAGCATGTCCGACGATAATTCTCACTCCGACAATTCAATTGCCAGGCAGTTGCGTGATATTTCAAATAAACTTTCGCAACAAAGTGACGAAGTATCTGCTTTGCGTGAGGAATTTAGGGGAAACAGTGTTTCTATCGGAAAGGAAGTTAAGAAATTGAAAACGGACATAGACGTGCAGTGGAAGAGGCAAGGTAACAAAGTTCAATACACATTCAACGCGGAGATTATCGACTTTATGAGTAAAGCTTGTTGGGCTTTGGAAAACGACAAAGTATCCTACTGCAAAGATGTTCTCTCTGAAGGAATAGATAAACTGAAACACAGGCAAAAGTTAATTCGTATTGCTGATAGCTCTGAGGGTGGATGGGACACCGTCAATTGTTACGAATCCAATCCACTAGCCAGTGACTCTGATGATGAAACTAAGTTACGTAAGGCCGAAACGCAAGCTCTCAAGAAGCGAAAAAACAAGAGCGTCAAGCGTCTTCAGTCAGTTCGCAAGACGCCTTCTGCAACCGTTACTTCCGGCGCTTTGTATGGGTATCCTGCTTATCGTGGTTTTCAACCAGACGCATACAGGCAGCAGGCTCCAAGAGGCAGGGGGTCTTTTCGTGGCTTCTACGGCAACGCTCCCAGACCCAGTCTCCCGTTCGGTTCCTGTTACTCCTGTGGGGAATACGACCACTTCCGGCGACAATGTCCGTACACCACCGGTGCCGCCGTCTTCAAGGCCGACGCCTCAGCCACCAAGAAATGACGTGGCACAGGGCACCAGCACCGTGGAAGATGAGTATTTTTCATATCTGTCAGAACAATGTAAAGAACAGGAACATTCACACAATTTGACTACTGATTATTTTGAGTATGAATCCGGGCAAAAAGACATTATAGTTCGTGGTAGGCTTAGAGAACATTTAGATTTTTGGAAACGAATTTGTACAAATGATTTCATAATAGACACAATAGAAAACGGTTATAAAATCCCTTTTTATTCTTTACCAGCATCTTGTTGTTTAAGGAATAATAAGTCTGCTTTAGATAATTCTGAATTTGTTTCTGAAGCCATAAATGATTTGTTAATAAGAAATTTAATTCAAGTTTGTGAGTCTAGGCCTCAAGTAGTTAGCCCACTCACTGTCAGTGTCAGGAGCAATCAAAAGAAACGTTTAATTTTGGATTTAAGAGTCGTTAATCGACATTTATGGAAACAATATTTTAAGTATGATGACATCAAAACTGCATTAGGCTTTTTTAAACAAGATTGTTGGATGATAAAATTTGACATACACTCAGCATATCATTTTATAGAAATCTACTCGCTTCATACTGAGTTTCTAGGATTCTCTTGGGTAAACAGCCTCGGTGAAACTGTTTTTTATAAATTTTTAGTCTTGCCATTCGGTTTAAACAGCAGTGCTTTTATTTATAGTAAAGTTACTAGGCCACTTGGTAGCTAAATGGAGGGGTGAAGGCTTTAGAGTCATGATGTTTCTAGACGATGGTTTAGGTTCAAGCAGGACTTACGATAGTACTGTAGATCTAAGCGCTGTAGTAAAGCAAGATTTGATCTCCTCGGGGTTCGTTCCAAAAGCTGAAAAATGCATTTGGGTACCAGTTCAAAACATGCAATTTCTTGGAAATGATATAGATTCAAAAACAGGATCTTTGTCTATACCTCATGCTCGGCTTGAAAAATGTAAGGACACTCTTCAAGGTCTTGTTAACAGTGTACGAAGTCACAGTAGGGTGAACGTTAGAAAGCTAGCAAGTTTTACAGGACAAATTATGTCCATGTCAATTGTCATAGGTAACGTTGCTCATATTATGACACGTTATTTAAGTATGGACATTATTCAGGCCCCTCACTGGGATTTCTATGTGTATTTAAGCACACAAAGTAAGGACCAACTTCGTTTCTGGGAAAATGAGTTGCCTTCGTTAAATTGTAGAAGACTCTTTGAAAGTCATTCTTGCTCAAAGATAGTTTACACTGATGCTTCGTCGTACGCGTACGGTGGTTACGAGGTTAGTACAGTTAACGGAGTAGCACACGGTGTTTGGTCACCTGACGAAATGTTGAAGTCCTACACGTGGAGGGAGTTAATGGCTGTGTATAGAGTCCTGTTGTCATTGGTTCAAAATTTGAGGTTTCAGAGGGTAAAATGGTTTACGGACAACCAATCCGTTTCAAAAATTGTAGCTAATGGTTCAATGGTACCTGAATTACAAGAAACCGCTTTAGATATTTATAGATATTGCGCGTCAAATTCTATTATCGTAGAAATGGAATGGATTCCAAGATCCGAAAACGACAAAGCTGATTATTTGTCAAAAATCGTAGATTACGACGATTGGGGTGTTTCACAAGCAATAGTAGATATGGTTCAGAATAAATGGGGGAATCTTGAAGTAGATTGGTTTGCGTCTGATTTCAATGCAAAATTGCCTTGCTTCTATACAAGATTTTGGAACAAAGGTTCCAGTGGCATAGATGCATTTACTGAGAATTGGTCTGGTAAATTTGGACTGTTCGTGCCACCAATTTGTATCCTTCCGAGAGTTATCAGGAAAATGATTACTGACCATGTGTTTGGAGTTTTGATAGTTCCGTACTGGCCGTCTTCAAGCTTTTGGCCTTTATTATGTCCACTTGGGACTTTTACAGATGCAGTGTTAGACTGGATGTATTTACCAACATCAAAGAGTTTTTACACAATTTGCAAAAACGGAAAAGGGTTGTTTGGAAATAAGAATTTAAATTTCCAAATGTTGGCACTTTTGGTTAAATTTTGATAGAAGGGAGTTAAATCATGTACTGATTTAGAGCAATTACAGTGCTTTATTATCTCCCTTTGCTCCACACAGCTGCACGTGAAACATAATTACGTTAATTGCGTTACAACATGCTCTCAAATTGTGGCATTTTCATTTTTAACCAGTCAATTTTGTTTTGCAATATATGATAATCACGAGTTTTTAATTCCTACAGCATATGATATATCGCCTTAGGGCATATTTGTACGTTTGTACGCTGATCAATGACAAATATAAAATGCTTGATAGTACATTTATTCACTCTAAATGTTTTCAGTAGCCAGAAATTACTCTGTTGAAGGTTTAGAAGCAAATATTGTAAAATTTACACGTGAATTTTGGCAAACGTAACGCAAATTTATGTTTTAAGTGCGTTATAGGTCGAGCGCTTTTTACAATAGTCTGTGAGACATATGCACAGTTATAGAACATTTAGTTCTCACAATAGTACCTAAAGTACATAAATTTCAGATAATGGTCTTGTAGATATAATTATTGCAAAGAAGTAATGCATTTTCATATATGTAGGCTTGACAGCCATTAGAATAGTCAGCGAAAGAAACGCACGCATTTATATATACAGGCTCGGCGGCCATTAGAATAGCCAGTTAAAGTGATGTACGCATATATATACGAAGGCCCGGCGGCCATTAGAATAGCCAGTTTTAGTTATGTGCTCATATAAATATGCAGGCCCGGCGGCCATTAAAATAGCCAGTTATGTGTTCATATAAATATGCAGGCCCGGCGGCCATTAGAATAGCCAGTACAAGTTATGTACTCACATACATATGCAGGCCAGGCAGCCTTGAGAATAGTCTTAGAATTTATAAAAAACTCCATGTGTTGTACTTATGTACTACGTTCATGTATTATGATTATGCAACAAAGGTTGAAAGCGTTCAAATAGCTTTAATAACTAGTTATATTCACAAGATATAAGTTTTGTTGTTTAATAGATTTAATAGTATCATTATAAAGTTAACATGTTTATATGTTCATTTTGCAAATAAAAGATACATTTAATTTAAAAAGATTTTTACATCTATTTTTCCAGATTCACAAACACGAGATAGACGAGCTGCCGGAGGTCTTGGCGGACAAGGTGGCCCTTCTCCCTCAGATACTGCAAAAGTCAAGAGCCGACAGCACGTGCAAGAACTATAATCAGTCGTTTCAAAGGTGGAAAGTTTGGGCTCTTTCAAACGGTTTCGGGATTAGGGACATTTTGCCCGCTAGGGCGTTTCCGGTGGCTATCTATCTAACTTCGTTAATACAGACTGCTTTTACAGCAAAACCTATTATATCAGCTTTCTATAGTTTAAAATGGATGCACGAAATTAATGGTTTTGTTTCCCCTACTGATTCAAAACTTGTTATTAATGTGTTAGAATCAGCAAAACGTATAAATTCTAGGTCTACGATTAAGAAGGAACCTATAACTGTTAGTATCCTACAAAAAATGTATGATAGTCTTTATGGTGAATGTAACCTAATGTCACAGAGAATAATTTGTGCATGTTTAATAGCCTTTTCTGGGTTTTTAAGAAGTGCTGAACTGTTAAAGATAAAGAGAAGTGATATTATTATAAGTACAGCATATATGGAAATATTTATAGAATCTAGTAAAACTGATCAATATAGAGACGGCGCATGGATAGTTATAGCGCGAACTGGAACTTTGTTGTGCCCTGTTAAGAATTTGGAAAAGTATATTCAATGGGCTGGATTTTCTGATGAATCTTACATATTTTGTAACTTGAGTGCTACTAAAACAGGATTTAAAGTCAGAAGTGTTAACAAGCCTATGTCTTATTCAACTCTTAGAGATTTGTTCATAAAAACTTTCAAACCTTTAGTTACAGACGTTCGTAAATATGGCTTTCATTCACTTCGTTCTGGCGGGGCTACGGCTGCCGCGAACAAAGGTGTAAAAGACCGAATGTTTAAGAGACATGGACGTTGGGCGAGTGAAAAAGCGAAAGACGGTTACGTAAAAGATAGTTTAGAACAACGTTTGGTTGTTTCACAGTGCTTGGGTTTATAAATGATGAGTTCCGAATTAGTTTTGTTTTTTATAAAGTCGCTTTCCCGTTCTTTATAATTCAGTTGATTGGCCATGACGCTTACAACAAATTAAACATTTGTATACTCTACATGTTGTTTTTCGTCTTAGTACAAGATCGAATTAGTAAGATAGAGTGAGTAAGGATTGATTCTAGGGGAATATAATTTTCTACGTTTGATTGAAAAGAATTAGGAGAAAATTGTTTCCCCTTGTATCGTTCCGAAACGATACGCCTGGGGGCGCTATGATTTCGCGCTCTATCGAGCACGTGTTTACCGTGCAATATTGATTGATTCATTCAGCGCATGCTCACCAAGCTGTGCACAAGCATGTCCGACGTTTTTTATTTCAAAAAACTTAACGGGTTCATTCATACCAAACATCGGAACTCATCATTATATTCTTGAAATCAGTATACATTATGATATACAAAATTTTGTCTTTATGTTTAACAAAGGTTGTGTTGTTACATAGATATATCAATGCTTTTTGAATAATTTCAATGAAAATGTGTTGTTTATGTTAGTATATGTTGAAATATGTGAAAATGTTTGTGTATGTACAGTTGATTGGCCATGACGCTTACAACAAATTAAACATTTGTATACTCTACATGTTGTTTTTCGTCTTAGTACAAGATCGAATTAGTAAGATAGAGTGAGTAAGGATTGATTCTAGGGGATATAAATTTAGAGGAAATCATTGAGAAGACAAATATTAAAACATGACAGTTTTATATTTGTTATTATCTTATAATTTTAGCATTTGATTATATACGCATTTCAACTTTGTCCATCAATTTTCAGAACATTCAGATAACGAAGCACAACGGCGATCCCGATTGCTACGTGACGTTTGAAGATGTAAGTGTGTCTGTTTATTTGTTGTTTTTATTACTCGATTTTTGCTTGTCTGTTTTTCGAGAATAAATCGACATATTGTAATGGCCTTGGTGTCGGTTTTGATGAAACACATATGTAAAACATGTTTTCAGAATTATGATGTCACTCTGTAACTGCCATAATATGTTTTCTGAACTATGAAATAAAGCTAATGTTGAAGGCACATAGACGATTTAATTGGCTTGAAATGAACAATTTACTTGTTATCCAATCAAAGTTTGATATTGTTGTATTTTCCTCTCGGAAGGAGAAGGAGAGCGAGTGCAGCAAAAACGTCTACATTAATCCCGAATCTGTACCAGCAGTGGTGGCTGAACGTTGTGATGGAGATGTGTACCGTGTTGAGCCCACCCCCTGCGAAGGTGAGATATCTAAATGCATCTAATCTCAAATTCTATCTGAACCTTAATTCACAGTTAAACTAATTTCATGTTTTACGAATAAATAACACCATGAAATCATGAATGTTTAATTTAGGATTAATGTATTTACTTATCATGTGTCTAAACGAAGCAAACAAAACACCTCCATGACACACACTGAGTTATATAGTTCTCCACTGCCATCGTCTCTTCGCTTCAATCATGACGGTTAGGAGTAGTCTTATATGATACAATTGAAACAATAAAATTAAAATATAAAGGATATTATGAAAGGTATATTTTCTGAATAACCGAGACCGCAAAGGGGGCGAGACGGATGCATGTTTATACACCAAAAGATAATTATTATTTAATCCCGAAAATAAATCAAGATAGTCAGAATAGCGTCCTACCATAATTTTCCTTTTATAATATGTAGAGGTTAGTAACCGGCGCCGCTGTGCCCTCTGTCACATCGCTGATGAAAACGCAACCAAGACTGTAGCATTAATTTCGTTTTCGTTAAACACATACCATCTTAACATGAACGATACCTTGAGTTAGAACAGTTCGTGACGAGGCCGACAGTGTTTGTGCTGATGCCTCTGGCTCAGTGCCTGTGGAAGTGAGTGCGCTACCCTTGAAGCAGAAAGATTCAACACCGCTTCTTGTAAGTCAGGTAAACAACAGGGTAAGCAACAACGTCTATCGCTCGTCCGTCCACGACCTGGCTGTTGCTTATGCCTGCAGAATAAATGAATAAGTGGTTGGTATTCAAACACATACGATAGCTCCCGATGAAAGGCAAAATATGACGGTTTTGCAAGATACGGTCAAGTCTACGCAGTGCTTTTGCCGCTTACAAATAATTCAAACAATGCCATGATATATTTCAAACGATAGAAATACGTTTCACTGTAAATAGCATTGTTTCAGGTTAATACTTGCACCATGAAACGTGAGAAGTATGTACGATGACATAACATAACAAAACATTTCACATACACGTATGCATGTTGACATTTCTACAGTACCACATTGTTTTGACGATTTCTTTTAAAATCCTGCATACAAAGGCTTCTAAGCAAAGCAGAATCTTCTTTTACCGCGAGAAGTCCACTTCAAAATACTTGCAACGAAAACCTACGGTATTTTGGGACGTATTAATAACAAATTGGTCGGATGTGTGTACTTGAAAATATTATTAAATGTGCTGAAAAAGTAAAACATTCTGAAAGACAATAAGCACACTTTCGAAAAGCTTATAAATTGTCGAAGTCGGTAGGCTAGGACTTAACTTTAGGAGCGAGTTAATAACGTAGAAAAATGCAAATAGCTTACCTGATTTGTGCTTTTTGCCCTACTTCCTGTGTATACGTAACTATTTGTGTGTCACGTGACAAAAAAAAATCCCCACACTGATAGACAGCAGACGGCATTAAATATTCGGATCAATACACAATAGATGTGTACAATACAAGAATTGGAGGAGTCACTTATAGAAAGCTTACACTATGCATATTTAAGAAATATATTTTTTATTGTAGCGGCAGTGGCGACTGGATTTGGCTATGGGTATAAATGTTGGACGTGCGGTTGGTCTGTCTGCTGCGGAGTGAAATGTGGATTTTAACAATGACAAGTTTCGACACTTCAAGACACCATTTTCATACGACACCAACAATCATCGTTGTCATTACTTGATCTTAATGATAATACAAGACTTTTGAATCTTTTACAATGATGAAATAAATTGTGATTCTTTCGATGTCAGGCCAGATGCACTCATTTAAGAATTTTGAAGTAATATTAAGAAGGAAATAAAATACTGTTCTTTCTTGTTTCTCAATTTCGTCAGTAGCCATTTGCTTTGCTTCATTTCACATTAACAATATTATGTGTCACAGACGTCGATTTAGATAAAGACAATATTGTTAACAAGCCAACTTATCCGAATACAATCATTATACTCAACATGTGATTATTTTTAAATTATTTACAGTGATTACATATGAAACAAATATTGCAACATCAAAACCATCAGTACAATTGTCATTTCAACATTAATTATTAGCCATGTCGATTCAAATTGTTTGTACATCAATATGTTTGAAAGAGCAATTTATCTAAAGAATAAACAATTAAATATCGTTTTTTCATGCATGATTTATATTGCTAATATTTATAATTCCCAATATTATGCACATTTTCTTTGCAATTCTATTACATCCCTTTATTTACTATTCACTACTATTGTTATGATACGGTTTGAATGATATTTATGCTCTTGAATATAACACTGTTGTTAATCCTAACCTGATTATGTAATTAAATACTGAGCGAATGAAAAAAAAATAACAAGACATGTCTTCATCAATGTCCTTCGATACAAGCTATTCAGTCCGATTTCATTAATTTAGTGAATTTTCTGCAAAGATGAACTGATAGATTACTACCAAATATTTTGTTAAACCAAACTGAAACGAACGAACAGTTCGAGACCCAAAATGAAATGATGAAAGATGTCAAACTAAGTCTTAATACAGATAAAATATTTGCTTTAGCAAATTATCTACTTTTGAAAGTGTAAAGTCGGGCTGTTATTTTGTCAAGGCAAAATAATAACGCATCCCGCAAATACAGTGTGTGTATACCAAGTGATAAATTGAGTCATAAATGCTACGTCGGAGGCAACATATTGCTTTGAATGAAGACTTAAAACAAAGATAAATTCACTATTTTTCCATCATTTTATTAATTAATAAATGAAACATAGCGCAGTCTACACAGCCTACGGCGCCACACCTTTGGTCTTGAACCAGAGTTTGACTGAGAGTTTAGTTCCTTAAAACACGTCGACAAACCTTTTCACAAAACGACCGTCTGACGGAGCATTGTCAAAACATTATTTTGGAAACAATTTTGTCGAAGTGTTTGATGAAACTAATCACTTTATCAAACTCGGGTTATAAAACGAAGGCGGTGCTCTTTAAGCGACATAGACTGCCCTTTGTGTCATTTAAAATGGTGTAGTAAAAAAAGTTATCTTTGTTTAAAGTGTTCATTTTAAGTAGAATGTTGCCTTCCAGTAGATGATTTATTTACGATGGTCACTTATTCTAAGGTCGCTACCTCAAAGTATTTGGACAGGCACGGTTTGATTTCGAGGTTCCCGAACATATTCGTTTCAACCGGGAACCAGTATGAGAGCGGCGACTTAGCCATGCCTTGCTACATGTGAACAAGATTTCGTTCTTTTAAACATTGCATCGGACCATCTTTTTCTCCTTCTATGTTCTGACACTTCTCAGCTTCTATGGTTTAGTTAATTGATATATATTTGAACATAAAGGTTAGTCCAAAAAGCTTTAAAATAACACAGCAATTACAATGAACGTTTTTGCTATTGCGCAATGTTCACAGTCATGTGAAGGATACACAACACACCAAGGTCATGGCCGCTGCCTTGACCTCTTCCATATATCTTCCTATGCCCAAGATATAAACCTGAAATACATGGTCAAGCAATATATTAAAAGAACAATTAGCAACTAGCATGGGTTCAAAGTATTTTTCGTCTGGAGATCGTTTATACTCCGTAATGCATGCTCGTATTAGGATCCAGTATATTAATCTTTAAAAAGGCCACTTCATTTACTACTTTCATGAAGTTGCCAGTGGAGTTATGCTAATGAAGACGCATAGCATGATTTCTAGATATCCTCAAGAACGAATATCCATGTCACGAGCAACACATACTTTTACCCCTTTTTCTATTTGGTCAACGATGAAAATAGTGTTTTTTTCAGCATATACAATTATTTATAAGAATAAACGCTAATGATCGTCACAATAACACAGATTGTTTGCATTTTTATTACAATCTGTTTCGTCAGTCGATCACTTTTGTAGCAGGGAATGATATACATTCTAATTTATTCGCTCACCTTTTTCGTATTTTTTATTTATTTAAATTACCTTTATAATCCATGTCAAATGCCACACATTGTATGTTGTTCTCAAATTGTTATTCCTGTTATATTGCTAATTGGGGCAGGGACAAGGGCAATAGCATATGCTTAAAGCATTTTACCAGAACAATTAGTGTTATCGACCCTAAATATCAGTGAGTAAGTTTAACCTTAGGTTGTCTCATTTACAGTTCATAATTGTTTGGCTTTATAAACTTGTAATTGTAATATAATGTGTAGTTTTTATTAATAAAACGTAGCCTTCCGACCGAAATAGTAAAATCAATTCCACTCAGGGCTTACCTGGATAGAGTAGCGACTTTCGAACGGGGAAATATTTATCGTTTGCGTACAAGGCCATGTTGGAAACGTTTCCGGGAAAACACTAAGCTGCCAGGTCGAACGACTGATTGAAAAACATGTATCCGAAAACTGTATGTAGGCTTCCATGTTTACTCTTACGGTTTCTAGTCTGAATTTGGGAAAGTAAAATGTATTCATATAAACTTCCATCTAATAGGGTATCGGGTGGTGATGTCTATAAATAGGCAACTATCAGTATCACAGTAAATCTGATGTCCATTCTGATTTTGTAAATGAAGTCAGCGTATTTTGGTAAGCCACAAAATCACATATGTAAGAGCCCTTGATTTACCCGGGTGATTGCCTTAACTCACCCCAATCAAGGTTCGTAATATATATATTCTTAAGCCAAGAGCTAAACCGGATAGACGCATGGTATTAGCTCAGTCAAGGTCTTTGGTGTCCGCTCTGAAATCCTGAATTCAGTTGGTAGGCCGCATGGGCCAACAACAATTAAGGTCCTTGATAGCCGTTTTGAAGTTCTAAAATTACTGGGGTGACAGCCTTGGCACACATCAGTCAAGGCCTCTGATATCCCTTCCGGGGTGCGGTAACCGCATGGATTTACAACTGTCTAGGCCCTCGGTGTCCTTTCTTAAGTCTTAAAATTAGCCAGTTGAACGCCTTGGTTCACCTCAGTCAGTTTTCTTTCCATTTCTGTTCTGAAGTCATTAACTAACCCGGATGACAACCTTTGGCTTAACCCTGTGAAGTTCCTTTCAAATTGTTCTTTCACCCCGAACGTAGCCAACTAGCCAAGGTATGTTCGTTTGTTTAGCCCTGAATGTAGACAGAGTATTGCAGACCACTGCCAATGTTCCTTCATTATGTCCTGATTTATTTCACGGTCTTACGCTCCATCGTATGCTATCAATAATGTTGAAAAGGCCATTGCGCTACCCTTTTATCAGTTGTGAAACAATGAATATTTTGCTAATGTGTCAAGTATAACTAATGTCCTAAAGGTATTCCAGTATGAATAGTTATCTCCAGTCCAAACCTTGCTCAGTAAAGCATGGCTAGATTATTTCATAAAAAAGGCCAGTCACCCATATTGTACTAAGTAGAGTTATTACGAAACACGAAATGCTGTTTGTTCTCTTGTAAGTAAAGTAATACGTATAGTTTAAAGTTGCGGTTTAGTTTTAAAGTCGGTTTAAACATGTACTTGTAGGCTCGCTGATACTCGCTTACCTCACTTTCATAGTGTAATCGTACATGCCATTCTAAACGTGTACACTATACACATACTTGGATGACTTCGTGCACAAAAAGAAGTACACACGTACACGTACCCGTACAAGTTGTGTTTCGCAGCTTCTTTATTTATTTTCTGGTCCTTAACAATTATTAGCTGTGTCTTATACCTAAATTAATATATAAGTAGATAGCCATGTATATCGGGCGCATATTCTATATTCGAAAAGATAGATAAGAGCTCGATATTAAAAAATACCACTTTGATGTAAAAGCACATGAGTTGATTCGGGGAATAAACATTTAAGATTATACCGCGTCTTTGAGGAGTAAGGAGGCTGAAATTGGCGAGGTTACTCACCATTGTCTATCACGTGATCCGCATATAACATAATTGACGGCATAAACACCATAAATCGTGCGGTACCAGGGGCGTAGCCAGGCTTTACTAAATGTTACGCACGAAAGGGGGAGGGTGTGGGACGAAGAATATCCCTGTAGCCGGTGGTTGGGTTCTGGGGGCCTTCCCAGGAAAAAAAATGAAAAATGGAACTTACATGTTGAGCTCTGAGGTGTATTTTGAGGGATTTATAGGTTCGAGGCTGCCCACTTTGTAGTTACCAAGTGATTGATTTAGACTCAGTAAGCTATCTAGCACAGAGAAGCAATGCTTACTTTAGCTGATCTTCCTTTTATTCTGATATCAATTTTTAGCCATTTTTAGCCATATTTTTTTCATTTTTCAAATTGATGTTACGTACATGCGTAAGTGCGTAGCGCTGGCTACGCCCCTGGGTAGATAGCGAACTGTAGACACTGAAAAAGCAATAAGCCACACCGGCTATAATTTTTAGCCTCCTCACTCCTCAAGGCTCATTCTCTATCGAGATATCAACTTGCTTGCATGCGAAATTTACGAAAAGACGTTTACTATGCGAGAGAACTTGCTACGGTATAAGAGAACGATGCATGGCGACATAACGTAATCAGACGCTTCGAGCGGAGGGGAGGAAAAGAACGACAATAATGAAAAAGAAAACAGCGAAGGAGACGATACGGCGCACTCCTCCGAGGGCGAGCAAGATGACCTGTGGGGGCTTTTTATAGATTCTGCTTTTAAAAAGCGTCAAACGGAATACAGAGACCAAGTGCAAGAATCTCTGGAGATCGAGAGTGTCCAGTTAGATGATGCTAGGAAACGCGCTTTCAACGATAAAAAAAAGTAAATACCGGAACTTTTATCGTCACTATTCTGTGGATCGAAGCTTTTCAGGCGGATCCTATTTATAAAACAATACGGCACCGACCTACATTTGCTTGAAGACTGCGGCAGTGAGGAGACCTGGAACTACGCTACTAAAAAGAGACAGTACCTGTTTGAAAATGTTCTAAAGCGGCTTAAACCTCCTGAGGATACCGCTCCGCTGGCACAGCGAGGAGGAGGGGAAGTGGCGCGGAACAAACCGGATGACCCTGAGCAAGGAGTCGAGTGATGGGTAGTAAACGAAATGGAGAGAATAAGAAACGCGCTCAAAATTTGCATCATTGGGCGTCGTTATTCAAACAGCTTTCACTAACCTTTTTATCTACCGCTGTTCATATTTTGGAAAAAATAAATATGTTTTGAACAATCAGTGTTTGTTTCTCCTTTTTGTTCCTTCTCCTCTGATTTATAGGAGAATCAGGACAACAAGAAACTAAGTGAAGACCATAAATAGTTTTGTGCAAACAAATATAGTATAAGCAATTCATTAAATTATAAAGATCAGAAAAATTATCAGTTTTACCTTATATTTTGACCGTAGACAATTTGATGTGAAATCCGCTGCCTAAAGATACAGTATAGCACTATATTTAAGAAATTAAATATGTTTTGAACAGTCAGTGTAACCATCGTTAGGATGAATAACTCATCTCCGTATTCTGCACCACGCTATAGCAGTAATTTCCCTTTTTTCGTAAAGTCAAATAATGAACTGTTATTATTATTGGTTGTCCGGTTAGCGCAGTGGTTAGTTAGCGCACTAGCTTCTCACCAAGGCGACCGGGTTCGATTCTCGACCTAGGCGCATGTGAGTTTGGTTAGTGGTCACAAAGCCGGACAAGTTGGTTTTCTCTGGGTACTCTGGTTTCCCCCACAACACAAGACCACACTCTCGCGCAACATCGTGCCAACGAGAGTGTCTAAGTATAAGTAAGCATACCTTTCTTAACAACCGTTGTAAAATATATAATGTTTAAATCAACTATTATCATCGGATCGCGTGTCATAACTTTTCAGCCCATTAAGAGTGGTCACGATGACAATGCATTAAAAATTATTAATGGAATTGTAATATAGATACAATTTTAGAAAATTGGCGCGTTTTTTTACGGGGGGGAGTGGAAGTATACTATACTACACTCAGGTAAGGCAGGTAAGGTAATATGGAAGTTAAATATGAGTGAATGTTAAAGGTAGTTTTAACATGATCAAAACTCCTTATAGACTGAAACATCCATCATGTTTGGTACGTACAAGTACGTAGGAAGTATATTATTGAATTTAGTCTTAATGGCGCACAATATAGGTGGATGAAATAAAAACAAAAAGATACTTTTCATGCATTTTAATGTTTAACTCATTTGACTTTATTGATAAAAAAGGATATGATCTGAATACACATAAAAAAGTATCAGCGATATTTTGGCGCTTTTTAATTGGGGAATTTGTGGCCACGTACCTATTAATTGAAAACCACAAAACTATATTATATATATAAAACAATATCTGCACACAAATCATATGTTTTGTTTGTTTGTTTTTTTATTATAAAAGCCCTTGAGTTAAACACAATAGAGCATTATAATAAAAACAGGGTCAAGCCCAGGAACCAAATATTTAACAAGATGACCTTGACCTTGCCAATGTTAATTTTGCAATACCTGGCAGACACCAAACGACACACAACGTCAACAAGGGCGGGTTACATAAACATTAAAACGCCGTTTTAGGTAATAAGCAAGAATAAATCACAAACAGATAAAACGTTTCCATTGAAGATATCGCTTTGCTGAGTAAATGGTTAGCAATGCTTCTTAAACTTTAGCCTTTGCTTGAAGATGTCACCACCCCCATCACTCCACCCTCCTCTTTAAAATGCCGGATTATGGCCCATTTCTGGCGGTATTCCGGATGCCGAGGTACGCAAGATTACATAATGTTTATTAATAGCTCTGTAAACGAAATTACGTATATTAATAACGAAATATTGCAAAAGAATGGACAGTTCCTGCTTAGTTCAAACCTTTCCGCAGCACATTTCGCCTCAATTGAAAACTTGTGACAAGCATTCCGAGTAAACTACAGAACTGTTCGGCATAATGAAGGTACCAAAATACAGGGAAAATTTGGCATATGAACATGGGCGATGCAAGGAAATTTGATTTTTTAACCACGAAGAGAAAAAGAACAAAATTACCTACAGTCTCACTGGGCGCTGACATGTTTTAGTACCTGGTATCAAAACAAAGTACACGTGATCACCGCCTCTGTATATTATCAAAGGGGCTGTCATAGAAAATTGCTAATTCTAAATATATGTTAATGAAAACATAAATGTTTGAACAATGAAGCGAAAAATATATATTGTATGACAATTTCATAACTTGGCCATTATTTAAGATGGGAAAAATAACGACACGTGTACAATACTTTATAAATGGTTGTGATTTAATGTACGTGCGCTGAAGAAATTGTGTATGTTATATCGTATAAACATCGAAAGAGAGGAAAGTTATGTTCACCATTTGAAAGCTAATCCATTTTCAGACACGATTACTGTCCAAGGTTAAACCTTGCATAAACATGTTTACATTATGTTGAGGGTAAGGCACGTCAACCAAGTATTGGGTGTTGATTGCAATCTCGCTGCAGTATGAAAAAAATCAACCCATAAGCTATATAAATAGTGGGTAGTCTGTCGAAACAAGAAAAGAAATGTGTTGTAAAGAAATGACTACAAAAGGATGGGTTTTTTTATTGTATTTTTAGTTCTGCCTTCTTCGAACGCCAGACAATGGACAAAGTGGTAAGGTAATCGTTTTTCCTTATCGCTGTCATTGAGTTGTTTAACTTAGAGTCCTCTTATGTTTTAGTTTTGTATGTATAACCAAACGGTTTCCCTTTTTGACATTTTAACAACCTGAATGATAAAAATGCAAGTACAAAATGCAACAAAAGAAGTGTGTGTATGTAAGCTTATATACTCGCACTCGGGCATTGCGCATTCGGCGAGTGATCCGATAAGATTGTTAGTCGTTTTATGTTTTTGGAGCATAGTGCACAGACAGAATGTAACCTTGGTTAGAGCTACCCTGGTTCTTTAACGTGCACCAGTGTCTAGCACTGTCACCCGGGACCCCCGTTGAACGTTCCTCCCGGATGACGATTAGTATTTGTTTAGTGGTGCGGCGGGGAATCGAACCTGCGACCCCTGGAGTATCAGTCAAGTGTGTTACCACTTGACCACGGATCCGCCACATGCAACAAAACTGAAAGTATAATCGAAGTATAATCTTAATTTAGAACGCACAACCTTATTACGAAAATTAAATATCACGTGACTTTCTGAATACCTAAAATTCTATGTAGCTTTAAATACTTATGATCTACATTTTTTAAAGAAGTTTTTGGTTTAAACAGTTTTCCCGGTAATATAGTAATAGGACTTATTTATCATTATTTTAAAACATGATATCGAAATTGCAGAAAATATACAGTTATTATAATAGTATAAAAATATTTTGGTTTTAGTGGGGTGCGAACCCACACAGGTGAAGTATAGGAAAATAGATACTTTAAAACCTGATCCACTAGACAACGAGGATTTCGATATATGATAGCGAAATTTTAACATTCTAAGGATACATTCATAACATCACGTGATAATGTAAATCAACCAATCACGCAACAACAAAGCATGGAAATTGTGGTCTTCAAAGACAACATCTGCTGAAGGGTTCCATCTTTTATCATCGTAGTTTTAACACTCCTAATGATTTACCACACTTTATTTTGCGAACCTTTCT
Organism: Mya arenaria; assembly: GCF_026914265.1. Classification (NCBI taxonomy): domain Eukaryota; kingdom Metazoa; phylum Mollusca; class Bivalvia; order Myida; family Myidae; genus Mya; species Mya arenaria. The sequence goes on from NC_069128.1 coordinate 27,796,397, forward strand.
ACGATTTTTCACTAAACAACATTGATGCTATACTCCGCCCACTTATCTGCCTCATTAGCATATAGTAAGTCAGTGGACCAGTTCGGAATTTCGTTGGTATTTCCCATACATTTCTTTTAAATAAAGCATCGTGTGGACCTCGGGAATTTATCAGTTATGATATGAGACTCTAACATAGTTATACATTCACTTTTATTTTTTCTCTAATTATTTGAATTCTAAGTGGCACTGAGGCTTTAACAATAAAAGCCAATAGGGAGACGCAAATCAGCAGAAAATACTACTACGTAAAAGTTAGTGTTTATTAATGGTCTTCGAAGCAATTAAGTCGGCACACTAACTTTCTTAGTGCACGTATAGCGGGAAAAGCTCTAATGCCTTTATATTATTTAGTGCAAATGCGCGAAGTTTTAGATAACTAAATTAATAAAAACCAATTCGTGAATAAATATAAATTTGGCGGTTGCACGGTTTTCGTTTTTAAACGATAATTTGGCAATTGTAATCTGTTAAATGAGGTTTTGGTTGTCGGAGCAATAGAAGAGCAAAACAAATCGGAAAACTAATATATGCATAACCATGCTTTTTTGTTGCGTGCAAGTGCGAGAACCTTATCTTATCTTATCTTATCTTATCTTATCTTATCTTATCTTATCATCATCATCATCATCATCATCATCATCATCATCATCATCATCATCATCATCATCATCATCGTCAGCATCATCATCATCATCATCAGCAGCAGCAGCAGCAGCAGCAGCAGCAGCAACAACAACAGCACCAACAGCACCATCATCATCATCATCATCATCATCATCTATATCACATATTTCATATTCAAATATCATAGCTAGTAATTTTTGCTTTTAAATAACAGTCGATTTATTTCTTTTCAAAGAACTTGTTAACCAAACGAAAAACTACTCAATCTGCACAATCATTTACCACTATAAATCCATCATCTGAATCATATACGTGCTTCCCTAAACTTGCAAACTTTGTGTACAAATATTTTACGAAATTCAATACAAATTGTTTTCATTCAGCTAACAATTGGTTTGTCGAGTCATCGTAGCGGGTGGGGGGGGGGGGCACCCGGCGCCCTTCCCCCTAATCACGTTAATTTTTATTATAATATATGAGAATAAAAGGAATCAAACACGCCCAAAATGCACCATTTATGACAATAAATTGCAAAAATATCTTGGGGGAGTACCCACCTGCCAACACTTTAAACCAAATAAATTTCAGCTCAATCGGAGGGGCGCAAGTCAAATGCCCCCTCTTATGTCAAATCCTAGAATCGCCCCTGAATAGGGACATAAATTGTAAGTGACTGTATATTTTCTAACTACATAGAGATGAATTTTCAAATACATGCCGTTTCAAAATGTGGTCCTATATTAATTTTCTCACCTTAACATGTTGATAATTTCTCTGTGTTGCTAAAAATCAAATCAAAACTTATTTTTAAGTTTCATCTGCTGATATCATCATTTTGTGGTGACCTCGAATGTGTGAATTATTTTGCAACATTAGCATTTGTTTTCCTTATTTCCTTACTGATCTGCTGAGTTAAAGTACAAATGTATCATTACTATTTTTACGCGGGTGGAAACAAAAACAACTTGTTTACTTCATGACATCATGAAAGCAAATCTATGTTTTTTGCTTGTTTTTGTTCTGTTAAAATAAAACCTTCCTTTTAGCCATAAATGGCTCCTTTGCACCAGGGTTTTTATATATCAGCCACGCACGCAGTTTATGTTTTCATCTTAGATATCAGACACACAGAAGATTAACAAAGGCAAGAAATAAATCATAAATGTGCATTTTGAGCTTTCAAGGTTAAGATTATATATAGAACGGGTCTGTAATGCATACGAGAAGAGTTGTGTTTTTTTTTTTTGCTGAGTTATTGTGCAAACAAACAATTGCGACCTTTATCCAAATTGTTTATTTTTAATCTTTTCTTTTAAAGAAAGGTGTTGTTTTTACATGGTGAATACTTAGTAAATTAGCAATATCATTTATACAAATGTTAGTAATTTTGTTTCATAATCTATCAAGGAAATATTATTTCATATCTACTAGTACCTTCAAACTTGACCAACTAATTTTGCCTCAAGTGTTACAAAATAATAAACATTTAAATGTACATGTACAAAATTCAAAACATTTTTATTATAATTTATATGCTTTGTGGTGATTTAAAGACATTTATAAACAGTAGAAAAACAATCTTTCACTGTTTCAAACATATTGATTTTTTTTACTGTTTGAAATTTCAGCCAGCTCTCAAATAAATATTGAATGCCAGTGCTAAGAGGGCTGGGACACAATTTGAACAACTTCATTACCAAAATAATGTAACCTTTGTATACAAATTATCGCACATAGGTTATGGCATGGTGCCATCCTCTTTATTTAGATTGTCAGAAAATGTGAATGCATCTCTGAGTGAGTAGCTCAATTGGTGAAGAACTCGCCCTGTTAGCAAAGGCCCGGTCCCGGGTTCCAGCCCTGCAATTGTCGTACATTTTTCTGTCCCAATTGTACTTCAATGGATAATTCAAATTCTGACAATAAATAATGACAATTTAGCAGGTGGAGCTATGATCCTATTCATTTCATGTATTTTCATTTCTCAGTGATTGAATTTAAAGCTGCACTCTCACAGATTTACCGTTTTTACATTATTTTTTTTTGCCTTGGAAAGAGCAACTTTTGCGTAAATATCTGCATACCAATGATAAAAGATTGCTGATAAAAGATCTGATCGGGAATTTTACCCGGGGTTGGCTGGACCAAAAGTCAAAGTCCCCACTATTCCCCGGACCTGGGGGGGGGGGGGGTGGTTACATTTGACTGGTGCATTAATGTTTTATGTTTTTAAAACGTTACTAACGGTTTAAGAAAAATGAATAAAAAATCATTTTTTTGAAAAAAGATATAAAAATCTGCGATCAAATTTTTTGTCAGCAGTCTTACATAACTTGTTTCCATGCATTTACACAAAAATTGGCTCGTTAAAAGACAAAAATAAGAAAGTTGTCAAAACGTTTAATCTGTGGGAGTGCAACTTTAAGGGACACCAGATTGTACAGTTGCAAGAAAAAAGAAATAGTGAAAACCTTTGCTAATGGCGCAATATTGCTTCTTTCGCTGTTTTTTTGTGTTTTACCAATTTAAAATTAACTGTTTGTGTACCATATAAATACCTGTTGATTTAAATGTATTGTCAGTATATGAGCCTGTTCTTATCAAGTCACTTTTACATGCTAAATATTCACAATATGAACTGGGAAATAATACATTTGCTGATTTTTGGACCATCTGGTGTCTAGCCTTTCATAAACCATCTAGCTGCCAATGTGAATTTTAGATACATATTGTAAAGTTTTTTTGATAATTGTACTCGGAAATTATTGATTTTCATCACATTCAGATATATATATCTGTATGAAATATTATCTGTCATGACTAATTAATTGCAATAGATATTTACACCCAAGGATTGATATTTCAGCCATTTTGGTTCTATTAAAGGGAATTAAACTAATATAAAATCATTTCCTTATTCCCAGGAGACTTAAGACAGCTTTTTCTTTTAACAGTTAATTTTCCCAATATCAGCATTTTCACGACACAAAATTATCCAAAATGTCTATGGTCTTTTTCCCATATTGGGCAGAAAAAGCCCTGTTACTTAATAATGTTTTAGGCAAAATGTAATTCAAGGGACATTTTCATACACTTGAGATCTGTTTTAGTAACGATACAAAAATAAGCTGATTCTTTCATCTAATACAAAAACTAAATAATGTCTAAACTAAACTGTCAAATGTGAGGTTGCATCTGTAAACTTCACCTTTGTTTAGGAAATCTGTGAATATAACTTTCACCACCCAGAACAATAAGTATCAATATAAAAAGTAAAAAAAAATTCTAGTTACTATTTCCTCATGTCAGGGACAATTCAATTAAAAAATCAATGGAAAAAACTGTTAAATACTATCATGTTGTTGTTTTTTCTAACTTTTAATAATATTTATTCCCTGTGGTCGGTCGGTTTGTTGGTCGGTCCGTTGCAACTTTGTCCGGAGCAAAACTTAAAAACTACTGGATGGAATTGGATTAAACTTCGTACAATGGTAGAGCATAATGAGAGGAAGTGCCGTGTACAATAACCATAACTCTATTCTTGCTTAATACTGAGTGATTGTCCTTTGTTACTTTTTTGGTCTGGAGTATAACTTGAAAAGTACTGGATGGAATTCATTGGAACTTCATACAATGGTAAAGCACAATGAGAGGAAGTGCAGTGTTCAAAAACCATAACTCTACTTTAGCTAATTACTGAGTTATTGCCTTTTATTTGTTTTGTTTTTTGCTGTCAATTTTTTTTCCAGACATTAACTTGCAAACTACTATATGGAATTTATTGAAACTTCATACAATGGTAAAGCGCAATGAGAGGAAGTGCAGTGCATAAGAACCATAACTCTATTTTAGCTAATGACAGAGTTATGCCCTTTAATACTTTTTTCTTGTCCCGAGCATAACTTGAAATCTATTGGATGAAATTTAATAACGCTTCATACAGTGATAGATCATGATGAAAGGAAGTGCAGTGTATAGGAACCTCAATTCTATTTCAGCTAATTACAGAGTTACTGCCCTTTGTTATTTTTTCTAGTCCGGAGCATAACTTGAAAACTATTGGATGGAATTTAATAAAACTTCATACAGTGATAGATCATAACGAGAGGAGGTGCAGTGTATAGGAACCGCAATTCTATTTGAGCCAATTACAGAGTTATTGCCCTTTGTTACTTTTTTCTTGTCCGGAGCATAACTTGAAATCTATTGGATGGAATGTAATCAAACTTTATACAATGGTACAGCACAATGAGAAGGAGTTCAGTGTACATGAATCATTACACTATTTTAGCAAATTACAATGACAATAGTCCATAAAATAAAGTTGTCATTTATAGGTTGGCTTTCCAGATAGTTGACTGCAATTTCATATCAGGGCGGCGTTCGGAGGTATTAATCACCTTCAGTGATGGCTCTAGTTACCTTCCAGGTGGCCCCGCAGTGCCGGATGAATGCGGTGGTTTTGTCTTTGCACAAAATATAGCGGGGAATGGGCCTACCAAGAGTCCCTGGGGTGCGGGGGCATTTGGCAGGGATTTTACCATTTGTTCGTCCCTGCAGGGCGGAGATTTTAGCCGGGGTCGGTTTGACCAGAAGTCAAAGTCCCGGCTATTCCCCGGACCTGGGGGGGGATGGTTACAATTGACTGGTGCATAAATGCCAGCTTCACCAACCCAACTCGAAGCCTTTAGTGAATGTCCTTATGAAAATAAGATTTTTAGTAATTACATCAACCAGGTATAGTGGACATTTTTTAGTAATCCAATTCCTTAATAACTTATTAATAATTTGTTATTTTTTGCAACAGGTTGGAGATGGGGATGGTGACAGACCAGCCAGCCGAACTCAAATTGGATTAGATATCATGTGGTAAATTATTAGTATTTCACAATCACTTTATGAAAATGTATCCAAACAGTAGCGAGTTTGAATCTTTTAAGTTTATCTTTTCTGTTTGTTTCATTCCTAAATAACATTGTTTCATGCTGGTTGTAAATTATTTCCGGTCACGGCCATGAGATTATATCATTTTCTAATGAACTATTTTGTTTGCTTTTTTTTATAAATTTCAGGTTTTTGACTTATCCCTCAATACTTCTTAATACATTTCAACATTCTGTAAAAGCACAAATGTTTTGGTTCTTTTTTTATAGCCACCTGGTTGCTGAAGCTCGACAGGACCTTTATGGACAAAAAATCCTGTTCAAGATAGTTCTGTCTGGAATTCCATACCACCTCCAGAGAATGGAAAATGTCTTCAAGTAAGAAGAGATTCTAAGCAAGTGCATTTCTGACTCCTCCAAAATGCTTCTGTGTAGTCAATTACCTTGGAGTTGTTTAATACTCATTGCAAAATATTCAAACATAATATATTTCATCTATTTTGTCTTGATCTTTGAATCCATCAAATTACACTATGACTATCATTATGTGACTATATCAACGTTGACGTCATTTGATGTTGACGTCATTTCCTGTTCATTATATTATACATACAACCTGATGAAGGTGAATGGCCGAAACGTTGTTTCATAAATAAATAATTTGTGTTGAAGTTGGACTTCTTTAATTATCACCATATGTGACTATATCAAATTTATGACTACATAAAGAAGTGTGTATGCCTCAAATGATTGTTAACTAGTATACCTTCACAGTAGTAGTTAGTACTTTTATTCTGTCAAAAACATTGCATTTATGTTATTTGCAGATTCTGATGTGCCAGCAGCCTGAAGTGGTCAAACAATTTGAAACTGGATGCATCACAGAATCCCATATTTCAAGAGAATGCAGATGTTAGTCACCCCTGTCAAACTTGTTTGTGTGAATAATACAAAATGTGACATTTACAGCAAATATGTAATAATTGAGCAACGTATATACAATTGCAAAACTCTGTTCTGTTAATTTTGTGCCATATTTAGCATTTAAAACCAGATACTTTCAGTTTTTGCTGGTTTGTTCGGTTTCTTTTATTCATGATGACACAGTTCGGTGTATAGTAGTTATGGTGTTTTAACTGTCAATGAATCCAAGATCACTGTATGTTGTTGAACTGATATATATATGTTAAACATTGAAGATCCAGCTGTCAGTACAGAAAACATTGATTGTGCTTTAGAGAACACTGAATTTTATCAACATAATTTGACACTGTACATATTGCAAGCATTTTTTCATATCTATATAAATTAATAGTAGATAACTTTAGCCTTATTTTGTGCATATTAACATATGTGAATAATTTAATATCCTCATGATGTCATTCTGTATAAATTATATAATATAATCATTTTAATTGTTTCAATTATTTTCATATATAAATGGTTTTGGAACTGAAATTTGGTCTTGCTCTATTGGCTGGTACACTCAACAAATATAAAAAAATACATGAAATAGTGCTTTAATAGTGAGCTCAGCTAACAGTTTTTCACTGGGTTCTTATTTGGGTGTGTTCCAACAATATCACTGACTTGATTACTTTTATTGGATATTCTATATAGGTGCTAAATTTAGATTAATTTTTAATTTTAGCTCTGTTGAATGTTGATTGTAATTGCAATTTATCATTTCTTTTTAGATCACCCTGTGAGTTAAACATTATGTGAGGGTTAGAAATCATTTGCTTGTAATTACACCTTGATAAGTTTAATCTTTAATACACTGGGTCTTGAAAGTCCCATGATATGAACAATTGGTTTTGACTATTTTCATGCTGCATTTAGAATATACCTCATAAGAGGTCATTACATATTGGGCCTTTAAAAGTTAGAAAATTTTAACATTAATTTATTCATACAATTTTATTTCCCACCAGATGTAAAAAACAACAACTTTTTATCAAAAAGGTCACTGTTGGTGATCTGTAAAAAATACATGTGTTGCTGCATATTTAACTGTCACAGGTCTTTTGGTTTATACCTGATTTTAGCAAAGCTGTTTACAATATTCATTAATTGAAATTTAGATAATTTTGATCATTAGACATGATGTTTGTCAGATTTGTCATTGCAAACACAAATTATTTTAAAGTTTATTGAAAGCATCGTTAAGATAATTCTGTAATTAAAGCAGAATTGTATTTGCCCTTAAAATCTAAACAACACATTTGTTCATAATTAACATTTTGCAACTTTTTTGGCGGGGGTGTGGTGTATGTTTTTGTAACAAACAAATGAGAATATATTCTGTATTCTCACTGAGATATTTTGCAGACAATTTTCCAGAGCTGCTTGGCTACATATTGTTCATATACAATCATAATTATTAGTAATTGATTAAATGTTTTGCCATGTTTTACCATCATATTTAAATAGATTTTTGCCCATTCAATTCTAGTTAAAATTGTAATTACCCCTGCTTGTAATATACTTCAGTGCAACATTATTATTGATATGTGATCATTTTTAGCTTGACTATTCGATGAATAAGGAGAGCTATCCTAGTCACCAGAGTGTCAGGGTCAGCATTACCACTTATGTTAAAGTTTGCGTACCACCTCAAATATTTCAAATTCAATTTATGTAAATAGCTCAGCACATCATGTATTGCATTGAAATCTAATATAACAGTGATCAATGCATGTTTCTCCAAAACTTTTCAGTCTATACACCGAAAAGCGGCGGAATAGTCGAGCGAGCTGTCTCTGTGACAGCTCTTGTTTTTATTTATTTTCTGTTTGTAACATATTCCTCAAATGCGTTTGTGTACTTGATCTCAAATGCATAGTAGCTTTATTTAAGTTAATTAGGAAGAATAACTCTAAACTTCATATAAAATATAAAGTAATGCATTATATATAATGTATACACTATTATTGAAGATTGTTGCGTACCCCTGCGAAAAGCAGTTCCTGTTTTCAAGAACAGTTCTTGACAGTTCTTGAACAGATGGGAACAGTTCTTGAACTGTGTTTGAACTTAAGTGTTCTTGAATTGTTCTTAAAATGTCCATGAACACATTAAGAACATGCCAAGAACTTAAGTGTTCTTGAATTGTTCTTAAAATGTTCCGTGAACACATTAAGAACATTTCAAGAATTTGAAAGGTTCCTTTATTGTTTATTAAACAAACAATAATGAATGGATTAAGAACATTTCAAGAACTTGTTAGTGGATACTCACAGTACAAGAATTGATAGTGCCTTGAAAAGTTCTTAAATATTTATTGTTTTATATATGGAACATTTTAAGAACAGTTCACCCAGCCACAAAAGTCTCCTGCTTCATAGGAGTCCCCTACTTTTAATATGCTTCTTCTGTACTTAAATAGAACTTCTTAAAACAAGACCTGTGCTCCAAATGAAGTACCAGGGACTTCATGTGTACTTATTTGAACTGCAGGTGAAGCCCCCACCAACTTCTAATGAGCTTCTGAATATGTGTCAGTGTGCTTCATTTGAAGCACCAATGCTTCTAATGGGCTTCATTTTGATAGTATTTTGTACTAGAGACTTCAATGCTACTTCTCTCACTTTATATTTTTGTTTAAAAGATCAGCTGATACTTCATATGTGCTTCTGCAACTTAGCATTTATATAAATACAGGACATGTCTTTAAGGAGCTTCAAATGTGCTTTTGATACTCTGTCAAAGTTGTTATAAGTCATATCTGCTGACTTGGCAGATTAGTAACAATGAAAATACATTTTAAAAAAGACAACATATTTGAAACAATAAAGATTTACTTTGATAAAGATTTTACATTGTTAAATACAAATTCTGAAAAATATTTCCACATCACTAAATTTAAAATAAAGTACATATATATGTACAATTTATACATGTACAGTGGTCTATCGTCAAAATAAAGATCTTTCAAGTAAATTTAAAATTAGATGGACTATTGCATTTATGACGCAATTTACACACACTGAGTAGGGAAGATTGAATTTATCAATGATACACCTCGGTAATAATTAGGCTCATACTTTGAGCCAGACTTATGAATAGAACAAATAATACTCCCAGATGATTTTTCAGGAAATTCACCCGACTCAAAGACACAGTTAAATAATATTGTTATAAACGTCATATCCTTAGTAAATTTGATAAACTGGGCAAGTATAGCATTTGACCATGGAGCTTTATCTTCGGCAAGGACATTAATCGCTCGAAGAACTTTTTCTTCTTCGGTAAACTGTGTATTTGATGCATCATCTTCAAATTCGCTCCGATTTCCAAGCTAACGTAACATAAACGTTTCGAAAAGTGTTCAAACCAAGCACCAGGAGACATCTTATCGCTTATATTGCATTTTGTGGAGCCATTAAGTATTTAGGAGTAAAACTCCTTACACTTCTATCTTATCATGCCACAGGAGTCGAGATTGGTCCCAACCTGTGGGTTTGTGTAGTCTTATATCAGATAAACAGTCTTGCCTGAAACCAGGTTCTTAACCTGTTTGTTTAAAGCTGCACTCCCACAGACTGAATCATTTGGCAACTGTTTTTTATTGGAACGAGCCGATTTATCCGAAAATGCATGAAAACCAGTGATATAAGACTGCTGACAAAAATCATATCGCAGATTTTTATATTTAACTTGAAAAAATGATGTTTTATGCATATTTCTTAAACCGTTAGTAATGCTTTTATCCATAAAACATTAATTTTCGAACGGAAGTATGAAAATCTGCGATCTCATCTTTTATCAGCAGGGTAATATCACTGGTTTGCAGAAATTTACGTAAAAATTGGTTCATTCCAAGACAAAAACTAAAAAAGGTTTGCTAAACGGTAAATCTGTGAGAGTGCAGTTTTAAAACATAATCTTATTATCCGGTTTAGTCTGAATTGTGTAATTGACATTTACTTGGTATAAAATTTCATGCATGTTCTTGTCTTTATCTAACGGACCCTGATGTCCTGCATATTTGGCTCGCTTAATTGAAGCAGCAGTATTCATACCACGCTAAAAAACAGTACTCAAATTGGAGAGGGGTGGGTATTTGGTGGGCGTTACGCCCATTATCATGGGATGTTTGGCAGAATTTCACTGGTTAAATATTTTATAAAATAACTTTAAAAATATTCATTGTAGCGCCATCACGAATACAGAATGGACTATAATTTGATTATTTTCATAGGATTGTGGCAAAGTAAGAAAACGAAAGCCTACCATCGGAATGATCAACTTAGTACTATTTTATTCAAGTCATAATACAAGGGACCAACATTTTACCTCGTTACGTCGATGCTGGAACATGAGTCATCGTTTGGTCCAAATTGATGCATCAAGCTCATTTTTGATCAAATTCTGACAAAACAATAGTTTTGAACAAATATCTTTTCACAAATAGCGTAACCTAAGTTTATCATCTTATATTTTGTTTTTATTTGCAGCATAATCCGGGATTGTAATCATACTAATGCCCTTGTCAATTGTAACCACTGCCCCGTCCACCCCTCGCCCTCGTTCCAGGGGTATACCGGGGACAGCGGAGGCAACGGGCTGTGTTTTTACCTTTCAGGTGGCCTCGCAGTGCCTAGTGAATGTGGTTTTGCTTCATATTGAAAATAGTCGGGATTGGGCCTCACATAGGTATCCGGGGTTGCGGGGCCATTTGGCAGGGATTTTACCAGCAGTGTGTCCCTGCAGGTCGGGTATTTTACCCGGGTTTTGAGAGGCCGGAAGTCAATGTCCCCGCTATTCCGGACTTGGGGGGGGGGGGGGCGGTCATATACAATTGGCTGGTGCATAAAACATCTAAATAACCAAAGTACTCTGAAAAATACCCTTGTTCTTTTTGTTTTAATAAGCACATGTCATTGCATTTCCTGTGATAATAAAAACAAAATTTAGTCTATGTTATATGGAGTCTGATGTTTGAAGATGCCTGTGTAAGTGATCATTTTTTACAAATCCAAAATCAATCCTAAGTATTTCAAACTAAATACAGTTGCAAATGATGTAAAAGTGATTCAGGTAGATTTATATCAGTCATTTCAAACTTTTTCCTAAAAGCAGGGTTATTTCTTATTATGAATGATCGTCATATTAAAGTACGTTTTAATTATATAAGAAATTAGATTTATCCTTATAATGTTTGTACTAAACACGGATGAATAAATAGTATGTATTCCGACATTTTCCCGATGTCCATTAGAGGTTCAGTTCAAGATGGCATTAAAATGGGTTTAAGGGCAATTATATTGAACAATCTTTCTTATTTGTATTGAATATAAGGAAAACTTTATTTTTCGCTCTTCGCTCGCTTCAGTTTTATGAAAACTGACAATTTTTTTATTTATTTTTTTCACTCGCTCGATCCAATTTTTTGGGGCAAAAATCCGAGGAACGAAACATTAATTTGGTGTGGCCTTATTGTAGCTAGACATTCCAAGGAGCGTACCTGAAGCATTTTGAACTGTACGCCCGTACACTTGAGCGAGATGTCAACATGTGAAGGTATTTCTTTATTTTGGTCTGAATATGTTATATGTGGTGGGGAAGGGTGGTGTCCCCTGCCTAAGGATTCTTTTTTTCTGTTAGATCTAGACCTTCGCAAGCTCGAATTTTAAGCAACTATTGCTATGTGTGTTTCCCGTTTCGATTGTTATCGAATCGGACTCGAATAGCTTGTAAGACATGTATCAAAAGACATTAAAGAACACATGTTGTTGTTATTTTATTTTTTATTTCATTCGTACAATATTAAAATACATACATGTTACCAGGTTAAACTTTACACGAGTGTAACATATTGAAGCAGCAGTATCATTCAAACCGTATCATAACAAAATCGTCTTTCATTAATATCTGCTCAAAGCAAACGAAAGGCATTGAATAGGAAGTGTAGTTAAATAAAAATAAAAACTCAGTAGTAATATATATTAATCAATGATTAATCAAATTTAAATGTATAACTACACAATGTCAATGGGTCTTAATGCAAACTTGTATTGTTGCTGGTTTGTTTAAGTCTTTCAATTATGAGTTACTGAACACCACTCTTACATTTGAACTACTCAATATTTCAATATTCTTTACTCAGATGCTTGGTTGCATATTAAATTAAATCTATTAAGATCCAAGCGCGCGCGCGTGTGCGTGTGTGTGTGTTCTATTGTGTTTTAATGGAGCCTGACCTTTCAAATAAACCTTGAAACCATGGCAATTGTATTTAATTTTGTATATTTATATATCACATAATAATTATGTTAAAAAGCATGTTCAGTCGAACCCCGTTGGCTCGAATTTGCGTGCCTTGAACACCTCGTTGTCTCAAACTGGATGTAAATGACCGATTTCTTCATACTTAAGGTAAACATTCCCGCTTGACTCGAATTTTGCGATGCTCGGGGTGTTTTCGCCGTTCCCTAGGGATCGAGCCAACGGGGTTCCAATGTATTTTATTTCAGAAAAATAAGATTATACAACTGAAAAAGTTGAAAATACCATACTCACAGTTAGTTTATGATTACTATTGGCAATTTTCCTAGCATGCAATTGTTAATTATCTAAAATATATTATGTTCAAATTTATCCAGGAATGGCACTAATTCAAAAGTACTATTGTAAATATATATATATTCTTCTATATGTTGATTTTAATAGGTTTTCAGAGATCTTCTGTGTCTTATATGTCATCATCATCATCATCATCATCATCATCATCATCATCATCATCAAAAACGCATCCTCCATATTTAATATTGATCAGGTTGTGGTGCATTCACTAGTGGAATGCGCGTGCGACAGTCGTGCGATTATGGCCCAACAGTCATGGGTGACTCGTGTGTGGCTCGCACATCCGTCTCACGACTATATAGCATGGCCCGGTCTGTTGCATGCCATTTAATCGCGAGATTTTTTTCAGTAGAAATAAGTTCTGTGTCGCCATACAATCGTAATGACATTTCCATGTCCATCCTCCTGGTAAAGGTCTGCAGCGTGGAGGCCTGTAAAGCGATCACGCAGGAAGTATGAGATGCTGTTGTCATCGCAGGTTCAGGTTCAGGAGAACCCGATCGGCTCCCTTACAGGTCGCCCCTCAGCGTGCCGTTGTTGAATATTCCGGCGTCAGATGCGGATCCGTCTGCGCCAACGTCCGCCCACAGGAACGTTAAGTTGCCGTCAACCACTCACAGCAGGACTATTGAGAAGTACTCTTTGTAATTGAAGTGCCTGATGCCGGTGTTCTAATGTGCCACGATGGCCACATGTTTGCCATCGATGGCCCCACAGAAATTCGGAACCGGTCTACCTATTGATGCCCTCCATCACGCATCGTCTCACCAACGCACTCATTACCGATGGCCTAGGCAACCTCCGATTATGTTGTGGGGGACACGGACACGGGGCCAGGTTGTGAGAACTGTTCCCTGAAGCCATATAGCGCGGGGTGATGGCCATCTTCAGCCCAGGCTCGAGAGGGGTGCGGCGGCTTCAAAGTGAACCATCACAAAATTTGACAATTTTGCATTGACATTCTTAAAGCTTTTAAATAAATTGCGACTACATAATTGGCTTGGTTGTTTTTTGAGTGTTTAGCTCGTCATTTTTACAAAAAGTCTAAAAAAACTGAACAACTATTAATGCTATAAAAAACAATTCCACAACTTGTCAGTATGTTGGGCTCCCAAAATTCAAATATTGGAGGCACTATTTTCACCTTTTATAAACAATAACAAAAGGTTTGAAAATGTTAATATGTTTATTTCGTTTCCAGTTACACAAATATCGGTGAGTTTTAGTTGCCATAAAACTTGCAAATCCAATGTGCATCTGGCCCAGTTTATTAAAGTGCAGACACATTTCTAGCATGAAGCAGGAAAGGAAGGCAGTATGAGGAAACAAAAACCACCATCCTTTGATACAGAGCGCGTTTCTTGTTTTTATCTATCTAAACATTTGTGAAACCATTCTGATCTGGTAATCCCAAAGCTTTGTACCATGTTCATTGCTCATTACCATTTATCTCAGGTGACCATAACAACGATCGAATAACCAGGTGTTCTCAAAAGACAAGCCATTAATAGTAGTGAAACAAACTTCAAATGAAGCAAAGGGCTTAACTTCTTTCTAGTGAAGGAAACTAAAACGTGTTGTTTTTTTTAAAAAACAGGAATACAAATACAAACTGTATTCACAAACGCAGTAACTGTGCGTTTTTTTTTTTAACAAAACATACTTCCTTGTCTTTATAGAAAACCAAATTCAATGAGGCCACGATTTCGCTTGCCATAATCGTTTTAATTCATAGGCAATTGTTTGTACATCCCACGTTTGAAAGTGCATGGGTGTAACATGTTTAGATAACCGACTTAACCAATTGTATTCTGATGTATAATATTAACTTGTATGCAAGGCTAGAAACAAACTATTTGTTTGCCATTTTGCCTGAGATTTAAATCCCAGATTCTGCTAAGATGTTTATAATAATAATAATAATAATAATAATAATAATAATAATAATAATAATAATCATTTAAATTATAAAGTTAATTATAATCATCATTCGTTTCGTACTTTTATTGTATATACATGTATATATTTTTTGCATTGAAAATGTGTAGAAAAATTGTTGTGCATAAAGCCAGAAAGTGGTTATACTTTTAATAATAATAATAATAATAATAATAATAATAATAATAATATAATAATAATGTACTTATACATATAAGTGATACATATCATGGTAACAAATATAGTTGCTATTAAATATGCACATGTAAATAACATTTTTTATCGATGACAAGTTTTGTTTTATTGTTCTCTATTTTGTTCCAAGACATCCTATTCTATATAGCCGTTTTACATTGCATTGAGTGATGTGATAGTTTGGAGTTCGAACATTCAACTACCTTCTACCTACCTACTGTCGAATGCACGAAAAAACGTGACTTTAAGTGTGTTTGTCACGTAGATACAAATGTGTACATGCATTAAACTACTTCAGGGTGTGATTTCTTCACATGTGTACCTTTAAATCATACAACAAGACAAAAACTGAATCCCCAACTACCAACTGGTTGATCCCCAACTACCAACTGGTTGGTAGTCGGATTTTTGCGAATAACCAACTGTAAATGTTCGAATATCCATAGGCGAATTTACAAAACATACACATCACAAAGATGTATCTGTGTACATGCATAAAAAACATTGGGCGTGTGATTTCTTGACATGTGTACCTTTTATCCATAAAATAAGACACCATCTGAATTCCCAGCTACCAACTGGCAACTCATCGATTTTGCCATTGTTTTCGGCCCAACTTTATAACCTACTGTTAAGTAAGGAAGATTGCATTTATCAATGATATACCTCGGTAATTATTAGGCTCATACTTTGAGCCAGACTTATGAATAGGACAAATAATACTTTCAGACCATCTATCAGGAAATTCACTCGACTCAAAGACACAGTTAAATAATCGAGTTATAAACGGTAATGTCAAACCCATAGTAAATTTGATAAACTGGGCAAGTATAACATCTGGCCCTGGAGCTTTATCTACGGCAAGAGCGTTAATAGTTTGAAGAACTTCTTTTTCTTCGGTAAACGGTGTATTTGATGCATCATCTACAATTCCCCCGATTTCCCAGCTCATTTTCTATTCCACTGTGGACATTAAAATTTACATAAACGTTTCGAAAAGTGCTACCAAGCACCAGGAGACATCTTATCGCTTATATTGCATTGTGTAGAGCCATTAAGTATTTAAGAGTAAATCTCCCTCCTCAGGCTTCTGAGTATTGATAACAGAACCAATTAGCTTTTTTACCTTATCAGATCATGCCCCAGGAGTCGGGATTCGTCCCAACCTGTGTACTTGTGTAGTCTCATATCAGATAAACAGTCTTGTCTGAAACCTGTTTGTTTAATGCTGCACTCTCACAGATTTAACCATTAGGCAACTTTTTTGTTCTGTTGTCACGAGCCAGTTTTAATGAAAAACAGTGATATAAGGCTGCGGACAAAAATCAGATCGCAGATTTTTATATTTAAGTTACGGAAATATGAACTCTGCGATCTGATCTTTTGTCAGCAGGGTTATATCACTGGTTTGCAGAAATTTACGCAAAAACTGGTTCATTCCAAGACAAAAACTAAAAAAAGTTGTCAAAACGGTACATATGTGAGAAGGCAGTTTTAAAACATAATCTCATTATCCGGTTCAGTCTGAATTGTGTATTTGACATTTACTTGGTATAAAATTTAATACATGTTCTTGTCTTAATCTAATGGACCCTGGTGTCCTGCATATTTGGCTCGCTTAATTAAAGCAGTATTCATACCACGCTAAACAGCAGTACTGAAATTGGAGGGGGAGGGGGGGGGGGGAGCGTTACGCCCATCATCATGGGATGTTAAGTAGAAATTTACTGGTTAAATATTTTATAAAATAGCTTTAAAAATATCCATTGTAGCGCCATCACGAATGCTGGATGGAATATAAATCCAGAAGATTTTGGCAAAAAAACATAGCTTACCATTGTTAGTTTTGTAGCAAAGATAACTAAATATGTTTGAGTTTCGGACCGTAATGAGCATATAGTTTTGTAAGTAAAAAAATCAAAACCTATCTTGGGACATCATAACCGATTTCTTCATGAAGCAACACATTTTGAAGAAGCTAAAAGATGAAACTACTTCAAATTAAGAACACATTGAGGACTTCATAACCCATTTCTTTATGAAGCAACACATATTGAAGAAGTTACAAGATGAAATTACTTTCAATTAAGAACACATTGAGGACTTCATAACTGATTTCTTCATTGAGCAACACATTTTTAAGAAGCTATAAGATGAAATACTTCAAATTAAGAACACATTGAAGACTTCATAACCCATTTCTTCATGGAGCAACACATTTTAAAGAAGCTACAAGATGAAATTACTTCAAAGAAAGAACACTTTAGGGACTTCAAAACCCATTTCTTCATGGGGCAACACATTTTGAAGGAGTTACAAGATGAAACTACTTAAATAAAGAACACTTTGGATATTTAAAACCAATTTCTTCATGGAGCAACATTATGAAGAAGCTACAAGATGAAACTACTTCAAATAAAGAACACTTTGGGGACTTCATAACCGATTTCTTCATGGAGCAACACATTTTGAAGAAGCTGAAAGATGAAATTACTTCAAATTAAGAACACATTGAAGACTTCATAACCGATTTCTTCATGGAGCAACACATTTTGAAGAAGCTACAAGATGAAATTACTTCAAATTAAGAACACACTGAGGACTTCATAACTCATTTCTTCATGGAGCAACACATTATAAAGAGCTACAAGATGAAATTACTTCAAATTAAGAACACATTGAGGACTTCATAACCCATTTCTTCATGGAGCAACACATTATAAAGAGCTACAAGATGAAATTACTTCAAATTAAGAACACATTGAAGACTTCATAACCCATTTCTTCATGGAGCAACACATATTGAAGAAGCTACAAGATGAAATTACTTCAAATTAAGAACACATTGAGGACTTCATAACCCATTTCTTCATGGAGCAACACATTATAAAGAGCTACAAGATGAAATTACTTCAAATTAAGAACACATTGAGGACTTCATAACCCATTTCTTCATGGAGCAACACATTATAAAGAGCTACAAGATGAAATTACTTCAAATTAAGAACACATTGAAGACTTCATAACCCATTTCTTCATGGAGCAACACATATTGAAGAAGCTACAAGATGAAATTACTTCAAATTAAGAACACATTGAGGACTTCATAACCCATTTCTTTATGGAGCAACACATTTTGAAGAAGCTACAAAATGAAATTACTTCAAATTAAGAACACATTGAGGACTTCATAACCCATTTCTTCATGGAGCAACACATTATAAAGAAGCTACAAGATGAAATTACTCCAAAAAAAAGAACACTTTAGGGATTTCAAAACCCATTTCTTCATGGAGCAACAAAGTTTGAAGAAGTTACAAGATGACACTACTTAAATAAAGAACACTTTGGATATTTTAAAACCAATTTCTTCATGGAGTAACATTATGAAGAAGCTACAAGATGAAACTACTTCAAATAAAGAACACTTGGGGGACTTCATAACCGATTTCTTCATGGAGCAACACATTTTTATGAAGCTACAAGATGAAATTACTTCAAAGAAAGAACACTTTAGGGACTTCAAAACCCATTTCTTCATGGAGCAACACATTTTAAAGAAGCTACAAGATGAAATTACTTCAAAGAAAGAACACTTTAGGGACTTCAAAACCCATTTCTTCATGGGGCAACACATTTTGAAGGAGTTACAAGATGAAACTACTTAAATAAAGAACACTTTGGATATTTAAAACCAATTTCTTCATGGAGCAACATTATGAAGAAGCTACAAGATGAAATTACTTCAAATAAAGAACACTTTGGGGACTTCATAACCGATTTCTTCATGGAGCAACACATTTTGAAGAAGCTGAAAGATGAAATTACTTCAAATTAAGAACACATTGAAGACTTCATAACCCATTTCTTCATGGAGCAACACATTTTGAAGAAGCTACAAGATGAAATTACTTCAAATTAAGAACACATTGAGGACTTCATAACCCATTTCTTCATGGAGCAACACATTATAAAGAGCTACAAGATGAAATTACTTCAAATTAAGAACACATTGAGGACTTCATAACCCATTTCTTCATGGAGCAACACATTATAAAGAGCTACAAGATGAAATTACTTCAAATTAAGAACACATTGAAGACTTCATAACCCATTTCTTCATGGAGCAACACATATTGAAGAAGCTACAAGATGAAATTACTTCAAATTAAGAACACATTGAGGACTTCATAACCCATTTCTTCATGGAGCAACACATTTTGAAGAAGCTACATGATGAAATTACTTCAAATTAAGAACACATTGAGGACTTCATAACCCATTTCTTCATGGAGCAACACATTATAAAGAAGCTACAAGATGAAATTACTCCAAAAAAAGAACACTTTAGGGATTTCAAAACCCATTTCTTCATGGAGCAACAAAGTTTGAAGAAGTCACAAGATGACACTACTTAAATAAAGAACACTTTGGATATTTTAAAACCAATTTCTTCATGGAGTAACATTATGAAGAAGCTACATGATGAAACTACTTCAAATAAAGAACACTTGGGGGACTTCATAACCGATTTCTTCATGGAGCAACACATTTTTAAGAAGATACAAGATGAAATTACTTCAAAGAAAGAACACTTTAGGGACTTCAAAACCCCTTTCTTCATGGAGCAACACATTTTAAAAAAGCTACAAGATGAAATTACTTCAAAGAAAGAACACTTTAGGGACTTCAAAACCCATTTCTTCATGGGGCAACACATTTTGAAGGAGTTACAAGATGAAACTACTTAAATAAAGAACACTTTGGATATTTAAAACCAATTTCTTCATGGAGCAACATTATGAAGAAGCTACAAGATGAAACTACTTCAAATAAAGAACACTTTGGGGACTTCATAACCGATTTCTTCATGGAGCAACACATTTTGAAATAGCTGAAAGATGAAATTACTTCAAATTAAGAACACATTGAAGACTTCATAACCCATTTCTTCATGGAGCAACACATTTTGAAGAAGCTACAAGATGAAATTACTTCAAATTAAGAACACATTGAGGACTTCATAACCCATTTCTTCATGGAGCAACACATTATAAAGAGCTACAAGATGAAATTACTTCAAATTAAGAACACATTGAGGACTTCATAACCCATTTCTTCATGAAGCAACACATTATAAAGAGCTACAAGATGAAATTACTTCAAAGAAAGAACACTTTAGGGACTTCTAAACCCATTTCTTCATGGAGCAACACATTATAAAGAGCTACAAGATGAAATTACTTAAATAAAGAACACTTTGGATATTTAAAACCAATTTCTTCATGGAGCAACATTATGAAGAAGCTACAAGATGAAACTACTTCAAATAAAGAACACTTTGGGGACTTCATAACCGATTTCTTCATGGAGCAACACATTTTGAAGAAGCTGAAAGATGAAATTACTTCAAATTAAGAACACATTGAAGACTTCATAACCCATTTCTTCATGGAGCAACACATTTTGAAGAAGCTACAAGATGAAATTACTTCAAATTAAGAACACATTGAGGACTTCATAACCCATTTCTTCATGGAGCAACACATTATAAAGAGCTACAAGATGAAATTACTTCAAATTAAGAACACATTGAGGACTTCATAACCCATTTCTTCATGGAGCAACACATTATAAAGAGCTACAAGATGAAATTTCTTCAAATTAAGAACACATTGAAGACTTCATAACCCATTTCTTCATGGAGCAACACATATTGAAGAAGCTACAAGATGAAATTACTTCAAATTAAGAACACATTGAGGACTTCATAACCCATTTCTTCATGGAGCAACACATTATAAAGAGCTACAAGATGAAATTACTTCAAATTAAGAACACATTGAAGACTTCATAACCCATTTCTTCATGAAGCAACACATATTGAAGAAGTTACAAGATGAAATTACTTCAAATGAAGAACACATTGAGGACTTCATAACCCATTTCTTTATGGAGCAACACATTTTGAAAAAGCTACAAGATGAAATTACTTCAAATTAAGAACACATTGAGGACTTCATAACCCATTTCTTCATGGAGCAACACATTATAAAGAAGCTACAAGATGAAATTACTCCAAAAAAAGAACACTTTAGGGATTTCAAAACCCATTTCTTCATGGAGCAACAAAGTTTGAAGAAGTTACAAGATGACACTACTTAAATAAAGAACACTTTGGATATTTTAAAACCAATTTCTTCATGGAGTAACATTATGAAGAAGCTACAAGATGAAACTACTTCAAATAAAGAACACTTGGGGGACTTCATAACCGATTTCTTCATGGAGCAACACATTTTTAAGAAGCTACAAGATGAAATTACTTCAAAGAAAGAACACTTTAGGGACTTCAAAACCCATTTCTTCATGGAGCAACACATTTTAAAGAAGCTACAAGATGAAATTACTTCAAAGAAAGAACACTTTAGGGACTTCAAAACCCATTTCTTCATGGGGCAACACATTTTGAAGGAGTTACAAGATGAAACTACTTAAATAAAGAACACTTTGGATATTTAAAACCAATTTCTTCATGGAGCAACATTATGAAGAAGCTACAAGATGAAACTACTTCAAATAAAGAACACTTTGGGGACTTCATAACCGATTTCTTCATGGAGCAACACATTTTGAAGAAGCTGAAAGATGAAATTACTTCAAATTAAGAACACATTGAAGACTTCATAACCCATTTCTTCATGGAGCAACACATTTTGAAGAAGCTACAAGATGAAATTACTTCAAATTAAGAACACATTGAGGACTTCATAACCCATTTCTTCATGGAACAACACATTATAAAGAGCTACAAGATGAAATTACTTCAAATTAAGAACACATTGAGGACTTCATAACCCATTTCTTCATGAAGCAACACATTATAAAGAGCTACAAGATGAAATTACTTCAAATTAAGAACACATTGAAGACTTCATAACCCATTTCTTCATGGAGCAACACATATTGAAGAAGCTACAAGATGAAATTACTTCAAATTAAGAACACATTGAGGACTTCATAACCCATTTCTTCATGGAGCAACACATTATAAAGAGCTACAAGATGAAATTACTTCAAATTAAGAACACATTGAGGACTTGATAACCCATTTCTTCATGGAGCAACACATTATAAAGAGCTACAAGATGAAATTACTTCAAATTAAGAACACATTGAAGACTTCATAACCCATTTCTTCATGGAGCAACACATATTGAAGAAGCTACAAGATGAAATTAATTCAAATTAAGAACACATTGAGGACTTCATAACCCATTTCTTCATGGAGCAACACATTTTAAAGAAGCTACAAGATGAAATTACTTCAAAGAAAGAACACTTTAGGGACTTCAAAACCCATTTCTTCATGGGGCAACACATTTTGAAGGAGTTACAAGATGAAACTACTTAAATAAAGAACACTTTGGATATTTAAAACCAATTTCTTCATGGAGCAACATTATGAAGAAGCTACAAGATGAAACTACTTCAAATAAAGAACACTTTGGGGACTTCATAACCGATTTCTTCATGGAGCAACACATTTTGAAGAAGCTGAAAGATGAAATTACTTCAAATTAAGAACACATTGAAGACTTCATAACCCATTTCTTCATGGAGCAACACATTTTGAAGAAGCTACAAGATGAAATTACTTCAAATTAAGAACACATTGAGGACTTCATAACCCATTTCTTCATGGAGCAACACATTATAAAGAAGCTACAAGATGAAATTACTCCAAAAAAAAGAACACTTTAGGGATTTCAAAACCCATTTCTTCATGGAGCAACAAAGTTTGAAGAAGTTACAAGATGACACTACTTAAATAAAGAACACTTTGGATATTTTAAAACCAATTTCTTCATGGAGTAACATTATGAAGAAGCTACAATATGAAACTACTTCAAATAAAGAACACTTGGGGGACTTCATAACCGATTTCTTCATGGAGCAACACATTTTGAAGAAGCTACAAGATGAAATTACTTCAAATTAAGAACACATTGAGGACTTCATATCCGATTTCTTCACGAAGCAACACATTTTGAAGAAGCTACAAGATGAAATTACTTCAAAGAAAGAACACTTTAGGGACTTCAAAACCCATTTCTTCATGGAGCAACTCATTTTGAAGAAGTTACAAGATGAAACTACTAAAATAAAAACACTTTGGATAACTATTTTAAAACCAATTTCAACATTATGAAGAAGCTACAAGATGAAACTACTTCAAATAAAGAACACTTTGGGGACTTCATAACCGATTTCTTCATGAAGCATTGTATAATTATGCAGATGACAAATACTCTTTCTGTGTGTGATAAAATCCTGATGTTGTGATGACCACTCTTGAAGAAGAAAGTAACATTTTGATAAACTGGTTTACTTCCAATCAAATGCAGGCTAACCCTGACAATTTTCGGGCAATTTTAGTTGGCTCAAGGTCTGTTAAAGAAATAAAACAATTCAATATATTTAATCACACCATTGTTTGTGAAGAGCAAGTGAAACTTTTAGGTGTTGAGGTAGATTGTTTATTAAATGTTGATGCCCAGATTTCTAAAATGTGCAAAAAAAGCTGCTAAGCAATTAAATATTCTTCAAAGACTAAGCAAATTTTTGACTACCAATACTAAGCTTATTATCTTTAAATCTTTTATCAGATCCAATTTCAACTACTGCCCTGTCGTTTGGCATTTTTGTAGCAAGACCAGCACAGAAAAATGGAAAAGATTCAATACAGAGTTTTAAAAATTGTTTTTAATGATTACACCTCAACTTACGAAAATCTTCTTCATAGTGTTCAATTGCCAACATTACCTTTGAATAGGTTAAGATACATTGCTATTGAAACTTACAAATGTCTGTATGATATCTCACCAGAATATGTTCAAAACCTTGTAACTTTTAAGAAATGTAATTTTAATCTGAGATACGAACACTGTGTAGACGTTCCATCAGTAAGAACAACTAAATATAAAAAAACTCTTTCCGCTTTGAGACCAGTCAGGTATGGAACAGCCTCCCAAAGGAAATAAGGGTCTCCCAAAACTACCTGGAATTAAGAAGGCTGATTCGCACCTGGACAGGTCCCTCTTGCAAATGTTCAATGTGTAAATAATACCTTTTTGTTTTAAAAAAATAGAAGAAATTGAGAACTATAAGATGTTGCACTGAATATCTTTTATCCTTTGTCTTAACGGAAAAGGAGTTTTGTCTGCAGTGGGATGGCTTACACCGACTGGACAAGATATGGGATTCAAATAACAGAAAAGATTTTAGCGGACTTCTCTGACTTATATAGCAACTTATTAAATTAAATTACATGGGCTTATGGTTGTTCAAGTTTATATAACATCTGTCGAACACATACAACTACTTGTGTTTTTCTTTCGGCAAGTATTTTGTTAAGGTGTTACGACTTTACTTTTTCATTATTTTCAATTAACATTCTTCTACAGTGATAGGTGCAATATCAAAATAACATGATACGTATCATACCTCCTCTAAGCAATACTTGCAAAGTATTTTTCCTATCATGCTAGATTAATTATAAGTTTTTGTTGTATTTTTTTTTTTTACAAACTACACGTCGATGTACAAAGCTGCTATTCACTTGTAAATTTTGCTACTTACAATTTTGCTCCTTCAATGTATATGATTACCCTTTAAGCTATACTGTTGAAACAACTAACCATTTTACAGTGGTATATCAACTACTGGAACCGTGCGCGTGTGGACTGGCCGTACAGCCGGGAAAACTTGTTGGTGTTATCACTGTTTACGATGCTCTAATCCTATTTTCTGATTTGTATTTGTATGCATGCTCCAATATGTGTTCGTTTTAACATATGTACTTTTATTTTCAGGTCACAAGCTCATTGTTATTTGATATGTTAAGTATGTTTGTTATTCATGTCAGAAAATAGCTCATTGAGCTAATGTTTCTTGTTAACACATACCCGACTTTAAATAAAGATTCTTGTATCTTGTAACTTGTATCTTGTACTTCAAAACCCATTTCTTCATGAAGAAACACATTTTAAAAAGGCTACAAGATGAAATTTCTTCAAATAAGCAACACTTTGGTGACATCATAACCTATTTCTTTATGAAGCAACACATTTTGAAGAAGCTACCAGATGAAATTTTGCCAAATCGGTTTCATTGAGACGGATAAGCATTAAGGAAATAACTACTCTTCATCTCTTAACATCTTAATCACCAAGAGGACTATTGTTTTTTTCCTAAAGAAAAACCCACATCAATGCATTTTCTGTTAAGTAACATGTTTATTTGGTTAATACTTTAGTACTTTTTGACATTTTTGTTATTATCAAACAGCTCATTTTACTGTGTTATTTAATACCAAATTCTTCGCTTAAAACTCCAACTGTACTTAATTTCTGTTTTGACATGATATAAAAAAACATATATGGTGAAAAGTTTATTTCAGATAAGAACAAAAATAATAAACAATGCACAAAACTATCAAGCTTTAACAAGACAAAAGAACTTCAACTTTGTAAATGCACAAGAAAAATTGCACTAACTGAACGTTTCACAACCAGTAGTTTAAAGATTTAAATGAGCAATATTAATTTCAAAAATATGACATTTCATTAACCAAACTTCATTTCAATTCATTTGCAACTCCAATACATAAAAATAGTGGTTAACCTTCGTGAAAGCTAAGACTGATGGGGTTTTTCAGCATATTAAAGGGACTTGCTCATGTTTTTGTATTACGCACTTTCTGTATGACGAAATTAAGTTTGACAAATCATTAGAATTGTTAAAACTAAGATACCAAAAGTTGGAACCCTTCTTTGCTCAAATACCGACTTTGAAGACAACAAGTTTCAAAGCGTTAATGGTCACTAAATTACAGCTTGGTTGCTGCTTGATTGATTAATTGACATAATCTCATGGAGTCATCCATGTATTGTTAAAAAATCAAAATATTCATTACTTTTGTGTTAGTCTTGGTAGCCTAGTGGTGAAAGTGTTGGTTTTCTATTTTTTTCTTGACTTGACAGACGTGCTTTCGCACCCCACTTAATCCAAAAGTATTTTAAAATACTATAAAAAAATTTTTTTCAATTATTGCAATTTCAATATTATAGAGTAAAAAAATAATAAAATAAGTGTTTTCAGCGGCAGTAATGGGAAAAATTAATTTTGGGTCCAAAAACATGAGCTAGTACCTTTACTACTAACTTATAACTTGCACGTCCTTATACCTGTCCATTAATATAAGAAATATTTCAAATATCACAAAAAGCTAAAATTTATGTATATACATTTAAAATTGTGCAAAGAAAACTACTTTATAATTTTAAATAAAAGAAATCTATATACATATTTCTATAAAAAAAACACATGCAAACAAACACAAAAGTGACTGGACAAATAAACATTAACATTTAATACAAAATACAATGTATATATTTGTGACCATAATATTTAGCCAGCTTACTATATTGACTCAAAACTTAAAAGCAAAGATTTTAAGGTCGAACAATGGTTTTATTTCGTTTTCATACTCTTTGTTAATTGACATATACAACCAAATAAAAAATATGGTTTGTAGAAAACATGGGATTACTTGCATTAGATCATTTTCACCTGTGGCCAGGGTTTTCGCAGATTGCATTACATAAAAAAAGTGAAATATAAATATTATACACAATAAAAACAAATTAACAGTACACAATAAAACACAAAATGAGATTCTTTAATCTTGCAGACTTGAAAATACAATAATTAAATGCAACCATGTATTTCACACAACCTCATTTCAAAATTTGAGAAAAACTACAGCAGATATAACCATCATTTTTTTTTTGCTGATGAATGAATGAACAATACCAGTTTATTAAATAACATTGTGCATTGTAAATATCACGTATGTCACTTGTGCACCTCAGCTGTAAACATGTAATTTAATAAATCTTCCTGTTTGTGTGTGCATATAGGTATTAAATAACTAGCAACTGTTCCAATTATAAGACTTCAATACGGTTAATCATAGAGCTCTTAGTTTGTCATTGAAAGGCTTTTATGAGTTGAGAATGTTAAAATTACACAGAATCAAAATATATCATACCAACTAAAACTGTTACAACTGTTCAGTAACATCAATGGCATGATGGAGCCAAATTTCTTTTTAAGTTGCAATCTTACCAATATGCTATACACTGATAATAGGTAACATTCACATTGCCTAGTACATTATCATTGCCTAGGCTAGTACAATTTCATTGCCTAGTACTTTTTATTGCCTAGGCTAGTACATTATCAATACCTAGGCTAGAACATTTTCATTGCCTAGGCTAGTACTTTATCATTGCCTAGGCTAGTACATTTTCATTGCCTAGGCTAGTACATTATCATTACCTAGGCTAGTACATTTTCATTGCCTAGGCTAGTACATTATCATTACCTAGGCTAGTACATTTTCATTGCCTAGGCTAGTACATTATCAATGCCTAGGCTAGTACATTTTCATTGTCTAGAAAATTTCTTCTCCTAGAATATTTTCATCGCCTAGTACATTTTCATTGCCTAGACTTGTATATTTCCATTGCCTAGGTTAGTACATTTTCATTGCCTAGTCTTGTACATTATCATTACCTAAGCTAGTGCATTTTCATTGCCTAGGCTAGTACATTTTTATTGCCTAGAAAATTTCTCCTTATATATTTTCATTTTCATTGCCTAGTATATTTTCTTTGCCTAGTTCATTTTCAATTTCTACTACATTTTCATTTCTTAGTATATTCTCATTGCCTAGTACCTTTTCATTGCCTAGTATATCTTTATTGCCTAGAACATTTCAATGCCTATAAATGTATATTGCATAGAACATTTTTAATGCCTAGTACATGTTATTGCCTAGAATATGGTCAATGCCAAAAACATTTGTATTGCCTAGTATATATTTCATTGCCTTATACACTTATATTGCATAGTTAATTAATTGCCTAGAACAATTTCAATGACTGGCATATTTTCATTGCCAAGTACATTTTCATTGCTAAGAAAATTGACAACAAGAAAAACTGTGTTATTTGCCCTATATTTAAGATCTTGGTGTGGTCTAGAGAAGCTTCTTAATATGAAAACATTTATCTTAACAAGAAAAACTATTCTTGAGGTGTAATGGACACTTTTCTGAGATGTAGAGGAACATTCTCGCTGTTGCTTGTATAAGTGTCAACATTACGATCAGTGATCGTATTGTCCAGCCCATCTGTGGGAATGGTGAGCTCGTCAGGGAGTTCGGTGTACAGAGAGTTTGGCTTGTAATTGTAGAAGAACGACATGATCATGAAGATGACGGTGTCGATGAACATCAGTATGGCAAATAGGTAGAATTCGGCCATCTGAAAAATGTAAGATAATATGCAAGAACAGACTACTCATGTACAAGGATATCAGAAACAGTTTATTATATCAACATTTACAAATTTAGTTTATACTAATTTTGTTTTAAGTACATTGTGACGAAAGCTGATAGCTTATAGAATCACTCTCTAGTTTGTTTCCTGGGAAGAAACCAGTACTAGCCTCCATTTTGAGAGGTCATGAGAAAGTACCCCTGGTGGGGATTGAACCCACAACCTCTTTCGTGAGAGGTGGACACCATTACCACTAGACCACTCTCACCCTGTCAAATTTCCAAACAGCCTTAGAAAAAATGTTCCAAAAGGTTATAATTTTTGTCACCTATTAACAATTTCCAGGCTAAATCATTTTTTCAGCAAATGGGTTTGTATTCAAATATTTTCATACAACAATCAAAACAATGCAAACATGTGTCTGTCGGGTTTTTTCAGTACAAAAAGGGGCATAACCCAACATGTTTTAAAGCCGGAATTTTAGCACTTGCGTGTTGTCACTTGCTGCATGCATACCAAGTTTCATTTGAATATCCTGAACAGATTTTGAGAAATGGTCGAGGTAAGAGTTTTTACAAACTGACACCACACCGCTGATGATGAAACCGAAGCACTCGCAATACCTTGATTTTAGTTTTTTTAAAAAGACAACCGTCAAATGAATACGCTTCTTATTGGAAATGGTATAAGGTGTTGAACGAGTTTTGAGTTATGGCCAAGTTTCAAACCAACGCCGACAATCACATCAAGGCAATTGAAAAGGAATACAGTTCTTACCTGAGATGGTATTGCATGTATGTTGGCCACAATGATGACCACCAGATCCCCCAGGGCTGTAGTGGATAACCACATGGCTTGGACCACTGATTTCATTGAGTTAGGGGCCTGAAATGATAAAAGCATGGTGTACTTTTGTTTCAGAGTATGAAAAAAATAAAACATTTTTATTTACTTGTCATATTTTTTTTATCCAACAAGGATTTTGAGAAATTGGCTATTTTGGAAGAAAAAATGAAGAAAAGTGTCAACAGTCAAACACTAAGTTGAAAATTTCACTTAAATACAGGCCCTATAATATGTCCCTGTAATACAGGCCCTGTAACATGTCCCTGTTATCAAGGCCTTGTTATACAGCCCCAAGGCAAAGTGTAACTCTGAAATTAAGGGCAGCGTAAGCAGATGCAACACATATCAGTTTTCTCAGTCTGCCTATGAGCATAACTTCACAATTAATGAAGCCAAAAGGATAGGCCTTGTAAAAATGAACATAACGCTGGAAATCATCAAAATAAAGTCCTGCCATAGAAACAAGAGCTGTCATACTGTTATATATACATAATATACTGAATATACAAATAAAGGCCCTGCCAACCAAAAATATGACCTACTCCACATTGATAAGAATGCACTGAGGAACTAGTCATAGCATGAACACTGTGTTTCCTTATACAGACTTATTTCTTGGAAAAAGAGGGAAAAGAATTTTCTAAACTAACCAACCTTAAAGTAAGCAAATGAAATCCCTGCTACTGAGAAGAGAACTTAGCCCACTGTAATGAGAATGCTTGGAGGAGCTAGCCATAACATGGACACTGTATTTCCTTATAAAGACTTTTTTCTTATAAAGCTAGGAGCAGCTTTAAAATAACGAACCTGAGAGTAAGCGAATGAAATCCCTGCTACTGAGAAGAGGACCTCGCCCACTGTGATGAGAATATACTGGGGCACTAGCCAAAGCATGGACACTGTGTTTTCTTTGAGGTCAACATACAGTGTCAATGACATCTGAAAGAAAAAGAGTAATGTATGCAATGACATGTGTGTGACAATTGTGATAATTGCTTTTTGAAAACAGCCCAGTGATTATTGAGTCTGTAAACAAAGTCTACATGCATTTCTTTGTCAAGGGATTTAGAGGGAACATTAATTTAATACATTACAATGGAAAAAGATGAAGATAGAAAACTATAAATCTTTGTGGAATATTTATAGGTGAATTAAATATTAGAAAGGCAAAGAAACATAAACAAATAACACGTACATTTTTCTCATTTCCGGATATAAATACTGTGTAGACGCCCCCTGAGTTCAGTTGTACACTGATACCCATGTTGATCCACTTGTCATTAACAAGGTCTGGCACGAATATGCCGTACCTGAAGATTGAGAGGAAATATAAATTTGTGACTTTGTCAACAAGAAGTGTGAAGGAAAAAGTGACATATCTTTTATGAGGTATCTTGTCTCAGAATCAAGTAACTTGCTACCTTTAAATTCTTATTCAATTTGCTACCTTTAAATTCTTATTCAATTTTATACAAGTTTGTTTTGTACTTGTAGCCACATCTGATGGTTAAATTCCAAAGTAGTTAACACAATGATAATAATACTCAACAATTCAGAAACCAAGATGTGTAACAGCAGTGAAAATATCAAAAATGTTATGTTCATGCAAGTGAAATAACAGCAGTGAAAATATTCAAATGATATTTCACTAAAAAGTCGAAAAATAAGAAAACCTATATTTGTAACTTACTTTGAAGGTTCCATGGTAAAAAATTCAGAGACATTGTACTGAGAGATGTTGTAAATGACGCCCATTTTTCCATACTGAAGATTATCCCTCGTGTTGGTAATCAATGAGATATGATTTACTATAACGTCTGTTGTTGAAAATATGCTGAAAAAAAAACACACACATATACATTTTTCCCATCAATCACAACTTTTTTCAAGTCAGTTAAAAACAATTGCTATCTCTGGATGTGATTAATATCCCCACTATACCACCTTGAAATAAGAAGTATCACTGGGAGTGATGTATGTTCCTTATGTCAGTGAGAAAGCATCAATAAAGGTTATTGTTTTGCATTCTGCTGTATAGAAATAATAACTATAGCATCTGTTAAATAAGGCATGATTTTTTTCTCCAGTTTTTAAAAGCATAGCTAAGTTTTTTATCAAGTTGACCTCAAAAACCTTATAAATAGATTGAAGTAAAAAAAAAACAGGCAATTTATTTTTGACTATAATTATATTATACAAAAAAAAATGTTTCTTTTGCATATCACTTCTCCTTTAAACAGTAAATAAATGAATGATGTAAAAAACAATACACCAAAAACATATGGAGATATGAAGAAAAATAGACTTGTTCCAGTAAATGAAAGTATGATTACAATAGCAGGGTAATAGGGTAATAACTCTAAAAACACCATGCTTTTGCACAGCACTTCACCTCCAAACAGTCAATGTGTTAGAAGTCAATACCTCAAAACATATGGAGTTATGGAGAGATATAAAAGAACAAGACTCTAAACAAACCATACACAAAATAGTTTTTCTTTGGCACAACACTACTCATCAACAGAGTTAATATGTGTATTAAGATTGAAGTAAATACCCCAATAAGGTAATTTTTATGGAGTAATGGAGAAAATTATACTTTTACCGGCTGTCCAAGAACGGACAAATGGACGTATGGACAGAGAGATGGGAAAAGGTGATTTCTTTATAGTCACCACCACCACATAGTGGCGGTATAAACAAAGTGGTTTGCTATGACCTTGAAATCAACATTGCTTTGAGTTTAAGTCTCAAAACCTCCAACATCAGAGATGTGATATACCTGGCAGCGGAAGGGCTGAAACCATTTCGGCAATTGGGGCACTTTGGGGGTCTAGGGGAAGCTCTTTAAAGGGCTCTCCTGAATTCCAAATTTGAGGCACACTGGAGTTTGAATTCTAACTACCAATAAAGTTACAACCACAATGTATGAGATAACTTTTTTAATCAGATAAAAAAATATACATGTATTTTTTTTTCATTTTTTTTATTTATATATATATATATTTTTTTTTTTTGGGGGGGGGGGGGGTCCCAAAAGCCATTAGATCCTCTTAACATCCGTGGACAAATCACCTCCCTGCATCATTCACTGATCAAGTTGTTATGACTCATACGTTTTTAGTCAGGGGTTTATTTGAAATAATATAGTATATTGAAACATAAAACCACATCGTAAATGTACCTTAGTGCAGAATCTCCATTTTTTGGTTTTGATCTTTGGTCTGGGAACTGTAACAAACACAAAAGAAAGATAAAATATAATCTTTCGAGTTTGTTTTAAGAAGATTTTAGCTGTATTAATGGATACTCATACCCAAATACCTTGTTAAGACAAGTACTAGCAAAATTGAAGAAAAGATTGATTTAAATTCATTAAAATAATACTGGTACTTAGAGTCAATAAATACACAATGTCATGTATTACAAACAAATAATAAGATTGTAACCGTGTATTTAATAGTTGAACGCACGAATATAAAATGACTGGTGGGTCCTTAAAGATTTACAGTGATCAACTATAATCTCATAAGATAGAAATACTGAGTTTTCTGGAACTTTCTTTCAAATTAAACACGGTAAAAAAAAATCATCCTTTTCAGTAAATTAAAACAATTGTAGTTATTGTGGAACTGCTTATTTGGGAGTTAGAATTCAGAGAACGAAGATATTAGTTGTATACATACTTATTAACTTGATAACAATATTGCACCTGTCCAATTTTCAATGCTTTATCCTCAGTCTCGTACACGATCACCCTGTAGGATGACTTATCAGCAAAGTTGAATACTTGTTCCACTTTTTTGGAATCAGTTTTACCACACAACGATTCTACTTTCACCCTGTAGTGGCCATCAGGTCTGTCTAGGAAATCACTCATCTGAAATTGCATAATTCAGTTATATATGTTTTATGTGAATGCTGGCTCTTAGCTTCCACATTTAGGCCTGTCAAGTAAATCACTCATTTGAAATTGTAGGGTCATGGTTAGTTTTAAGTGAGTTGAACGGTCGCTTACAGTTTCCACATTCACCATATACCAGTAGTCCCAGTCAGGCCTTTTTAGGAAATCACTCATCAGAAATTTTAAGGTTATGTTAAGTTTAAGTGATTTATAAAGCTGAACACTCGCTCATAGATCACACTTTTACCCTATAGTCCCAGTCAGGCCTGTTGTGGTATAACGCACAAATATTAAATGACTGGTGGGTATTAAAAGATTTAGTGATCAACGATCATCTCATAAGGTTTAAATTTGGTGTTTTATGCACCTTTCTTTCAAATAATAAATGGTATCCTTCATAAAAAACTTTTTTTTTAATTAATTCATCCTTTTTAATAAATCAAAACAATTTTATTAGTTGTGGTTCATCTTATAAGGGAGTAAGAGTGCATCTTAAAACAGTTCTGCACTCACTCCTAGGTATGGAATCACTCGAAGGGTTCTTGATGAAACAGGCTCCTGGCATAAGCTAGGGCATGTGTATTAAGCCATAAGGGGTATTACTTAACATACCTGTAAACGGCGGACATTCACTTTGTGCACAGTGGAGATCACTTTCACTGTACAAGGCTCAGTGTTAAAAGATGTGTAAATTTCCTGTCCCTGGAGCCATATTCATAAAGCTTCATAGTGAATATTTTAAACTTAAAAAAAAAATACTACAGATATCTTGAATTAAAAACATTTTTTCATCAATTTTTTGATTTTTTTCATATGCATTTATTTGGACGTTTCTTTTAGTTGACCCTGCTTCTAAGTAAACACAAGCCAGTAATACCAGCCCCACTTACCTGTAAACTGAGGACATTTCCTTCGTAAAAAGGGGAGGTCACTTTCACATTACAAGGCAAAGTGTTAAGGAAGGTAATTCCTGTCTGGCCAGCCCCCAGCGCAGGGTCTTCAGCTTTCTGAGGAATAGAAAAAATATATTCAGTCCTACAGCAACATAATTTATTTCACAATAGTTATGATTTATTCACATTTATCGATCCAATCAATAAACTTCTCCTTAAATCTAATGTGCTAAAGTGCACGTTCCATCAACATTAAAACGGCTTCAACAATTTTATATACATTCCAATGAATAATGTAACCTTTCAATCCAATATGAGGTATAGTTAATCAACTTTTACGTGTTTGACGAGATACAGAGACATTTGCGGTACCAATACCAGACAATTGAAGACAATATATGCCAGAACTCGCTCAGTATTGACCAAACTCGGCCAATATCAACAAAACTCGGCTTATGAGTTTCCTCCATTTTGATTGGCTACAAAACTCACTCAATATAGGACTTGAGAAATGGACCATTTTCATTGGCTGTTGAAACTCGCCTAATATGAGAAATATGCTGAAAATTAGTTTAAAAGATCGCCATTTTGTTTTCCGTTTTTCTGACTGTAGTTTGTTTAAAAAAAATTGTGCTTGTTTAAACATATTTGGAATGACAGAGTAGCCTATTAAATACTTCAACCACTTTGTAGGGTTTGATATTACAGTTGTATTTAACCTCTTGGTGGATTTTACGATAATTATCTTTATGAAAACCGAAAGATGAAAATTTTGAACTTTTGGCAAACGAAAGACGAAGAAAAGACATACAGGCTTAGACCAATACAGCTAGCCTCGGACAAATAGCTACGATAATATGAAATCATGTAATTAATAACATTGTTATTCACTTGTAAAACATTCCTTGTTTCATTAAAGATTTTAAACTAAATTTGGGTGGACTTTCAGGTGAAATCCAGAACTAAAAAATATATTCTTCTATTTATCTCTGGTACTATCTGGAAACTATCCTAACATCTGTATCTGCATCCCTCCGCCGGCCCAACCTCAAAGAAGCCTTATTGCAAGCAAAAGTGCCGCCGAACAGAAGTAAGTGTGCTAAAAAGGTGGTAACAATTAACAAAGCCAGAGTTATCAGCCTTGCTGTACATAAGCATATATATAGTCTCTGGCAACAAGTGTACCAAGTTTCATTTGAACATCTCGAAGAAGAGTTTTTGAAAATTATTGCCATGCTAAAAAACTGTATGCCAACATAAACAAGGACTACAAGTTGTCAACAACAACAATGCCAACAACGACTTCAAGGCTTTGGCAATACCTCAACTATTTCACAAAAAAAAAGACAAGCAACAAGTGCCCTACATCAATCTTCATCTGCACAAGGCCTGCACACACAAAGGCAAGTGAGCTGATATAAAGTCCAACAACCATCCGCTGTAGGGGTCTGAAAAAAAAATATACATGTTTATTTTCCATAAAACACAGAACTTACAAGCATACAATTTTTTTTATCTGAACAAGTCTTGACTTTTCTCTTACATAGATGTACAAATACCAACATTCATATATAAAAGTTTTTAAATCTAGTTATCGAAATTAGTCCTTTGGATTCATGAACAAGTCAAATTCATATACAGAAAAAAAACTTTATGCGACCTACCCGTTTTCACGACCAACCCACTAATGAGGCCGATTTCTTTCAAACCCGATCTTTTTCCTCTATCATTCAATGGTCATAAACCCCGAAAAAAGGGCACCAGCTGTTATTCAGTAATATGACAACTAAATCCAGTCACTTTTAATTTATCACATGTTAAATTGATCCGTTAATGAGAACGCAGGCAATTTGTTCATAGGTACTATACATGTCTGTGTTCACACCTCGCTGACACGCAAAACAAAGAAGTTTAGTACACATGTCCCGGTTTAAGGATAATCACAACCACTTTACGACAAAAAGTAGCCGCTTTACAATAGAGGTCAAGATAAGATCATAAGAGTGAAAAACACAAAGCGTTTAGAATATTGATGGGTTTTTGAGTGATTTAATGCTTTTAATTGGATTTTCGGGGAGACTTACTGTGAAAATATAATTACAGGACATTGCAACTATGTTGTTTTAATACATGTTATTTTTTGAACAAGTTTTGATGTAAATTAATAAATGACATAATTTTCTATTTATTTTCTCTACTTGAATAGTATTCACTATAGCCTCATATGACCAATACCCAGTTAAACATGTACATGTACATAGTAAAAATCTAATGAGTTCCACCACTTGACCATTCACAAACCTTATCAGCACAAACTCAGTAATGAGACCACCCAGCTATTAAGACCATTTTCTCAAAGTCCCATAGGTGGTCTGAATCTGAATAGAGTGGTTTTACTGTACTACTGCTTGGTATTAAATTTTTTAACAAGCCCTGCTGTATAAAACCCAGAATTTAGCAAGCCCGGAAAGCATTTTTCCAGTGTTGGGCTTGCGGGCTTGTGTTAATTTTGACCACTGTTAATCTGAAGCAAACATGATCAAGCATATGTGTAGATTATAACAGCTAACAAGCCACATACCTGTTGGGTATCCTACACTTATCCAGGAAGGGGTAGACAATCTTGTCAAGTATCGGAATCATTATGAGGATCAGTAGTGGGTTCAGTGCCTGCATCTGGTCGGGCTTCAGTTTGCCAAATATGCCCTGAAATTTTTTGGGGAATTATCTAAATGGTAAAAAATGTAATTTTTTTATCACTTGTCTAGAAAGGGGAAGACAATCTTGTCACGGACTTAATCATGTTTTAAGGATGAGAAGTGGAGTCTGTGTCTGGTCTGGCTTCAGTTTGCCAAATATTCCCTGAAATTTTTTGGGGAATTATCTAAATGGTAAAAAATGTTATTTTTTATCACTTGTCTAGAAAGGGGAAGACAAGATTATCACGGACTTAATCATGTTTTAAGGATGAGAAGTGGAGTCTGTGTCTGGTCTGGCTTCAGTCTGCCAAATATTCCCTGAAAATTTTTGGGGAATTATCTAAATGGTAAAAAATGTTATTTTTTTATCAATTGTCTAGAAAGGGGAAGACAATCTTGTCACGGACTTAATCATGTTTTAAGGATGAGAAGTGGAGTCTGTGTCTGGTCTGGCTTCAGTCTGCCAAATATCCCCTGAAAATTTGGGGCATCATTTAAATGGTGATTTATTATCTATTTATCACTTGTCTAGAAAGGGGTTGACAATCTTGTCGGGTATTCCAATCATTATGAGCATCAGTAGTGGGTTCAGTGCCTGTATCTGGTCGGGCTTCAGTGTTCCAAATATGCCCTGAAATATTGGGCAATGTTGATTAATTTTCTCTTTCGAGGCGACAAGATGTAACAACTTTGTCGAGGATTGGAATAATTCAAAAAGGGTGAGTAGAAGGCTGAGTGCTTGCATATGGTTTGGATTCAGTATGCCACATATGCCTTAAAATGTAGGGCTTGTTTTATCATTTATACTTAAAGATAATAAAGTTGAACACTTTAATAATCTTGTCAAGTATCAGAATCAAGATGGTTTGTAGTGGGTTGAGTGCCTGCATCTGGTCAGTAAACAGTGGCATTTTTACAGAATAACAATTCTTTAAACATTTTTTTTTCAAATTGCAATCTCCTTCCTTTTACATCAGTAAACACTTGATTCTGGATTTTTCAAGTATAGTTTATACTAGTGTCCTTTACAGTGTGTGTATACCACATGATAAATTACGTCATATATGCTACGTCGGAAGGCAACATTTTGCTTAAAATGAAGACTTAAATCAAAGATAACTTTTCTTGTACAACACCATTTTAAATGTAACATAGGGCAGTCTATGCCTTTTAAAGAGCACCGCATTTGTATTATTACCGAAACTTGATAAAGTCATTAGTTTCATCAAACACTTCGACAAACCTGTTTCCGAAATCATGTTTTGACAGTGCTCCGTCAGACGACCGTATTGTGAAAAGGTTTGTCGAAGTGTTTAAAGAAACTAAACTCTCAATCAAATTCTGGTAAAAGACCGAAGGCGGGGCCCTGTGAGCTGCATAGACTGCGCTATGTTTCATTTAAAATGGTGAAGAAATAGTGAAGTTATCTTTGTTTAAAGTCTTTTTTTCACATCAAAATATTGCCTTCTGACGTAGCATTTATGACGCAATTTATCACGTGGTATACACACAATGTTTTAGCTTGATTGTAATGAAAGCAGATAGAATCACAATCCATCTGTTTTCCTGGGTTGAAACCAGTACTCATGTACTGGTGAGAAGTTTGAAAGGCCATGAGAAAATACCCCTAGTGGTGATGAAACCCATAACCTCTTGGGTGAGGGGCAGACACATATACTACTTGACCACTCTCATCCAAATTTCATAAATTGATTTTTAAAAGTCTATTGTTAAAATGTGTTCACTAATCAAAACAGATTTGATTAAATGTGAAAGCTTAAATGAAAAAAACAAATATTATTTGAGAAAAAACCCAACACCATTACCATGCTGCCATCCATGTGTTCCGCTTGCAGTGTCCACCTTGATCCCTGCAAACAGAAATGTATGTATACAGGTATTGCAATATGCTAGCTTATTCATCTCAACAGTATAGGGACTTACAACTGCTGGGAAATTTGGGAATCAACTACCAACCATTCATGGAAATGAATATCAAAATTATTGAAGATAAAAGTCCATACTCATTCATTACATCAAGATCAGATAATCGTTAACTTTAAACTTTTCCAAAATATTATGCTGATAAGCTTGTAAAAGAAGTATGGTAAATATTTGGTAAGATCAGTGATCGAAATTAACGCAAGCCCTGCACTGGTAAAATGTCTTCCGGGCTTGCTCAAATTCTGAATTTTATATAGCAGGGCTATTTGATGCCAAGCTATAGTATATGAATTTGGGCTTGTTCATCTTAAAGCCTAATTTCAATGACTGTAAGATATAGCCAAGTTATAGAGTAAACAAGATCAACTTGATTATTAAGACAATTCAAAGTAATCACTCATTTAAGTTAGCACGGGCAATCAGGTCGGTTATTGAACTTACCTGAGATATCACACTCTTAAACATTGCTACAAAGTTAGTATATCATAAATCATGATAAAGCTATAGTACATCGATCACAGCTCATGACTGTACTTCCAGGGCTTCCATTAAGAAAGTTTGGAAGAATCAGGACTAAAACGTAAAAAAAAGAGTTTTCCTCCAAAAAAAGGGCTAAAACATCCAAAAAAGAACTAAAACCTCCAAAAAAGAACTAAAACATCCAAAAAAGGGTTAAAACCTCCAAAAAAGAACTAAAACACCCAAAAAAGGGTTTTCCTCCAAAAAAGGGCTAAAACCTCAAAAACTGAAACTCTTGAAGTACAGAAACTTCCGTATTTTGGGGTAAAACTTCCAAAGTTGAAAGCTTGTGAGTTCAGAATATGAAATCCTGGTGTCAGTGTTACTTTAATAGCCACATTTTCAATTATTCTTGAATTAAAATTAATTATTAGAATACACTTTATAGGAATTATACCAAACTACTTTTTATCCCAAGTTGTACAACAGTGGACAAATAACTAGTGTTTGGGGGATTTAAACATCCACCTTGTAGATAAAAAAAATCCTAAAAAGATGGAAAGGAAGTTCATACTTTCAGTTTCAACTCTGGCTTGTTAAAACTCACATGTACCAACAAAGGTTAAAAACATGTTTATATATTTAATCTTTATATGAAAGACTTCCAATCTGAAAACCAGGTTCTACAAGACAATATAATTTATGTTTATAATACTGATTCCTTTATAAAATCCAGAGCCAGTTATCAAGAATCAAGATCAAGAATCCTAAAAGAAATTCCATATCTTGGAGATATTTTAGAACAAAGGACCGGACTGTTGACAGTCTCGAATTCTCGAGGAAATTGCCCCATGAGTTCTCAAGATATTAAAAGGGCACTTTTATTAATACCAGCTTTTTTTTACAATTCATGAGGAACTACTAGAGTAAAAACACACAGTTTTGTGTTTTACCTGTTGATTATTTAATGCCCAGAAAAGAGGCAGAGGTAGGAACATCAGCAGTACACGTAACAGACGCCTCACGTCCTCGATAAACCAGTTCTGAAAGAGAATCGGTGGTTGAGATTAGCACAAGCCCATGAGCCCTGTACTGGTAAAATGCTGTAACTAATATATAAATGTACATGTAGTTATCAATGGGTAGATATTTAGGGGCCAGTTAGCACAAATTCAAATTTGTCTAGTGCTTTATTGGTAATATTGAAATATAGTTTTATTTGCCTTATTTACCCTGTGCCATTGAATTGGGTTTATGTTTAAACTTTTGGCTACTAAGCTTGTTTCTGTAGTATTTCATATAAATATTGTGCCTCTTAACAGGTTTTTTGTTTTTTATTAATGGGCTTGTTTGCATAGTTTTCATGTTTTTGAGTTAAGGTTTCTTAAAATGTGCAAGATAACATCTTTCGTCTTAAACCAAAAATATGTGTATGCTCATTCTTGACAAAGCCCTGTAGGGCAAAAGTGCAGCAAAGTCCGCCAAGGGACATAACTCTAAAGTATTTAGGCAAGAGTTGTGGGCATTTCTACAAATGCAAACTATTATTGAAAACATGTGTATTAAGTTTCAGGTGAATATCTTGAACTATTCATTCAGTTATGCCCAAGGGTAAAGTTCCTGAAGAGTCCACTGAAACTTTGGCAATAGCTTGGACATTTTTCATAAATAAAATTATTCATAAATAAAATTATTTGAAAATTCAAAACAAGAGTACTGCAGAGTAAACACACCACTCATGTGCTGTTTTATTTCTGAAAAAGGGGCATCACTCAACAATTATCAAATCCAGAGTTACCCGCCTTGCTGTATGTATGTGCATATTGTCTCCAGTTTCAATTGAATATCTTGAACTATGGCCAAGCTTAAAAATTGAACACAGCGAAGACTATGTCAAAAGTGACGCAAAGGCTATGACAATACCTCAACTTGTTTCCTTTGAAACACTGACAAATAGACAATTGAAAATGATCAAATAAAAAAACGTAAACATATGCTGTACTAGCGTGTTTTTTTTGGATAATTCTTGCTAAAAATATAAGAATATATTACAGAACAGAGTAAATACTCTAAATTATATCATCAGAAACTAAAACAGAGTTTAGTGGAGATATATATTTGTGATTAATTACTAGCATTCTAATTAACAAGTTGGGGTAATTATTTGGAAATAAAAACACACATATTTAATACAAGTTTGGAAGCATGACATTATATACTTAACATTAAATGTAGCAATGATTATAATACAAGTTCTGACTGCATATGATAATTACTCTATATTTGTGGCACAGCTCAAGCAACACACATTACAACATCTAATTTTTCAGAGGGGAAGTGACATTTGCATAATAGGGTCAGGAAAAAATACAACAATTATCTTACCAGTAATGGCTTATATTTCCTCCTTTTGATTGCAAAAAATAGTTGTAATGCTACTTACATGTAGGTCAAAGCTTAACAATATAACAATTTCATATGCACTTATTTTTATGAATAAAACATGGAAACTAATAGCTTCAATTACCAACAAATTGTGGAAATAACAATGAACGTATTTTAGTAATATCAAGGTTGTTTGTGTTGTGGAAAAATATTTTATTTGCACTGAACCTTATTTTTTGTGCATTTATATTCATCACTACTTTGCGAGATAACATGAAAATAATCATTACCTGACAATTGATATCAGTGGTTGAAATTAATACAAGCCCGCAAGCCCTGCACTGGTAAAAATGTCTTCTGGGATTGCTCATATCAATTCCGAATTTGATATAGCAGGACTTGTTAAAAATATTGATGCCAAGCAATAGTATAAGAATTTGGGCTTGTTCATCCAAAAGTTAAATTTCAATGACTGAGATATATGTACAAGTTTCCAGTGCTTTAAGGCAAATGTAAATTGTAAATAAATGTACAAACTAAAGATCTTTTATTTTACCTCAAACTTGTCATCAGCATAGTACAACCAGTGTGGTCGTTCTTCTTCATACTTGGTTCTTTGAAACTTTCCAACTATACCAGACTGAAAATTAATCATTCTTGCGATGAGTATGAAGAACAAAAAAAATTCTGTTACAAAGTGACGTTCAGATGATCAATTATAATTGAAAATTGATTAGTTGGGCATGAAATTGGCTGTTTGTGTTGTTTTTCTTCTTTCCTCTTGATTAAATGTTTGCCAACTTTCTCATTTGAGTTTATTCATACGTTAAGAAGTGTAACAGTCAGTTTTATAAAAAAAATATGGAAGAAAGCAAAAACAACAATAAATAACTTTAAACCTACACATGACAGCCGCAGAGTTAAAGATTATAAGTTATTGTACAAGAATAAAACTACAACTAATGCATTGTCAAAATATGATTGTACTATCTATAATTGGTTACTTAGTGGAACTGATTATTGATAGTCAAACTGGAACTGATTTCCAACACTCATTAACATTTTACTGTCCTTGTACAGTTTTATGAATTGAATATATCAAACAAATATATATAGGGACATATATATATATACAGTTTCAAATGTTTTTCCTATCACATCACAATTGAATAGATCATTTCGGTTTATGACTAAGATGTCTATTGAAAGGTATGTCTTTTACTTACAAAGATACATTTGAACGTTTTTCCAATCACATCACCGGTGGGGGGAACTCTCGTGTACTGGTTTCGCCCCATGAAGAACAAACCTGAAAAATGGAATAAATACATACAGGACAATCGCTAATCATCATCATCATCATCATCATCATCATCATCATCATCATCATCATCATCATCATCATCATCATTATTGTGATATTAGGGCCAGGGACCTTATTCATAAACCCTTTTAAGTCATTTCCTATCTTAATTAAATTTCTTAAATTTTTCATTGTCAAATTTAAAGAAATGTATAAGTGTTTTTAACATATAAGAAATTTTTTTTTATTTAGGTAAAAAAAAATAATGTATTTTCGGAATTCTTTATTTCTTATTTCATATATGACTAAAGAGATACAAAAGTTAGGAAATGACTTAAGAATACTGCCCAAAGTCTTCAGGCCACTCACTGAAATAACTTCCCCAGCTCACACCATCAATCGCACAGGCCCATATAAAATCATCATACTGATGTAATTTTTTTAAATAAAATAACAAAATTCACACTTTGTACACTTATAGAATTTTGCGGAAAATATATGGAACATGGTGAATTAAAATGGCCAGGCCTGCCTGGTCTTTCACATTAGGAAAACAGCAGTTCCGAGGCAAAAAGTGCAGACCTTGGGCATTGTACATTTTGGCTAATGAAATGACTGAGATTAGACTCCTTAAAGTAGAATAATGATTGAATAGAATGTAATTACAACATTTAATTTTGTTCTTTAATAAAACTTAGTTAGTATACATTGTATATGCATCAGACTTAAGCACCTTTGAATCCTCCAATCAATGTATTTCCTTTAATTATTCAGACTCAATAACTATTGAATCTGATTGAAACTCACATATGGACAGTAACATAAGTATTGCAGGAACACCAAAGGCAAGGAGATAGCAATCATCCTCGAAGCACTGCACATCAGCTGTAAGGAATGTTATAATAACATAATTTAGTAAAAAATCTACAGGATAAGA
Source organism: Mya arenaria (assembly GCF_026914265.1). Lineage (NCBI taxonomy): Eukaryota > Metazoa > Mollusca > Bivalvia > Myida > Myidae > Mya > Mya arenaria. Next base: position 27,840,445 of record NC_069128.1, read on the forward strand.
AATGGTTGTCACTGGCAACTGCATATTGAGATACACATACATTATGGAATATTCAGGTTGAGCTACACTAAAACTATGGAAAAATCAGGTTGAGATATATGGAGGCTATTCGTTGCCAAAAGTCCAGACATGTAATTCCCACAATGTGCTTCTTAATCGTACTAAATATCTCTTACATTTGTCAATGTAGACGTGCTATTTGTTGTTTCTATTCGTCAGTTTTTCCGTATTGATTTGTCATTTGTCATTAAAGTAGTCAAAATGTATATTTGTCAGATCTACCCTGTATAAACTCACTAAAACATAGATCGTATAACTTGCTTTAACAATATGATGATGTAATTTAGAAAGCCGAATCATGCATATGTAAAACTGCAATCCTCTAGTCGACACTCGCATTCGTAAAATGAACAGTTAAGAATTACAAGGATAGACGATTTCGCCTATACCTTATAAGGTATATGTCACCAAAAGAAACGAAGGTGAATGGGCGGAGCTAACGAATCAGATTTTCTTTCGTTTATTTCCGTCGAATCAAGCAAGGGAGATAACATCTTCGCCTACCTCCTGTAAATTCCCGGTTGTAAGTCCGAGTACTCTCTCTTTATTTCACAAGAAAAAACTAAAATTAACTTCATCCTTTATTTCATTTTGACGTTCAATGTTCCTAAATTGGTTATAAATCACCATTTTATTTAGTCAATTGCAGTTGGGTGTATCTGAGCTGGGCTCACGGACCCAGATTTATACTGCCACTGTCAGTTGTTTTTTTACTTATAAACCCAAGCAAGCAAAAAATTTTCATTTATTTTATTTACAAGTGGTCCATGGGCGGGTCGTTCAGTGTGTGGGGGGGGGAGCTGTAGGGTCTGTGTCCCCTCCAGTTGGCCCGCAAGTAAACTTAAAGGTTAATTTTGTTGTCAATAGTTCTCAGAAAAAAGTACTTAATTACGTCATAATGCGCCAATTCAGACTAAAAATATTTAAAATATTCTAGGGGGAGTACCCCTAAACCCCTCTTCCCTGATTTTAAACATATTAATGTCATGCCCACTCGAGGGATCATGTCCAAAAAGTTGTGCCCCTAAGTACCGCCCCTCTAACGCAAGTCCCTGTTCAAAACCTGCTCCAGCAAATCCACGAAACTTTTGACATCATAATTATATCCACCTAGTTTTGTCTGATGTTATACATTTACTATCTTAATAAGCATGTATGGTGTAAACGTGTAATTTCAATACATCATTGAAACAAAATATCCATGTGGATGGAAGAACAGCCCTCCAACCCACTTGTGTCCCCCAGTTATGAATTACAGGATCTGCCACTGTGAACCATAACAATCAAGTGGGGGATTTCAAGAACATGAAAAAATAGATATCGTGAGTCTTAGATTAGAAAAACAAACGCACGATTTTTTCCTCCAAAAGGGCTAGGTCCGCTTCACCTAAATGTGAAAAAAAGCCCTGACTGTTGAGTGTGGGTGGGGTATAAAAGGTAGCAGCAAGTAATAATTGTTTATTAGCAATAAATTGACTTCATCATTAAAATACTTTATTAATTACCCATAAAATAATATTCGTTACAGTATAATGTACGAGTTATATGAAGTTGTAATCTAAGTGTATTTTATCCATACAGTTCCAGCTACCAGGTAAGAAACCTCTGGGGCATCTTAGTGAATAATTTCAACTTAATGAAAATTTAGATTTTTTTCTTCGTAAATTTTAAATGATCTAATATTACTTGCAATCTTAAACATTGCAAAAAGGCAAGAAAGTGTCCTCTAATGGTAGAATTTAAAATAGTGTTTATAGTAATTTAAAGCAGCGAGTGCACTCTCACAGATTGACAGTTTTGACAACCTTTTTTTTGTCCCGGACTCGGCTGATTTTGGCAGCAATGCTTCTATACAAATAATAAGATTACTCACACTAAAACAGATCTAAATTGTTTGGAAAACTGCCGACTTTTTTCATTTTTCTTAAAACGTTACTGTAGTATCACTTTTAGCCATAAAACATCAATTTGCAAACGTAAAACTGAAAAACTGTATCTGATCTTTTGTCAGCAGTCTTATACCACTGGTATCCAGACATTTACGCAAAAATTGGCTAATTCCAAAACAAAAAATAAAAATAGTTGTCAACACGGCCAATCTGTGAGAGTGCAGTTTTAAAAGAAAAATAAGACAATGGGACTTTTCATTCTTGAAGTATAATTTAATGCTAATGACTTACATTTTGTTGTGTTTGAGTCAAGTATCGTTTTGCATACATCTCATTTCATGCCGGTCATATGTGCGTATTTATTACTATTATATAGACAAAAACATGTTGTAATATCATATATTATTTTATTCGACATTAAATAATTTATAATCCATCCTGTTTCCAAATCATAGTCCATAATGTCATAATATAGATGATTCGTAAAGTCCATAATAACATTCGCAATGTCCATGGTTCAAAGTATCCATAATTGGTTTAAATAGAGCCGAGTGATAGCGGAAATTTCCGAAAGACGTAAGGAGGAGTTAAGACATGGTTAAGGCGGAGTTAAGACATGGTTAAGGCGGAGCTATCTATAAATAAAATTAAATTCATCTCGTAAACATGTTCAACTGCAAATGAAAAGACACCACCATACAATGTACTTTGTAGAACTACGAACTGAAATCTGTCTTCTACACACCCCAATGTAAAACCCGGCATGTGACTTTCACAGAATGACGTGTGTTTAACATACACAACTTTATAAACATGACTGAATCGTCTGTTGAATAGATGCAACGAGAATAAAACTGCAATTAGTACAATGAAAAATGAAAATGTGCAGTGTAAAATGTAAACATACAACCGATATGTTGGCGGTTGTAAAATGTAAATTGGTAAATCATCAATGTTACAAACCTAAAATACACACATACACGTCTGGACTTTTGGCAACGAATAGCCTCCATACAGATACACTGACATTATGGAATATTGAAGATGAAATACACTGACATTACAGAATATTGAAGTTAGATACACTGACATTACAGAATATTCAGGTTTAGATATACTGACATTATGGAATATTCAGGTTTAGATACACTGACATTACAGAATATTCAGGTTTAGATATACTGACATTATGGAATATTCAGGTTTAGATACACTGACATTACAGAATAATGAAGTTAGATACACTGACATAACAGAATAATCAGGTTGAGATACACTGACATTATGGAATATTCAAGTCAAGATACATTGACATTATGGAATTTGAGGTCTAATACACTGACATTAGGGAATATTGAAGTCAAGATACACTGACATTCCGGAATATTGAAGTTGAGATATATTGACATTTCGGAATATTGAAGTTGAGATACACTGACATTACAGAATATTGAAGTCGAGATACACTCAGACATTACGGAATATTGAAGTCGAGATACACTCAGACATTACGGAATATTGAAGTCGAGATACACTCAGACATTACGGAATATTGAAGTCGAGATACACTCAGACATTACGGAATATTGAAGTCGAGATACACTCAGACATTACGGAATATTGAAGTCGAGATACACTGACATAATGGAATACTGAAGTTGAGATACGCTGACATTACGGAATAATCAGGTTGAGATACACTGACATTATGGAATATTGAAGTAGAGATACACTGACATTACGAAATATTGAGGGTGCGATACACTGACATTACAGAATATTGAGGTCGCGATACATTGACATTATGGTATATTGAAGAAGAGATACACGGACATTACGGAATAATCAGGTTGAGATACACTGACATTATTGAATATTGAAGTAGAGATACACTGACATTACAGAATATTTAGGGTGCGATACACTGACATTACAGAATATTGAGGTCACGATACACTGACATTATGGTATATTGAAGTCAAGATACGCTGACATTATGGAATATTGAAGTCGAGTTACACTGACATTACGGAATATTGAGGTCGCGATACACTGACATTACGGAATATTGAGGTCCCGATACACTGACATTATGGAATATTGAAGTCAATATACACTGACATTATGGAATATTGAAGTCGAGTTACACTGACATTATGGAATATTGAAGTCAAGATACACTGACATTACGGAATATTGAAGTCGAGATACACTGACATTACGGAATATTGAGGTCGCGATACACTGACATTATGGAATATTGAAGTTGAGTTACACTGACATTATGGAATATTGAGGTCGCGATACACTGACATTATGATATATTGATTAAGTAGAAATACACTGACATTATGGAATATTGAATTCGAGTTACACTGACATTATGGAATATTGAAGTCGAGTTACACTGACATTATGGAAAATTGAAGTCGAGTTACACTGCCATTATGGAATATTGAAGTCAAGATACACTGACATAATGGAATATTGAAGTCGAGATTCAGGTTGAGGTACAATGACATTACAGAATATCGAACTTGAGGTACACTGACATTACGGAATATTCAGGTTGTGGTATATATTGAAGAAACACATCATTGTTCACACCAATTATATGAGAATAATCCATGTTTTTTAATTAATTAATAGGCGCATGTGTCAGTATGTCAGTTCAGCTTCAGACCTTGCAATATAGCATTTGGTTGGTAGTTACCAAGCTGGAAAATTGGGTTTTCTCTTGGCACTGTTGTTTTCAATAACAACACAAGACCACACTCTCTTGAAAGCAACATTATGCCAACTTCAGTGACCAAGCATAAGTTAGAACTTTCACAATTAATGTAAAATTAACTAGAGCTATCACGAAATGTGATTAATACCCCAGAATGCACCCCTGATAGGACAGATTAATATTCAGAAATTTCACCTGAAAATGACAATGCTGTGGATACAGTTATGGTTCTTGTAGACTGCACTTCCACTCATTGTCCTTTTCCATTGCATGTAGCTTAATTAAACTCCATCTAATAGTTTTAAAATCAGGAACCAAATGCAATGCTCAATAACTTATATTTTCAAGTTATTGTCCAGACAAGGAAAAATTGCAATGGACTGACCAACCAACCACAGGGTGACTCCAATATAACCCCTTCAAAATTCATTTATCGCGGATATAATGAAGTTAAAACTAAAGACATGTATAACATACCTCTGAGTACAGGTGTCAGCAGGATGGATATAGTACTGCCAAGGTTGATCATGAAGTAGAAGGCAGAGAAGAAAGAATTCTGCCACTTCTCCTAAAATTCACAAGTATCGAAATATATTCTTATGACAAGCATAAGATACTTCTATAAAAATATTGAAACTGTTGTTATGGAGTAGACTGTTCAAAAGCAACACAGGGGTCATTAAAGGGGCACAATACAGTTTTACACTCGATAGATGCATACAAAGAAAGTAATTTAAATGCATTATCATGTTTAACTCTTTTGACTTTAATGATTAAAACCCCCATAAAAGCATATATAGTAATACTGCATTTTCCTTGAGCACGAAATTTCTCAAGAGCTGTGGATTGGTCAAGTCTTAGTTCCAACCTTTATTCCTTTTTTTATCAATTTACTGACGAAAGATTGAAATTATCTACCTAAGTAAACACGTCGAAGTATTCATATGTGACTACCTAAACAGACTGTAATATTTCTTGTGTAATCTACAGAAACTCTTGTAACAATTATAATTATACCTGCATATAAATTAAAAATTATTATTATTTAGTTTTAAGCTAAGAAATGTCCACCATTAGTAGCCATACTGACCTGTCCAGGAACAAACTGGTCAGCTCCAAATGGGGCCACAGAGGCTTTAATCCCTCCTGTGCCACAGGCTATCAGGAACAGCCCTATACTTGGACCAATACTGAAATAAACAAAAAAATACTTTAGAATGTAAAAACAGCTTATCAGCTTTGATGTTAAAATAAATTCTCCTTTTTATTTAGTTTTAATGCCCTCAGTTATCAGGAAAATTACAATTTCATTATGTATGTTGTAAAAACTGTCTCTTAAAGGGGTTAAACACCTGAGGCCCCAATTTCTTGAAGCTTACCGTAATCATGTTATTTTATAAGGGACTTAAGAAGTGTCGAGAAATTGGGGCCGGATGATACAATTACAAGAAAAAAGGAAATGGTCATAAATTACATAAATTTGACATCTTTGTGTACGGCACAATAGTAATGGTATTTCTTGTCTTATACAGCAAAATAATCAATAACAGAGTCATTAATACCTAATTCCTTTCGTAAAAAGGTTTCCACTCATTGTTCACATATACCACACAAATACGTGGTCATAGTCCATCTATATGAATATACAAGTTATGGAAAGCAACTGATCTAAGTTCTAGAAAACAAATGATCTAAGTTCTGGAGGAAACTAATCTAGGTTCTCGAAAGTAACTGATTTAAGTTCTGAAAAGTAACTGATTTAAGTTCTGGAGGTAACAAATCTAAGTTCTGGAAAGCAACTGATCTAAGTTCTGGAAAGCAAATGATCTTAGTTCTGGAAAACAACTTTTTTAAGATCTGGAAAGCAACTGATCTAAGTTCTGGAAAGCAACTGATCTAAGTTCTGGAAAGCAACTGATTTAAGTTCTGGAAAGAAACTGATCCAAGTTCTGGAAAGCAACTGATATAAGTTCTGGAAAGCAACTGATCAAAGTTCTGGAAAGCAACTGATCTTAGTTCTGGAATGCAACTGATCTAAGTTCTGGAAAGCAACTGATATAAGTTCTGGAAAGCAACTGATCTAAGTTCTGGAAAGCAACTGATCTAAGTTCTAGAATGCAACTGATCTAAGTTCTGGAAAGCAACTGATCTAAGTTCTGGAAAGCAACTGATTTAAGTTCTGGAAAGAAACTGATCTAAGTTTTGGAAAGCAACTGATATAAGTTCTAGAATGCAACTGATATATAAAAGTTCTGAAAAGCAACTGATCTAAGTTCTGGAAAGAAACTAATCTAAGTTCTGGAAAGCAACTGATATAAGTTTTAGAATGCAACTAATCTAAGTTTTGGAAAAATTCTGACCTTAGTTCTGGAAACTAACTGATCTAAGTTCTGGAAAACAACTATTTTAAGTTCTTGAATTGATCTAACTTATGGAATCATAGCTTATCTAACTACATGTAAAAAGCTATGACTTACACTTCTGGTGGAGGCACTGCAGTTACAGCAAGAACCAAACTCCCAACAAAGTACACACATGAAACTATCAGTATGGTCCTGAAATAAATAAATGTAGTTATAATACATTAAGAAATAAATATATAGTGCAGAATTAGGTCGTACCAAATTGCTTTTATGTTTAGCATCAATCCTTAGTATGAAAACCTATCTAGCTAACCTGAAAACATAAATGAACCCCTGTATCCTAAATGAGTGACATCCTATGTAGAATATAGGAGCCTCCTATGTCCATTTCAAATTGTCAGATAGATTTTCACTGCAAATTGAGTTCAAATTAAACTTGTATTTCAGAGTGCTGATCATGGGAATCACACAGAATGCATGTTATCTACACTTGGGTTCTGAGGTCAGAACAAAAGTAAAAAGAAATTAAAAATATTTGGCAAGATCATTGATCATATTAAATGTGTTTTGTTTTTTTTTCCAATCGGAATGGCCCAAAACCTATCTGTCTGTGGACGTTAAATAAGAAAAGAATTTGGTATGGCCTTACATAAAAACTTTTTGGTTGATCATAAAAAAGTGTTGGTTAAATTCTCAAAAAAGCAATATATAGCAGTTTACAAAAAATCTGTCTATCAACTACTTTAAAAAAAGGTTTTCTCTCCAAAACCAATCATAACAAGCCCCTTAATTTGCTAAAAAAGTCTTTTGGGTATGAATGAATTGAGTCAGAAGGCTTATCAGTCCTTTTGTCTTTCAATGAATGATTATTTTTTTTAAAGTACCTGTATCTTCCAAGATATCCATCAGCTACAACAGCACCAATCAAGGGCATAAAGTAGCACATCATTGACCATGCATGAAAGATGGATGTCGCCGGAGCGTCCCCAAACCCTAGCCATCTTGTCAGGTACAGCACCAGGATAGCTGTCATAAACAATTAAATCTATAAGTGTATCCACATACATGTATCTCATAATAGTGCATGAACTATTTCTTCCGATATATAAATCATTACAGTAACCAGTAGCCAGGGATCAGTATGTTAATTTTTAACCAGAAGTACAAACATTAACATGTAAAACTTGCTGCGTTTTGCTTTTTAAATCCATCTCAAAAAGAGTCCAATAACATAATAGAAATATGACCTTGGTTTCAAACAGCTGATAATTGTCAATCCTGAAAATGCCTGGGTGTCTGTTGCAGTATGAGGGATTCATGTCAAAAACAGGGTAAAGGAGTTTAGACCCCTTTGGAAAGTGTTTCCAGAGTCATTTATATTCATTCAAGAGCAGTTCCTACTACTTGTCTATTAATGCATACATGCCAATTTATCACCCCGGTGGGGGATGGGGGGGGATCCCCTGACCCATCCCCTTCTTTTTTTTCTCTTTTTTTTCAATCTAGCTCAAGTGGAAAGCATCCATTATACTATGCATAGGAAATTCCATTAAGGACCATGATGACTAAGTCTTAAGTGATGAAATAAGAGTGTGTTTCTGTATTTATTTTTATATCATAAATGTTGATATTGCAATAAAATCAGCTGCGTGAAAATCCCCTGGTGTTATATCAAAATCTCCTGGAATTCAGACCTAAATCCCCAGGGAAGCCTCTCAGAAATATGCCATGTATGTTAATGATGCAAATGTCCGAGCAAAAAAATCTTTATAACTGTACAATAGTCTTAAGTTAACAGCCCTTAAACCAGATTTCCTTAAAACTGCTGAATTTCATACAATCAACTGTCTTTAATAACGTAAATTAGTTTGATTTTATCATTTACAAATACAACAACAAGTATATTAAATGATTAAAGAGGAAACACAACCCACCTCTCATCCCATAGTAGGAAAATCTTTCACAGAACTCATTGGACAGAATAAAGAACACCGAGTACGGATAATTCTGAAATAGAAGGAATTGTATACAGAAAAGCATGAATCACTAGATTGCTTTTTTTTTTTAAAACACGCTTGTCTCCCCTTTTGTGTGGTCGTAGGTGAGAAATAATCAATGATGAACATGAATTTTGTACTTTTGGACTGTAGACGAACAATCATTGGGGTCATCTACTGGTCATTACCAACCTGCATACCAAGTTTGAAGTTCTGGGGTGTAAGCATTTCCAAGTTATTAAGTGGAAACAAAGTTTGACATCCAGACTGAAAATAAAATTATATAGTAACCTTATCTTTCAATAAACAAGCTTAAAGGGCAGTCAGGTCAAAAATAATGCAAGCCATGTTCTGGTGCAGAACATGAAGAACTACAGGTTAAAGATGCACTCTTACTCCCAAAAAAGATGTACCACAATTAAAACATTTTTTTGTCATTCACTGAAAAGATTAAATAAATATCGAAAACATTGGTTCTTATGAAGGATACCATTTTGAATTTGAAAGAAAGGTGCACAAAACACAGTATTTCTATCTTATGAGGTGATAGTTGATTACTCTAAATCTTTTAGGACTCACTCATCATTTAATATTTATATGTTTATACACGGTAACAATCTTGCTATTAGTTATCAATATTTTCCATAAATGCAGGTTTAATTAGGAAGTAGAAAAGGGTTCATCACTCAAAATGTATGTTTGTAATACACGTGCATGTATTGATTTTAAATGCGAGTGTCACTTGAATTCAGATTACATGCAATAAAGCATAATCAAGGTGCAGAGAAACATGATACAAAACAAAGTGACACTCTTATTCAATATCATTGCATGCACATGTATAACAAACATAAATTTTGACTGCTAAACATTTAACTACTTACTAAATAATGCATTTATGGAAAATTTTATTTACTGATAATAAAATTGTAACCTTGTATTTAATACCTGAAAATGCAAAAATAAATTAATTGATTGGTGAGTGCTAAAAGATTTACTGTAATTTACTATCATCATTCTCAAAGGTACTGTGTTTTCTGCACCTTTCTTTCAAATTAAACATGGTATCCTTCATAAGAACCATTGTTTTTAACATTTATTCATCCTTTTTGACATAATAAAACAACTGTTTTGATTGAGGTTAATCTTTTTGGGAGTAAGAGTGCATTTTTAAGCCAATCTGTCGGCCTATCATTGCTGATAAACATCAACAATCATTGTGGTAGAATTCTCATTTAAATAAAAACTGCAATGCAGTGTTCATGAAATGTACTTTCAAGAATACCAACATCGTAATTCACTTGTTTTACCTTAGTATTGGATTCCTTATCCTTTTCAATCAGGTCTGATTCTGAAAAGAAATAATATCTTTTAAGGTGGCTGCATTTGATATTCGTTGAGTATTAAAATATTAAACAAAATTTGATTCTGTTAAAGAGAAAACACATTTAACAACATAAATACATTAAAGCTTGAGCTCTTTATAATAAGATAGTCTTTTGTTTTGAAAAGTTGGCCCTGCTTGGTTTTTCGAAACCCATATCCTCATACAAAGCCGTCAAAAAAAGCACAAGCCCTTGAACCTGCAAATCACGAGCCTGCTCAAATTCTTGGTTTTATACCAGTCATAGAAATTTTTGGATGGACAAGCCCAAATTCTTATACTATTGCTTGGCGTTACATTTTTGAAGAAGCCATGCTATATAAAATTCAGAATTTGAGCAAGCCTGGAAGACATTTTACTAGTGCAGGGTATACAGTAGGGCTTGTTCAAAAATGTAATGCCCAGCAGTAATAAATGAATTCGGTATTGTTTATCCAAAAGGCTAATTTCAATGACTGCATATATCAGTAAGCTAAATCAAAATACATTATTGATAAAGTAAAATGTACAGTTGTGAATAAGTAAACTTACTTGAGGAGGTAGATGTGGGCTCGTAGCCATTAGGTGGGTTAACACTCCCGTAGTCATGCTCCATCTTGCTTGACTGTTATGATGTCTGCTTAAATTTATGTCATTCTGAAATACAAGGGTTGACAATTAAACTAAATTTACCAGAGATCTCTAAGGGACACCACAAGTTGAAATCATGAGTCTCTTCTGAATTCAGGGGTCCATTTAATCTCCTGTGCTGTATATCCATTAGTAAAATATTTTGTGTCAGTGACGTCAAATAATTTTCTGCTGCAATTTAATATGTATTTTGTAAACTTTCTGCTAAATAATGATGGGACACCTGACTTGGAGGTTCTGGTTCTCCTCCATGAAATGTGGTGTCCTCGAGATCCTTGGATACTTTTAAGAGATGAATGCTGAAATCTTCAAACATTACAAAAGCATATCAATGGCCTCACTTCCAAATGTTGAAGCTACATTAAATCCCATGTTTTCAGAAGCATTGTTACGTTTTTAGTACTTAACCTTGGTAATTTGATCACACATTTTTTTTTACAAAAGTTACAATTTTTCTATTTTACAATTTCTGAAGGTTCTGACATTTTGATCACATGATACAACACCATTCTCACATTGAACTATTTACTCGGCATTTTGCAGTTAAATGCGGCTCACTGTTATGATTTTAATGATGTAAAAATTCCGAAACAGAAGAATGCAGCTTCGGCATTTTGAAGTCACAGAGGCCAATGATTTATAATATGGCAATCCAATAAGATGGGCCATGGTCCTTGTCATTGAAGCCACAATAATGGGATTTCAGGGAAACTCTTATCAGTTTGACATTTTAATGTTTCCCTGTAGCCGTCATATTTGTTTTCATGAATTTTATTGAATCATGAAAATGGCAAAGATTATTAAATAGTACAATACATGTATGTACATAAATGATAAAATATAAAAAATATTGAAGTAACAAATTAATGGTACACAGCATATAAATAGTTAATTGCAATACTGTATTAAAGGGGCTGTACTCTGTATGATAAAATAGCGAAAAAAAGAGAAAATTGTCGAAAACTGACATAAACTTGGCATCGATGTGTACAATGCATTGAAACTTACCAACTGAAGTACCACATAGTTTGCAATTTATTTAAGTATTAAGCAGTTATTTCGTATTTTTCCATTAAAAAAGATTACTGGGTATGTCTACCAGGTAGAATTCATTCCTTATGCGTATCATTGGCTAGTTGGTGTTATCACGTGATATTACCGAGGTAGCTGTAGTTGTGTGCGAAATTAACCTTTTTACCCTGGTTGCCAATGGGGCTACAGACACTGAGATTTCTGTAGCCCAAGCCAGATTTCTGTGGCCCAGAAGTTTACAGAAAAAACACGGAACATATTTGTGAGTAATTTTTATTTTTAAAAAGACAAAATGATACACAAACGGATCTGAATCTCATTTTATTCAGTAATAGATGTGACTGGATGTGATTTAACATGTTTTTGCATATTGCAAAATGCTTTTTTCATTTATTTGTTGCCAGAGTTGAGGGTCCTGTCTAGCTAAAGAACTTCAGCGAGCACATACTATTTCCTTTTAATGTGAAGTGAACATCCAAAAAAAAATATCTACATTAAAGTTATAAGAGGCCAGAACTAGGTCCTGTCAAACTGTGGTTTGATAATTATAATAACTGTTTTCTATGATATTATTCAAAACGCACCTCTTTTTCGTACTGTTGACCATTAGCCTTCTTTGGCTTGGTATGAACTACATTGGTAGTCTGGCTACACTTTCCGGAAATAGGTACACGGTGTCGAGGTAAATATCATCCCGACGATTTTATTTTCATTGCCCGTCGGGCTATCTTAAAGAATTTTTTCGTAGCCCGTGTCATTCTTTCGTCACCTCGGGCGATCGGGCTACCGTTAATTTCACACACTGTAGCTGTATAGCTTAATTATGTCACCCTATTACAGTAAGCCGTCATAGCTCAGTCGATACGACGCTAAACTGCAATTTTGGCGACACGGGTTCGAACCCGGTCTCCAACACAATTTTTTTTTTCATTTTGGTACTTTTTTTACAATTATGATATCAAAGCGTAACACATTCTATTAGATAATTGTCCTGAGATTCGTAACAGAAAAAAACTTTTTTTGGTGCCAATCTGGTGTACAGTCCCTAAGTTATCAATTAACAACAATCTAAATCTGTCCATCCCGTTGTCACTCTCCCTCAAATTATTTGTCGTTGACACAAATATGGAACAGCCATATATTGTACCTCTTTAAATGTCCTCAACATCTAAGTCAAATATTTTCAACACCTTTAAAATTGGTCAAACAACACTGTCACTGCAACAGGTTGTACTCAGGTACTGCGGCCGTACGGTAGATACAGAGGGTGTTTTTCACACCTTCACATTTCAACAGAAAATTATGCCACTTCACATGATGCATGTCTATTTGTTTTAAATACAGAATCATACTACGTAAAAACATTTTGAAACTTTAAAATAATTAACCACTTTTACTTTATTGTCGTATACCGATGCTTTAACCGTTCCCGATTTTCTACTGCCATTTCAATTAAATACATCAATTGATGTGAGTATCGTCCCTTTGAAAAGAAATGGAAACAAACATATATCGGCTTGAAATGGACTCCCGAAAAAAATGTCAAAAGCCTATTAAATACTGTTTATAAAAAATCTTTAGGGAAAAAAGTGCGTCCTATAATCAATGATTTACGGTAAATCTTTCACAGCCTTGGCTGGCGATTTTAATAAATGACCAGAATATAGATTATAAATATTACATGTACATATAATTAAGTAATGTAAAAAGAATACTACATATAGATAAGCAAAATAAATATCTACTTTGCAAAACAGCTTAGGGAAGCTTTAAATAATGGGCATGTATTTCCTTTTACACCTGAGTTGCTACTATTTCATGTAATTATACTTTAAACAAATTTAGGTGACATTTCTGATTTCATAAGCACACTCTAACAACCATAGGATGTTATATCATTCATGTTAAATTGCTGCAGAAAATTTAATTTCAGTACTTTCTGCATTCATTGTATTGTATGTTTATATGCTATGAACATTGTATGATGTTTTACTCAATAAACTCATTATATCGTATCGTATCCTAAAATTAGGTACGAAATGAAAAAATGCAATTTATATAAAACATTTTAGGAATAATACAAGAATATGAATGTTGTATTAATTATACTGTGTTGAGCACCTTACTTTTAACAGTTTACTGGTATAACATATACATGTGTTATTTAACTGGGTATGCACATTAAACTAGAGGTAAATTCAGACCAGAATGATATGTTTCATGTTTCCTTACATGTACCCTCAGTCTCATAAAATATGCATGAACTATTTCAGTTGAAAAAGGGGGATGTAAATTATGTGTATAATCAATTACAGCCTATTAAAAGGCATTTTCATAATGTATTATGCCATGCTGTATAATAAACAATATTACAAAATTTTATAACTTTGTCTTTTTCAGGCCACTGATTTCATACTATCTTTTTATAGAAACTAAATGACAGTTTTGATATTTTTGAATACAAATTTGTTTTTTACTTCGACTGGCTCATAGATCTATAAACACAGATTGGTGCATGAATATTATACTCCGGTGTTGATCATAATAGAAAGATAATAGATAATATTTGCATGACTTTCTGAACATATAACCACTATGACAATCTGCACCACTTAAAGCTACTTCTTGTTGAATAATGTGTTTTGATGAGATGAGCTAAGTGTAAAATAGCTATATTTCTTTTAGTCATTGTATGTATTAAATCTTTGAAACATCTCTGCAACAGTTACTGTACATTTAATCATGTATTTTGAATGGATCTGAAATACTGTCTATTTAACAGTAATTGCCAAGTTTGACACAATAACGATTGATTTGTGAATTGTCTTCATACAATAAATCCAACCAGTCATCATCATCATCATCATCATGGTCTTCATCATCATCACTGTTGTCATTGTTGTCATCATCATCACCACCATCACCATCATCATCAAAGACATGTCAACTTTGTTCATTTTTCATGTCAACAATTGTCACACTTTTGCTACGAAAACGCATAATCATTAAAGGATGTAATTACCTTCGAAAGCCATAACATTCAACTTAATTTACCCACTAGTGCCCTAATTATGGGATATCAACAGCAGCATGCTTGATTAACTACAGAGACTGAATGACAGCTGAGTGCACTAGTTTTAATAATATATTATATATATAAATATATCAATATATACATGACAAATTGTTGTCGCATTTTGTCGCAAATGTTGAGAGCCTGCAGGAAAACTGTGACACGCACAGTACACTCACAGTGTAAGACACACTTTTCATGACCAAAATAATGAATTTCAGTCCACTTTCCGCGGGTGAACTGTGTCCGCCGACGAATAATGATCGAGTCCTTGAGGGTGAGTGGATAAGGTATGTTTTCTATTTTATTCTTGTCACTACCGGCATGGATTCACTCCCCACTACGGCCAAGTTCATTTTCTTAACTTTAATTGTATTCTCTTTCGCAATTTCGATATCAAAGGGTAAAATAATTATCATATATCAGGAGGCAGCATTACCCGGAAATCTCATTTTTGGTCCAATAAGTAAATGAGCATCTCTTTGACAGCAACGTTGACATGGTATTTAAAGTGCAATATTTAAAAACTTAAAGAATGTCAGAATTACAATTGGTCTTGTATCTGTTGTATAATTGAACAGTATTATACAATAATGATACATTCAAATGGATGACATAGAATGGTTTAAAACTAAAAAGTGTTCTCATTCTGAACAAGATTTGCTTTTACTAAGTTGGTACCAAAGAGGGTTCAGACCCTATACAGGTCAAAACCATGTCAGATTTTAAATGAAAGAATTGCTCCCATTTGTCCAAAATTGGTGAGAGAATTTTAATTTCTAATATGAAAGGGATATTATGCAGTGAAAATCAATTTTTGCAAAACATTAAATTGATTATGATTATATAAATTATTCAGATAAATATTTCTTTGACTAAAATGAAGCACTTGTATTGAATTAAACCAATGATACAGCATTATTCACTACTTTTTATCACTAATGGGGCAATGATGGCATTAAAGAATTTCTGGTCTTTTTCTTAATGTAAAATATCTTGAAGAATAACAGATATTGTGCAAATCTTGGGGTTTTATGATGATATCAAATTTATACAAATACCTTGGTGAAAGTTAATTGCAAAGATGATATTTTGGGAAGTTTTTCAGAAATATTCTGATATATTGTAGATGCTTATTAAATGCAGATTGAAACCTGAGTAAACAAAACTAATTTGTGTCACAAAAACTCTAAAACAATGAAGTGTGTAGCCCAAATCGGTGCAAAAATTGATGCTGAAATTGAATTATCCATGCCGAAATTCAATTACCAATAAACGAGGTCATAGGCAACGCCGACACTTTAATACGAAAAGAAAAAGTCACAAAATAAGACTGAGAGCAAATGTATCAGGCATTTTTAAATGTGATCAAGACAAACCGCTTTAATTGCCTATTAGAATTATTCCTGCTATATATATAACAGTCTTCCTGAAATTCGCCAGTCCACCAAACATGTCTGTCAAATTTTGTATGGTACTGGCAGCTCTTTCGTAATTGACAGTGCGGTTGATCAGCATCTTTTGAGACGACTAAATAGTGAAAAGGTACCTAAAAGCGAAATGTCTGTAAAAATTGTTCGCTGATTGTTTGCCTTAGGCAGATTTCACGTTTTGGTGACCAAAAAGTTCCCGGCGAATATTGATTTTTAAAATTTATTGCAGATTTGTGATTTCAACATTATCTTTTACAGCAATTTCTTATCTATCATATTTTATAACATTTGCAATGATTTATTCATGCATTTTTATAAAAAAAAGAATTTTGTATCACCATACCATTTGTGCTAGTGTTACAATATTGCCGGTAAAAACTTGTTTTTTTTTAATATTTTGATCCAAAGAAGTATTTTGTCTTG